>NC_140991.1:184107015-184125783 GCF_052327205.1 Somniosus microcephalus
ACCCCGCCCGAGCCGACTTCAAGAGCAGAGAGAGAGACCCCGCCCCCCACCCGAGCCGGCTTCAAGAACAGAGAGAGAGAGACGCCGCCGCGCAACCTGCCGCGCGAGGCCGGGCCGGACTCAAATCGCGCGCGCTGACTCCTGCCCCACCCGCCTTTACTAAGTTGGCGGCGAGGTAGCGGCCCTCGGCTTAGGCCCGCCCCTCCAGCCTTCACAAAGATGGCGGCGATCGGGTCCGCTTGTTGACTGGGGCCGGGAGGTGCCTAGCTCGGGCGTGGGTGCAGAGGAGAGGCCGAGGCTTCGAGGCCTATCTGGAAAAACGGGGAAAGGTAGGAAAATTAATGAGATTAGATAAAAGATTTAGAAAGTAATTAACTTTTTTTTAAAACAAAATGTGCTTTAAAATCAACGTTTTTTTTAAAGACGCAGAAAGCGGGAGAAAGAAAGGAAAAGTTTGGAATCAAGATGGCGGCGACTCACCTCAGTTCAGAACAATAAGGCCCGCCCACACATGCACCAATTGGTCGACCGTCAGGTCACCAAAGCGTAGGATTGGTCAATCGTCCCGTCACTCGACTGTAGGAGGGCCCGGCCGCACGCGCCAGGAACCCGGCGTACGATTGGTCGACCTCGAGGTCACTCTATCGCTAATGAGCGGATAATGAGATGCTAATGAGCGGAATGTTGAATGTTTTTTGGATACCGCGGGCGCGATTTTTGTCCGGCTGAAACGTAAATACGCTTACGACCGTTTTGGAATGGTAAGCTTTCTTTTGACGTAACGCACGCATAGGTACGCTCTATCATTTTCGAGCGCATAGCCGGACAGACGCACGCCCGAGGACAGACAGACAGATAGACAGACAGACAGAGACAGATAGACAGACAGACAGACAGATAGACAGATCGATCCGTTTATATATATAGATGTGTTAAAAGATTTTTATCCTAATTTATATCGGCATTGTGTAAATTTTGTGCATGTGTATTTTTTTCCTCACTTTGTACAGTTCTCGTAGCAATTTATTATGTTTATGCTCCTGTGGAACATTTGTATGAATTGTCTGTTGCACAATTTATTGCCTACTTATAAGTGTGTGGACAATTGTCTGAAAAAAAAGTGTCATACGGTTGTAATTAGATAGAGTGGTGAGATTATAATAATAGATAATTGTGAAATTTAGAATTTAAATAGGGTAGACTAACACCATACCCTTGATATTAACAGGCGTGGGTTATGTAGGCAGCAGGGAGGGGTGGAATTTCAGACGGGAAGTCCGAGTTTCCCTCTATACACAGCGTGTGTCTTTTGGCCCCGACAGGTTCCCCAACCAGAAGTCAGCCTGATTGACACACTTGGCCTCCAGTCGGCGGGAAGGAGCACTCGGGAGCAGGCCGCAGGACCAGGTAGGTCTGATCCCCGACCCCGGGGGCCTTTGTATGGGAGAGCTTGAGGGGCCGGGGGGGAAGCACTGCTGCTCCTCCTGGCCCACAAGCAGTTCTGTGGAGGAACTTACCTTCTCCCCGAAGCTGTCCTTGCCTCACTTTAGTTGCCGGGTTTCCCGGGGCTTGGGAAACCCGGCTACCCACTGTAAAACCTGCAAAGCAGGTTAAAGCAGAGGCTACAGTTTCATTAACATATTTACTTGCCAACCCACCTCCTGGGAGTGGGATGGCTGCCCACCTCTTGACCCGCTTCCGTAAAACCTGGAAGTGGGCGGGTTGGGGTCGGAGTTCAGAATTTTAAAATTTTCACCCCCACCCGTTTTTGTGTGTGAAAATTGCGTGTCAAATTGGCTTGGTTGGTAACATTCTTGACTCTGGGTCATAATGCTGTGAGTTTGAGCCCCATACCTGAATTGGAGTACAAAATCTAGATTGCATTACTGCAGTACTGAGGGGAAAAAGAAAAGACTTGCATTTTTTAATCATGCCTTATCACATCTTCAGGACATTGCAAAACACTTCACATTCAAGTAATTACTTTTGAAGTGCAGTTTCTGTTGCTATGTCAGCAAGCACAACAACCACTCCACACACAAGATTCCAGAAACAGCAAATGAGTGACATTTAATGAGTTTTTGGTTAAAAAGTGAATGTTGGCCATGACACTGAGAACTCCCGACTCCTCTTCTTGCGCTAAGGGATCTTTTACATAGGAAAAGGCAGACAAAGCTTTGATTTAACATCTCACCTGAAAGACAGCACTTCCAACAATGCAGCATTTCCCCAGTACTGCACTGAAGTGTCCGTTTAGATTATGTACTTAAATCCTAGAGTGGGGCTTGAATCCACTACGTTCTGACTCAGAGGCAGAAGTGCTATCATTAAGCCAGACTGGCATTTAGTTAGCATTATTTGAGAGGTTGTCCTTCATATGAAATATTAAACTGAGTTCCCATCTGCCTGTTCAGGTCAATATTGAAGATCTCATGAAAAGCAGAGTTCTCCGTGTGTTCAAAGAGAATGAAATAGATGTAGAAAGAAAATGGAATTAAATTGACATCCCATATGCTGGTTATGGTTCTTTCTATAATGACGCCCCACTATAGAAAGGATATTAAAGCCATAAAGAGCTTACAGCATGGATTCACCAGTATGATGCCAGAGATGGGAATCTATAGTTTTTGATGAGATTTATTTGGAGCAGGGAAGGTTAAGAGGAGATTTAATCAAGTTTTTTTTAAATGATGAAAGGGTTTGATATTTGAATAGGAAAAGACTATTTCCTCTGGCTGGGGAGTCACTGACGAGGGTTGATATTTAAAATTATCAATAAGATAAGGAGAGAAGTTAGGAAAAATTCTTTACACAGAGGGTTGTTGTATCATGGAGCGTTTTTCCACACAGACCATTTCTTGTTTTCAGAGAAAATTAGATTTGAAGCATAGGAACAGGGCTATGGGGAGACAAGCAAAACGGTGAGCTAATTCTCAATTGCTCCAGCAAAGAGCTGACATAGACATGATTGGGTAATTAGCCTCTTTCTGGTCCTGCTCGCCATTGCTAAAACTGCTCACAATTCAAAGATCATTCTGGAATGCAAAGATAACCCCCGGTTTCTCTTCACCATAAACCACCCTCCCATGTCTCCTCCACCCTCACCTCCAACAAGTGTGAGGAGCTCATAAATGTTTTTGTCACCAAGATTGAAACCATCTGTTCAGCTACCTCCCTTTCCCTAGCCCACCGGACCAAACTTCCCCTAAAGTTCCTTGCTGCCCTAGCCCTGAACTCACATCTTTCTTTAGATTCTGTCCCATCTCCTGCCACGCTCTCTCAAAGCTCAACTTATCCATGAGACCCACCTCCTGCTCCCTTGACCCCAATACGACCAAACTGTTGACCACCCAACTTCCCTTCCTGGGCCCCAAGTTAGCTAATGTTGTTAAAGGTTCCCTCTCCTCAGGTACTGTCCCCATCCCCTTCAATTCTGCCATCATCACCTCTCTCTTCAAAAAACCCACCCTTGACTCCTCTGTCCGTGCAAACTACCGCCCCATCTCCAACCTCCCTTTCCTTTCCAAAGTCCTTGAACGTGTTGTCGCCTCCCAAATCTATGCCCATCTTTCCTGCAATTCCATGTTTGAATCCCTCCAATCAGGTTTCCGCCCTTGCCACAATACTGAAATGGCCCTTATCAAAGTCACAAATGACTTTCTATATAGACTGTGACTGTGGTAAACTATCCCTCCTCATCCTTCTCGACCTATCTGCAGCCTTCGACATAGTTGACCACACCATCCTCTTCCAACACCTGTCCTCCGTCGTCCAGCTAGGTGGAACTTCCCTTGCCTGATTCCATTCTTATCTATCGAATCGTAGCCAGAATCGAATCACCTGCACTGGTACCTCTGGAGTACCCCAAGGATCTATCCTTGGCCCCCTTCTATTTCTCATCTACATGCTGCGATATCATCTGAAAACACAATCACTCTACCACTGACAGCCATGCTTTGAGCTGCCTTGGTCCTAAGCTCTCCTCCTCTTTACCTCTCACTCCTTTAAAATGCTCTGTAAAACCTACCTCATTGACCAAGCTTTTGGTCATCTGTCCTGATATCTTAATCTGTGGCTCAGTGTCAAATTTGTTTTATTGATATTGGCGTACCATGGCTGCAGTGTGTACCATCTACAAGATGCACCGCAGCAACTCGCCAAGGATTCTTTGACAGCACCTCCCAAACCCACGACCTCTTCAACCTAGAAGGACAAGGGCAGCAGGCGCATGGGAACACCACCTCCTCCAAGTCACACACCATCCTGACTTAGAAATATATCGCCGATCCTTCACCGTCGCAGGGTCAAAATCCTGGAGCTCCCTCCCTAACAGCACTGTGGGAGTACCTTCACCACACAGACTGCAGCGGTTGAAGAAGGTGGCTTACCACCACCTTCTCGAGGGCAATTAGGGATGGGCAATAAATGCTGGCCTTGCCAGCGACACCCACATCCCATAAACAAATTTTTTTTTTCAATTACTATTGAATTGCAAGAGCTCCACTTATGTTTTAAGCAGATTTCACATCTTATTTTTGCACAAACCAGCAAGAACTCGTACGTAATTTAAGTGAGCTACAATCCTTTTTCGTATGAAAGAGAAATAAAATACAGGCTGTAGTATGCAGTATTTATTAATTTATTGTAACATTCATTATAACAATATCAAGGATGATGTATGAAAAGCTACAAGTTAGATTTAGATTAATCCTGTTCACTTATTCATGTGAAATCCTGTAGTGTATAAAAAGGTAATTTAATATAACCTCAACAAAAAAGTACACAATTTGCAATAATTAAAATAATTTGAAATAGTGCCATTATGCTTTTTGTTTTATTTCTTACCATCTGTTGACTGTCCAGCAGTTATTGCATCCATTTGTGGTCCATAAGCTCTCATAAAGGGGTGGTCCATTGAAGTAGAAGGTGCATCAAGAATTTCATTGCTTGGTGCCCCTGAAAGAATGAATAAAACATTTTATGGATAAAGATTTCAATAGACATCTAGGGGCCTGCCGTTTTACATGATTGCTGCGTGCAGCCAATGAGCAGCACGGGTAGCACTAGCTGCACGCATCAGTATGGGGCCTGATATCGGGGTAGCTAGTGCTACTTAAAGGCAGCCTGCACCTCTTAAAGGGGAGGTGCATTGTAGCTGCAAGAAGTGGCGGGAGTCCTTTGTGAACTGAATTTGTGCTGTAAAAGATTGAAGAATGGCTGAACATGCGAGAGAGCATGCACCAAGGTTTTCCGATAATGCACTGGAAGCCTTGGTAGAAGAGGTGGAATGGAGGAGAGAAGTTGTGTATCCGCGGCGGAAGGGGGCAGCAGGCCTTCCAGACACATGCTCAGGAGGCAGTGGGAAGAAGTAGCGGTCGAGGTCAATGCCAGGAATGTTGCTCCCAGAACCTGAATGCAGTGGAGGAAGAAGTTTAATGATCTTACACAAGTTGTCAAGGTGAGTGAATTCATCTTCAAATTGCATATCCTACCAACTGCACCACTAGCCTCATCCACTGCTCAATTCACTACACCGCCATCACCCAACAATCTCCATCAATCAGGACTCAACCCTTACATTCATATGCTTTAACTCGCCCTTACACACTTAGCACTGTTGCAAGCCTCACACTCACAGCTCACACACACTGGCAGCTATGCAAGCATAACAGCTACATCACCCAAACATATTGCAGGACACTCACTGACACACTTTCCTCTTTCATGCAGAAGGTGGTGGTGCATAAATCAGGAGGCAGCAGCAAAGAACTGGAGGAGGACAAGCGCACCTGCATGTTTTAACCCCCAGGGAGGATTCAGATGAGGACATTAATGGGCCAGACTATAGAAGGCGCCTGATGGGTGTATATAACCAAATGCTTGATGCACTGGAAAGCCTGCACTCAATGTCAATACTTGGCACAGGGCTTTGCACAGAGCTTGGAGCCCATCCTTTCCAACATGGAACGGGAGGTCACCTCCATCAGCACACCTGTGGAACCCACCATGATGGCCAATGTCACAGCTTGCATTGCAGCACAAACAGATTCCATCAAAGGTCTGAGCGCTGCAGTGGAAGCTCAGACTGCTGCCATCATGGCTCTGTATACCCCTGTTCAAAGGGGCTTCCAAGGCATCACAGCAGTCCATCAGTCTGTTCTCCAACAGGTAAGTAGGATTACTGAGGCGCCACCCCGGAAGAGTGGCAGTGGCTCCATGGAGCACGAACATGCTGTCCTCTCTCAGGGTGACAATCTGACCATTATGAGGGAACAGCCCACCCCTGCCACTCCGCCAATGCCCTTGCTGTTGCCTGTCAGCCAGCGAATCCAGACTGCTGCAGCTTATGCCAAGATGGTGCAGTCTGAAGCTGGGCCTTCTAGGCAGAGAGCTGCTCGAGGTCGCCTCCAAGGCCATCTGCAGTCTCCTCAATTGAAGGTCAGCAGCCTTCCACCAGCCATGCTGCAACCACTGGAGAAGCACCACGTAGGAGCACTAGGATAAGCAAAGACACAAGGAAGACACACACTAAGGGAATGCACAAGGGTGATTTGTTTATTTTTGTTTGTATTATGTAGTAATTGAATTTATAACTGGATTGGAATGTGCTGTTTCTGGTGGTTTTTATTTTTGTGTTGTCAGAAAGAGGACGATGTGCTGGTCAGTGATAGAGGGAAGCGAAGGTACATGGGACTGTTGGTGAATAGGGAGGTGGGGTTGAAGTTACTGGTATCGCTCATTAATTATTTCATCACGTAGAGCCCAGGCAGAAAGGTGTTGTCTGCATTGTAGCCTCCCTTCCTCTTCCTGTTCTTTCACTTACTGTTGCACTTCCTCCTCCTCTTCCACGTGCTCCTGTACCTCAGCTTCTCGCCTGATAGGTGGTGGCAGGGCTTTTCCCTCAAAATGGCCAGGTTATGCAGCATACTACCACAAATCTTGATACTCGCTCAGCTGAGTACTGCAGAGCTCCTCCAGACGCATAAAAGTTAAGAGCCACGGTCACCTTGACAGCCACAGGCAATGCGGTCCTTGCCCTGCTTTGAGGTTGCAGTTATTGCTGCAGCAGTTGGCAAATTTCAGTCACGACCACTTTAGTGAAGCAAAGACATCTCAAGCATTGGTTATCGCAGAAGTTGAGGTAAGCAAATTGCTCCCTCAAGACCCTCTGCGGATATGGCCTCCTGCTGAGAGCCTTCTTCTTCCTCTTCTAGCAGCTTGTTCTGCTCTGCGTGGCCGCCCTTCATTCTCCCAGTAATGCCCAATTCTAAGAGGAAGACCTACCAGGCCACCATGTCTGGAAGCAACTTATTTCAGCACAAACTTTTAAATGAACAATAAGTCCTTCAACACCAGCCAGACCACTCGCTGCAGACTACTGAAACGTTAAGCAAGTATAGAAAAGCTCCAAAACACGTGCAATTGCACCATCATCCAGAAGAAATAATCCAGCAACAAACTTGTAAGTAGTTCAAGATCCTTCTAAGTAACGCTGGTGGGGGAGGGTCCTTCATGCTGTTTAATGTCGTGTTCAGCTGTGCGAGGTTAAGACCGAGCGTAGGCTGGAGCATTAGAAAATGGCAACGCTGGCGTCAAATCAGCGTCACGCAAACCCCTTTGCCAAGATGACGACCAGCCCACTTCCCATTGGAAGTGTGTGCGTGCATCTCGGACGCCATTTCCGAGCACCAGGAGGCCGTGTAGCGCCTAAAAAATGGTGCTATGGTGTCCAATTTAGCCCCCCCGTATGTTTTAATATGTCCCATTACAAACAAAATTGTACTTCTGGTTATTCTTAATGAAGTTTAGGTCAAAAGCAAATCTCTGGCACAATGCATTATGAAATGTATATAAAAACATATCCCAGTGATAATTTTCAATTATTTCTGATGCATTGGGATACATTAAATGTTAAGTGTAAGCATATAACCAGCAAACGCTTCTCGTTCTTTTTCATAAAAATTAACACAATTACAATTGTTAGATGATTAGGAATTAAAACTGCAATGATCCACAATAGTTACATTTCAATTATAATTTTGTTCCTGCCTGTAGATGTGTCCCTTGTTTTATAACAGTGAGACATCGGGCAGGATTTTCATTGGGCCGTGGAGGCGGGATTGGAGGCATGTGGGGGTTAAAATCTCAAAATCGGGGGGCACGAACCCATCCCGCCCCCATGCCAGTTTCAAAGGAGGCGGATCCCCGACCTATGCTGGGAGCCGCCTCCCTGAGGCGGGAAGGGGATGAGTGCCAATTAACTGCCTGTTAACAGGTAGTTAACAGGCAGTTTTTAACCTAATCCCTATTTTTATTCCTGAAGTGTGGGATTCCCGACGGCTCCAAACCTCGCCAAGTTAGCGAGGCGGACCGTCGGGCTGAAGGGCTTGGAGGGTTCGAGATGTCCGGTGTTCAGGTGAGTGATGGGTGCACGAGTGCAGAGGTAAGTGTGTTTGGTGTGTGTAAAGTGTTTAAAGAAGTTTTACTTACCTTTTCTTACCTTTACAGCCTTCCTTCCTTCAGATCTCGGGAGTCCCTCATCTCACCGGCACAGAAAGCAGAATGGCCGCGAGCTGTCAAAAGTTACAGCATTCAGCTTTCTGTTCTGGAGAGATCTCTAAATCAGCCTGAGAGGAAGGAATTAACTTAGAGTACAGATTGTCAGTGTTTGACAGCTTCAAAGAGCTGTCAAACGCTGATATTTCATCTGTCAAAAGCTCGACAGATGAAATGTCAATCTGTGACGTCACCTGTTGCCAGGTGGCCCTTAATTGGCCTGCTGAGCCCGCTGGGCAGGCTCAACAAGGTCAATCAAGTGAAAATCGCGTGGGTTGGCTACAACTCGATGGAGGCGGGACTACAACCCCGAAAGTTGTAGTCCCGCCTCCTACACGCCGCCAGTATCAAAATCCAGCCCATCATGTCAGTAACACTGTTCAAAAACACCGGGTTAATTAAGCACAACCTTCTTTTTCCTGAATCTTTTGTGACTGTCTTTAGCAGTGGTATTTTTGTACGTTTTCACTATAAATCTATTAAAACAGTTTTGAAAATTTTGATGACAGCTGATTGTGACCATTCTGATTTGTAAACTCCGATTTTATAAGGCTCCACCTTTGGCGTGAAGCCTCACTACTGCCGGGCATTGGTCAGAAAATTGCATCTCCAGCTTTGCAGGCACAATTTTGTAACATCCAACTTTTTTGCCGGGGGAGGGGGGGGGTGGAGTTGGAGGGTAGTTGGGAAGAAAGGAAATGGCACTGGAGCCAAGCCAAATCCACATTTAACAATTACTAAAATGAGGTCCCATGCTGAATTATGTCTTTGAGCAATGTTCTGCTTAATCCATATAAAATGGGCACATTACAACTCAGTGAGCCTAGCCTCTTTTGGACTAATCCTTAAAACAAAGTTACTTGAGTTTGAGTTAGTGCTGATGTGTAGGTACCCCACCACCCCCTCCCCCTTAGTGAGTATACTTCTACATAAAACACCTTGCATATTTCTTTCCTTTGTGTACTTAGGCCTTTTTGCTAAAGCCTTCAGTTTGCTCATCAAGAATTTCCTGAAGTACTGGCAATTGCTGCTATATTATAAGTTACAGTTAACAAAGATAGGAGGGTGGGAATCCCTTTGATTGCTCACATAGTGCTGCATCAGTTGAATAACTAGGACAAAATCACCCAGTGCACCTTCCTCAAACTCACTCACTATATTTTCCACGGCGCTAGTGTCGGTGATGGTGCAGAGTGGATGGGGGACGGGAAGGTGGGGCTTGACGCAAGCTGCTGTGATGTGCCAGGGTCCACGATGCCAGCTGTTGATCCCTTGTCTTGGGAAGAACCTACAAGTAAAGAAAGATCATTTAAAATGCATCCCCAAGACAATGCCTTCAAAGAGGGGCGAGTTCCAAAGACATTTTGTGTATCATGCATCTGCTTAGCAAGTTTAGCCACGACCATAAGGATCGAGTGTAGGAAGGATAATAATAAAAGGCGGATACTAGCTAAGTGGTGGCATGATGCCTCTAAATTTACCCTTGCCAATCTTCAAAACATTTGCACCAAAAAAGGTCAGGGTCATTACCTCAGAGTGGGTGAGCTACTAAGCGTGGCTGGACTACTTCTTGTCCCGATCCTTTCTTAGTGGTTATGTGCTGCCTTGACCTATAAGCAGAACACATTTAGGAAGATGATAGCAACTACCCGAGCATCCTAAACATTATCCCTGTTCTCTGAAAACTGCCTGCCTGGTGCCAGGATATTGCAAATTAACTGGAATTGTGTTTCTGCTGGCAGTAGTCTTTACGAGCTGAACTTCAAATTGATGTGAAGGTTTTACTGTGTCCCTCAGCAGTGGCACGCTGCAGCTAGTTGTGTGAAAAAGTGTTCTGCATTCTATCTTCCTGAGGGTGTAGGAGACAAACATTTATACTTTCTATGGACAAGGAGAAAGCATGTATACAAAGGTGGATACACTTCTCTTGGCATTCCTCATGGTGCTATTAAATTGTTTGCACATTTGCTCCCAGGTATGAGACAAACATTCACTTACTGAACTACATTCATTCACCTCGCTACATCCATCCTTATTCAGCTTGCACCTCTGCTTTAACAGACAGATGGACTTCAACACCAAAGAGTGCCACCTTCCTGTGCTGCATCTTCTGCATCTCCTGAAGCAAAAGCTCTAAGAAGTCTATATACATGCTTGGGTCTTCCCCACTGCCTTTGTTACACACATTTTGCCTATGCAGTATTCCTTAATGGTGATGCCGAAAAGGAGCACAGAACTCCTTTTTAATTACCAGCAGCAACCCTGGAAGAGCTGCTGGCTTGCCCAAACTTGGGACTCCCAGCCAAACAATATGCAGTGCGCCACCCTGCACAGGGAAACTATGCAGCACATGGACTGACGGGGAGGGGCTTGCTTTGCAAAATTCAGTGAGACCAGTGCTCCCTGCTGGTGGTGCAGATGAGCCAGTGCCACAAACAAGCACAGCTCCAATTTTGCCAGTCACACCAAATTGGGGTTATAATTCCAGCTTGTCTCCGCACCCTTTTTAAAAACTAGAGTTCTGTTAGCCAATTTCCAAGCTGCTGAGATTACATCAGTGTAGTCTGGATATGGTGCTTCGCACATTTGAAAAGGATTTTTTTTAAGTAACATATCCATTGTCATTTGTAAAATGTGCCATTCATACAAATTTGATTTCTGTCGTAGGCAACTTTCCCTCCTGTTCTTGGGTGAAGACAGATGTGAAGTAATTAATGATTCTGCTATTTCTTTATACCCATATTGCAGCTGTCACCATCATTTTAAGTGGATCTGTATTTTATTTTATCCTGTGTTTAATGTGTAAATACTTCTGGGGAAAATAAACCTTTATTGTTACTTGAGATCTTCTCAGCAGTCTTAAGTTCAATGTTCCTCTTAACTTCTTTAATTATAATTTTAAACCTAGTTTTGCTTGTCTCTACAATTTACCCAATTCTCTCACCTACCAGGTTCTTCATATGTTTAAAAAGCCAGCTGCTTATCTTCAATATGTTTCTTTCCATAGCTCCTTAATTGCATTGGCCTCCACTGCCCTTTATACTGATTTGCCGGAGTGATTTTTGATTGAAGGTTCACCAACAGCTGCTTAAATAATTCACACTCATCTACTGTAGATTATCCAACCATTATAATATTGCAATTAACCTGTTCAAACTCATTCCCTCAAAGCTGTCTCTTTTTAAAGTCAATTTTTTACGTGTGTGTGCCTGTGTGCTTTATTCATACTCTTCTGAGCAGTTAATTACTAATATGATTACTGGCTCCCCTATTTGTGCCTTATATACGATGCCTAAAGATTAGATCCAGAATAACCTTCAACCACATTCACTGCTCAACAAACTAGGCAAGGAGGCATTCCTTTAGTATCTACCAAACATGCATTATTCCATTAGATTTTTGACTCCTCTTTTCTCAGTCACTACCTGGGTAACTGAAATCCTCCATAACATCGCTATCACATTTTTACAGGCCTCCCTTATCTATAAAGGGACATCTGTAATAACATTCAATGACTGACTTCTTTCCTTGACCTCAATCTAGACTGCATTTGCTGCATTAGCCAAGGCACTTGCCTTATTTCTTTGAGGATGCAATGTCCTGGTTTAGCCAAGTCTCGGTTATTCACCTTACTTTGCACCTTTCCTTCAATAAGTTTCCAATTCTACAAACTTCATTTGAATGCTCCTAATATACAACTAAAATCTCAAAATAACCGCTAGAATAACTTCATAATTAATATTTATAAGGTGTAATCAAACTAGCCAGATTAAATTCAGTTACTGTGTCTGTAATGAATTAATCACAAGTAGATAAATAAAATGGAATTTGATCAAGCAAATCATAGTAAGCAAGAGAAATTATTTCAAGATAAAGTAAGTACTGTATAGTACCTTCTTAACAATAGGCTATAACATAACTGAAAGGATGAACGTGAGATCATAAACCACAGGAGGCATTTGCCGAGCTGGAGAAACTTTCATATGACCTCAGAATTGTGACCAATATAATCTGATGCAAACAAATCCCATTACAATTGAGAATATATTTTGAATTGTTTTAATTTTGTTTACAAAACAAATTACCTTTCTATCACTGTTTGGCATGATCTGCAAGTGGTATTTATTGATCTCATGTTATTAAGATTGACAGCACAGTTTAGATCCATATAATGGTGAAATGTGCATTATGGTCTTTATACGTTACAACAATATGTCCTAAAGGCAACAAGGGGCCATGTCATATTAGATTTAGTAATGAGTAATGACGAGATTTAGTTAACATGAACATTTATCCAATAGCGATCATAACATGATCAAGTTCAATGTAGCGTTTGAAAGGGAGAAACACGAAACAGCTACTAAGATTCTAGATTTAGGTAAATGTAGGAAGTCACACAATACCAGGCTATAGTCCAACAGCTTTATTGGAAATCACAAGCTTTCGGAGCCCTGCTCCTTCATCAGGTGAAGTGAAGAGAAGCATACAGGCACAGCATATATAGTCAGAGAAAACTGCCAGATGATTACAGGTAATCTTTCTAACTGCCCTTTATCACACCTCGGCAAAGAGATAATCACAGCAATCAAAGGTGTGGATGGTGTTCAAACAGGTCAGTCATGAAAACATTACATCAAAGAACAATGAGGTGGGGTCACAAGAGGTTAAATGTTGCAGATGCTGGGGTCTGTATGAAAAACAGAAAAAAAAACTTTGCTGGAAATCACAGCAGGTCCGGCCGCATCTGTGCAGAGAGAACAAGCCAACAACGACTCGAGTCTGGATGACTCTACGTCAGGTGGGGTTACATGTAGCGTGACATGAACCCAAGATCCCGGTTGAGGCCGTCCTCATGAGTGCGGAACTTGGCTATCAGTTTCTGCTCGACGATTTCGCGTTGTCGTGTGTCTCGAAGGCCGCCTTGGAGAATGCTTACCCGAAAATCGGAGGCTGAATGTCCTTGACTGCTGAAGTGTTCCCCGACTGGGAGGGAACACTCCTGCCTGGCGATTGTTGTGCGGTGTCCGTTCATCCGTTGTCGCAGTGTCTGCATGGTCTCGCCGATGTACCATGCTCCGGGGCATCCTTTCCTGCAACGTATGAGGTAGACAACGTTGGCAGAGTCACATGAGTATGTACCATGTACCTGGTGGGTGGTGTCCTCACGTGTGATGATGGTATCTATGTTGATGATCTGGCATGTCTTGCAGAGGTTGCCGTGGCAGGGTTGTGTGGTGGCGTGGTCGCTGTTCTCCTGAAAGCTGGGTAATTTGCTGCGAACGATGGTCTGTTTGAGGTTAGGCGGCTGTTTGAAGGCGAGTAGTGGAGGCGTGGGGATGGCCTTAGCGAGGTGTTCGTCGTCATCGATGACATGTTGAAGGCTGCGAAGAACATGGTGCAGTTTCTCCGCTCCAGGGAAGTACTGGACGACAAAGGGTACTCTGTTGGTTGTGTCCCGTGTTTGTCTTCTGAGGAGATCTATGCGATTTTTCGCTGTGGCCCGTCGGAACTGTCGATCGACGAGTCGAGCATCATATCCCGTTCTTACGAGGGCGTCTTTCAGCGTCTGTAGGTGTCCATCGCGTTCCTCCTCGTCTGAGAAGATCCTTTGTATTCGCAGGGCTTGTCCATAGGGGATGGCTTCTTTAACGTGGTTAGGGTGGAAGCTGGAGAAGTGAAGCATCGTGAGGATGTCCGTGGGCTTGCGGTAGAGCGAAGTGCTGAGGCGTCCGTCTTTGATGGAGATTCGTGTGTCCAAGAATGGAACCGATTCTGAGGAGTAGTCCATGGTGAGTTTGATGGTGGGATGGAACTTGTTGATGTCATTGTTTGACCCCTTGTGACCCCACCTCATTGTTCTTTGATGTAATGTTTTCCTGACTGACCTGTTTGGACACCATTCACACCTTTGATTGCTGTGATTATCTCTCTGCCAAGGTGTGATAAAGGGCAGTTAGAAAGATTACCTGTAATCATCTGGCAGTTTTCTCTGACTATATATGCTGTGCCTCTATGGGGGTTGGGGGGGGGAAGGGGGTGTGGGGTGGGGGTGGAAAGAGAGGGGGGAGATAAACTTAAAGTACAGGAAACTTTGTGCTATCCGGCACCCACTCTTCAGAGTTAATGTTGAGAGATACGGAGATTCTTATCTCTGTATTTAACAACAAACACTGTTGCTTAGCAACAGCTTCTAAACACTCAGGTGTGGCCCTGAAGCTCTGTAGCTAAAGCTGTTGCTATAGCGACAGACCTTGCACAGCTACACAGTCGATTGTCTGTCACAGACGCAGATTTGGAGCACAGAAGCCCCACCCACTCTATGTTCCTGTACTAAGATGGCCACGCATGCACTCTGTTACACACTGAATCAAAATGGCGTCGCACTGAAACTTTTCACCCTCCTTGACAAAGATGGCTGCCGTTAACCTGCGGCTGTCTGCAGAAGAAATTTCCTCAGCTGCAAACACAGGATCTTCAGATTATTATTCGGGGCTTGCGACCTACCCCAGTTGCTTATGAAGCCTCCCCACCTACTGACCCCGGGAATGGAGCTGAGGCAGCACACCCTCTGCCCTCTGCCGGTGTTTGTCTCTATCTAGGCCAGGAGCCTGGGTCTAGAGTTGCACTGCTGGCAGTTGGAGAAGCCTAGGCCCCGGGCCTGGAAAAACGGTGAAAGGTAGAAGAATTATAGAGGTTAAAGAAAAGATTTACAAATTAATTAACTTTTTTTAAAAACAATTTGTGTTTTAAAAGCAACTTTTTTTTGGCTGGAAATGTAGATTTGAAAAGAAACACACACAAAGCGGGAAAAAGAAATGAAAAGTTTAGAATCAAGATGGCGGCCACTCACCTCGGTTCAGAGCGATAAGGCCTGCCCACACACGCACCGATTGGTCGACCGTCAGGTGACCGAAGCGTAGGATTGGTCAATCGTCCCGTCAGTCGACCGTAGGAGGGCCCAGCCGCACGCGCCAGCAACCCGGCGTACGATTGGTCGACCTCGAGGTCACTTGATCGCTAATGAGCAGATAATGAGATGCTAATGAGCGGAATGTTGAAGGTTTTTCGGATACCGCGGGCGCAATTTTTGTCCGGCCGAAATGTAAATACGCTTACCATCGTTTTGGAACGGTGAGCTTTCTTTCGACGTAACGCACGCGTAGGTACGCTCTGTAACTTTCGAGCGCATAGCCGGACAGACGCACACCCGAGGACAGACAGAAGGACAGACAGATAGACAAACGGACAGAAAGAACGATCCGTTTATATATATAGAGTAGCTGGAGTGCCCGGCGGTGCCGAGGCTTTTTCGAGGGCATATTGTTGTTGGAAGAGAGAGAGCGACTGGTGGGGGGGGGGGGGAAAGAGAGAGAGCGACTGGAGGGGAAGAGAGAGAGCGACTGGGGGGGAAGAGAGAGCGACTGGGGGGGAAGAGAGAGAGCGACTGGGGGGGAAGAGAGAGAGCGACTGGGGGGAAAAGAGAGAGCGTGTGGTGATTCGATGCTGGACTGTAAGCCAATTGCTACCAAGTCAAGAAGGTATAGCAGTCAGGATAAAGAATTTATTAATTCTGAAGTTCAACGTCTTTTATCGGAAGGAATCATTGAACCTAGTTTTTCGCCCTGGCGGGCACAGGTAGTTGTCACCACTAATGAGAGACATAAGAAGCGAATGGTGATAGACTACTCTCAAACTATTAACAGGTATACTCAATTAGATGCGTACCCCCTGCCTAAGATTGACGAGCTTATCAATAAAGTATCTCAATATAAGGTTTTTAGCACTATTGACCTAAAGAGTGCTTATCATCAGATTCCTATCGCTAAGAGGGACAAACCATATACGGCCTTTGAAGCTGGCGGAAAGCTGTACCAGTTTTGCCGAGTACCATTCGATGTTACTAACGGTGTCGCCTGTTTTCAACGGGCAATGGATGCTTTTATAAGTGATAACTCTCTCTCTGACACCTTCTCATATTTAGATGACATCACGGTGTGTGGCAAATCAAGGGTGGAGCACGATTTTAATCTAGAAAGATTCCTTCAAGTTGCGGAAAAAGTTGGCTTAACTTTCAATAAAGAGAAGTGTATCTTTTCGACCACCGAGGTAAATTTACTGGGGTATATTATCTCGGGAAACAAGATTAAACCAGATCCAGAACGGCTGCGACCACTGATTGATTTACCTTGCCCTACTAATTCTAAGGCCTTGCAACGAGTTGTTGGACTGTTTTCTTATTATTCTAATTGGATTGCAAACTTCTCACAGAAGATCCGGCCCCTTATTCGGGTTATGACATATCCTCTATCATGGGAGGCCAGGATGTGTTTTGATAATCTTAAAAAGGATATCCTTGGAGCAGTTGTGCATTCTATTGATGAGCAGGTTCCCTTTGTGATTGAGACGGACGCTTCCGATTTTGCAATTGGGGCTACCCTGAACCAAAATGGAAGACCTGTGGCCTTTTTCTCACGTACTCTGAGCAATAGTGAGCAGAGACATTCATCAATAGAGAAAGAGGCATACGCAATAGTAGAAGCACTGCGTAAATGGAGACATTATTTATCTGGGCGACATTTTACGTTAGTAACTGACCAAAAATCTGTGTCCTTCATGTTTGATGTCAAACATTTTGGAAAGATTAAGAATGATAAAATAATGAGGTGGAGGATCGAGTTGGCATGCTACCATTTCGATATAGTCTATCGTCCGGGGAAGGATAATGTTGCCACTGATGCGCTGTCGAGGGCTTATTGTTCTGTGCTTCACGGAGATACGCTTATTAATCTTCATAATGCTTTGTGCCATCCTGGTGTTACGAGGATGATACGCTTCGTACGCAGTAAGAATTTGCCCTTTTCAGTTGAAGACGTCAAGCAGATGACTTCGTCGTGCTCTGTCTGCGCCCGGTGTAAACCAAATTTCTTTAAGCCTCAACGAGCTCATCTTATAAAGGCTACTTCTCCCTTTGAATGCCTGAGCGTTGATTTTAAGGGGCCTCTTCCTTCAACGACTCAGAATCGATATATATTTACTGTTGTGGATGAGTTTTCAAGGTTCCCTTTTGCTTTTCCTTGTGCAGATGTATCAGGCTGCTACAGTTATTAAATGTCTGACTCAACTTTTTGTCATCTTTGGGATGCCTGCGTATATCCATTCGGATCAGGGAAGTTCTTTTATGTCTTCCCAGTTGAAGGAATACCTCCAGAGTCGGGGAATTTCTACTAGCAGAACCACCCCCGTATAATCCCCAGGGTAATGGACAGTGCGAACGATACAATGGGGTGATCTGGAAGGCAGTTTTGTTGGCTTTGACATCCCGGAACCTTAAGAATACACAGTGGGAAATGGTACTGCCTGATGCCCTGCATTCCATTAGATCATTGCTTTCAACGGCTACTAATGTGACCCCCCCATGAAAGGCTCTTCAACTATCCGCGGAGATCCACTACGGGATATTCGGGTACCCTTCATGGCTTACTATGCAGGGACCTGTGCTGCTCCGACGCCATGTTAGACTGTCAAAGTATGATCCTTTAGTGGAGGAGGTGGAGCTATTGGAGGCAAATTCCCAATATGCTCACATTCGATTCCAAGATGGGAAAGAAAGTACGGCTTCAGTTAAAGACTTAGGCTCCTTGTGGTGGCCAGCTCTCTCCTGAGGACATTAACAATAGCCATAATTCAGATAATGTTGATGTCGTCACAGATTCTACGAACATTTCCAATCCTATTGCAGACACTTACAATTCTCTTAGTCTGCCCCCGATGGATGTTCATGACCCTCCCCAGTCTACCTTCTAATGGGACTTCCAATCCGGAAACCGTTGATAATCGGGATATTGATAGCCTCCCTGCAGAAGATATTTCTGTGTCTCCTGGTGTGGGAGGGCAAGGAACTCCACCAAGGCTAAGAAGGTCGACACGAACAAGATATCCGGTCGACCGATAAATATTAAAAATGGACTTTAAAATAATTAATAATTTAATAGTAAAATTTTAAAATTGCTGAAGGCATTATATATGTATTGCTCTAGTCATAAATAACTAATTGTAAACTGTAAAGGCTACCTAGGTTGAAGTATATTTTAAAAGGAGGGGTGAATGTGATGATTATTCTTGTTTTATAAGAAGCATTGTAATTGGTTGCCTGTTTTCCTGCCTTGAGATATATGCTGTAAACTTATGGGTTAGTTGATTCCATGTGAACCT
>NC_140991.1:184126283-184495611 GCF_052327205.1 Somniosus microcephalus
CCTCCTCCCTCCCCTTCCCCCCCTCTTCTTGCCCCCTCTTCCCCCAGTCGCGCTCTCTCTTCCCCCCAGTCGCTCTCTCTCTTCCCCCCAGTCTCTCTCTCTCTTCCCCCCAGTCGCTCTCTCTCTTCCCCCCAGTCGCGCTCTCTCTTCCCCCCAGTCGCGCTCTCTCTTCCCCCCACAGTCGCGCTCTCTCTTCCCTCCCCAGTCGCGCTCTTTCTTCCCCCCCAGTCGCGCTCTCTTCCCCCATCGCGCTCTCTCTTCCCCCCCCAGTCGCGCTCTCTCTTCCCCCCCCAGTCGCGCTCTCTCTTCCCCCCCAGTCGCGCTCTCTCTTCCCCTCCAAGTCGCGCTCTCTCTTCCCCCCCCGCAGTCGCGCTCCCTCTTCCCCCACAGTCACGCTCTCCCCCCCCAGTCGCGCTCTCTTCCCCCCCCAGTCGCGCTCTCTTCCCCCCCAAGTCGCGCTCTCTCTTCCCCCCTGCAGTCGCGCTCTCTCTTCCCCCCTGCAGTCGCGCTCCCTCTTCCCCCCACAGTCGCGCTCTCTTCCCCCCCCAGTCGCGCTCTCTCTTCCCCCCCAGTCGCGATCTCTCTTTCCCCCCCCCAGTCGCGCTCTCTCTTCCCCCCCCAGTCGCGCTCTCTTCCCCCCCCAGTCGCGCTCTCTCTTCCCCCCCAGTTGCGCTCTCTTCCCCCCCCAGTCGCGCTCTCTCTTCCCCCCCCGTCGCTCTCTCTTCCCCCCACTCGCTCTCCCTCTTCCCCCCCCAGTCGCTCTCTCTCTTCCCCCCCAGTCGCTCTCTCTCTTCCCCCCAGTCGCTCTCTCTCTTCCCCCCAGTCGCTCTCTCTCTTCCCCCCAGTCGCTCTCTCTCTTCCCCCCAGTCGCTCTCTCTCTTCCCCCCAGTCGCTCTCTCTCTTCCCCCCCAGTCGATCTCTCTTCCCCCCCAGTCGCTCTCTCTCTTCCCCCCCAGTCGCTCTCTCTCTTCCCCCCCAGTCGCTCTCTCTCTTCCCCCCCCCAGTCGCTCTCTCTCTTCCCCCCCAGTCGCTCTCTCTCTTCCCCCCCAGTCGCTCTCTCTCTTCCCCCCCAGTCGCTCTCTCTCTTCCCCCCCAGTCGCTCTCTCTCTTCCCCCCCAGGCACTCTCTCTCTTCCCCCCAGTCGCTCTCTCTCTTCCCCCCCAGTCGCTCTCTCTCTTCCCCGCCAGTCGCTCTCTCTCTTCCCCCCCAGTCGCTCTCTCTCTTCCCCCCCAGTCGCTCTCTCTCTTCCCCCCCGTCGCTCTCTCTCTTCCCCCCCAGTCGCTCTCTCTTCCCCCCAAGTCGCTCTCTCTCTTCCCCCCCAGTCGCTCTCTCTCTTTCCCCCCCAGTCGCTCTCTCTCTTCCCCGCCGTCGCTCTCTTCCCCCCCCAGTCGCTCTCTCTCTTCCCCCCCAGTCGCTCTCTCTCTTCCCCCCGTCGCTCTCTCTCTTCCCCCCCAGTCGCTCTCTCTCTTCCCCCCCCAGTCGCTCTCTCTCTTCCCCCCCGTCGCTCTCTCTTCCCCCCCAGTCGCTCTCTCTCTTCCCCCGTTGCTCTCTCTCTTCCCCCCAGTCGCTCTCTCTCTTCCCCCCCAGTCGCTCTCTCTCTTCCCCCCCAGTCGCACTCTCTCTTCCCCCCCAGTCGCTCTCTCTCTTCCCCCCCAGTCGCTCTCTCTCTTCCCCCCCAGTCGCTCTCTCTCTTCCCCCCCAGTCGCTCTCTCTCTTCCCCCCCAGTCGCTCTCTCTCTTCCCCCCGAGTCGCGCTCTCTCTTCCCCCCCACTCGCGCTCTCTCTTCCCCCCCCCAGTCGCGCTCTCTCTTCCCCCCCAAGTCGCGCTCTCTCTTCCCCCCCAGTCGCGCTCTCTCTTCCCCCCCCGTCACTCTCTCTTCCCCCCCACTCGCTCTCTCTCTCTTCCCCCCACTCGCTCTCTCTCTCTTCCCCCCCCCGTCGCTCTCTCTCTTCCCCCCACTCGCTCTCTCTCTTCCAACAACAACATGCCCTCGAAAAAGCCTCGGCACCGCCCGGCACTCCAGCTAGTCTATCTATATATATAAACGGATACATCTGTCTGTCTGTCTGTCCTTCGGTGTGCGTCTGTGCGGCTATGCACTCGAAAGTTATAGAGCATACCTACGCGTGCGTTACTTCAAATGAAAGCTTACCATTCCAAAACGGTCGTAAGCGTATTTACGTTTCGGCCGGACAAAAATTACGGCTGCGGTATCCAAAAAACGTTCAAAATTCCGCTCATTAGCATCTCATTATCCGCTCATTAGCAATAGAGTGACGTCGAGGTCGACCAATCGTATGCCGGGTTCCTGGCGCATGCGGGCGGGCCCTCCTACAGTCGAGTGATGGGACGATTGACCAATCCTACACTTCGGTGACCTGACGGTCGACCAATCGGTGCGTGTGTGGGCGGGCCTGATCGTTCTGAACCGAGGTGAGTGTCAGCCATCTTGATTCCATTCTTTTTCCCGCTTTCTACGTTTTTCTTTTCAAACCTACATTTCCAGCAAAATTGTTTTAAAAAAAACTTCATTCATTTGTAAATATTTTCTCCAACCTGAAGATTCTTTTTCCTACCTTTCCCCGTTTTTGTAAGGCCTCAGAACCTAGGCCTCAAAGCTTGGGCCGCGCCTGTCCAGCCACGCCCGAGCTAGGTATTTGTCCCACGGCTTCTACTAAGCTCCCCCCCCAACCCCCCCGCGTCGTCACGTTACCCGGGGCAACGGCGTCAGCCACGAGGGTCACGGGACATACAGAGGGTGCGTGCGCAGCAGGAGCAGCTGAGACGCGGCATCTCTCTCTGTTCCCCGCTCGGCTCAGGCGGCGCGGGCGGGGCTCTCGGGTGTGCGGATCTCGGGCGGGGCTTGGAGAGCGGGAAGGGTTACACCGGCAACCGGGCCCGCCGGCCGTCTCTCACAGCCGCAATCGGCGGTCTTGAAGCCAGCTCGGGAGGGCGGGGCCCCGGAGAGCGGGAGGCCGGTGCTCAGGAGGGCGGGGGGCGGGGCTCGGGACATCGGGGGGCGGGGCTCACGACATCGGCAGATCGGGGTGCGGGAGATCGGGGGGCGGGACATCGGGAGATCGCGGGGCGGGACATCGGGGGGGGCGGGACATTGGGAGATCAGGGGGCGGGACATCGGGAGATTGGGGGACAGGAGATCGGGGGGCGGGACATCGGGAGATCCGGGGGCGGGGCTCGGGGACTCCCCCTCTCCTCCTCCCCCCTCCCTCCTCCAGCCCCCCTCCCTCCTCCCCCCCCCCTTTCCCCCCTCCCCCCATTCCCCCCCTCTTTCTCCCCCTCGTTCCCCCCCTCCCCCCCTCTTTCCCCCTCCCCCCTTTCCCCCCTCTTCCCCCCATTCCCCCCTCTTCCCCCTCCCCTTTACCCCCCTCTTCCCTGTTGCTCTCTTCCCCCCAGTCGCTCTCTCTCTTCCCCCCCAGTCACTCTCTCTTCCCCCCCCAGTCTCGCTCTCTCTTCCCCCCCCCAGTCGCGCTCTCTCTTCCCCCCCCAGTCGCGCTCTCTCTTCCCCCCCAGTCGCGCTCTCTCTTCCCCCCCAGTCGCACTCTCTCTTCCCCCCCAGTCGCGCTCTCTCTTCCACCCCAGTCGCTCTCCCTCTTCCCCCCCAGTCGCTCTCTCTTCCCCCCGTCACTCTCTCTCTTCCCCCCAGTCGCTCTCTCTCTTCCCCCCCCGTCGCTCTCTCTCTTCCCCCCCGTCGCTCTCTCTCTTCCCCCCCGTCGCTCTCTCTCTTCCCCCCCGTCGCTCTCTCTCTTCCCCCCCGTCGCTCTCTCTCTTCCCCCCCGTCGCTCTCTCTCTTCCCCCCCGTCGCTCTCTCTCTTCCCCCCCGTCGCTCTCTCTCTTCCCCCCGTCGCTCTCTCTCTTCCCCCCCGTCGCTCTCTCTCTTCCCCCCCGTCGCTCTCTCTCTTCCCCCCGTCGCTCTCTCTCTTCCCCCCGTCGCTCTCTCTCTTCCCCCCCGTCGCTCTCTCTCTTCCCCCCCGTCGCTCTCTCTCTTCCCCCCCGTCGCTCTCTCTCTTCCCCCCCGTCGCTCTCTCTTCCCCCGTCGCTCTCTCTTCCCCCCAGTCGCTCTCTCTTCCCCCCCCCAGTCGCGCTCTGTCTTCCCCCCCCCCAGTCGCGCTCTCTCTTCCCCCCCAGTCGCGCTCTCTCTTCCCCCCCAGTCGCGCTCTCTTCCCCCCCAGTCGCGCTCTCTCTTCCACCCCAGTCGCTCTCCCTCTTCCCCCCCAGTCGCTCTCTCTTCCCCCGTCACTCTCTCTCTTCCCCCCAGTCGCTCTCTCTCTTCCCCCCCCGTCGCTCTCTCTCTTCCCCCCGTCGCTCTCTTCCCCCCGTCGCTCTCTCTCTTCCCCCCCCGTCGCTCTCTCACTTCCCCCCCGTCGCTCTCTCTCTTCCCCCCCGTCGCTCTCTCTTCCCCCCCGTCGCTCTCTCTTCCCCCCCCGTCGCTCTCTCTTCCCCCCCGTCGCTCTCTCTCTTCCCCCACCCTGTCGCTCTCTCTCTTCCCCCCCCGTCGCTCTCTCTCTTTCCCCCCCAGTCGCTCTCTCTCTTCCCCCCGTCGCTCTCTCTCTTCCCCCCGTCGCTCTCTCTCTTCCCCCCGTCGCTCTCTCTCTTCCCCCCGTCGCTCTCTCTCTTCCCCCCGTCGCTCTCTCTCTTCCCCCCCGTCGCTCTCTCTCTTCCCCCCCCGTCGCTCTCTCTCTTCCCCCCCCGTCGCTCTCTCTCTTCCCCCCCCGTCGCTCTCTCTTCCCCCCGTCGCTCTCTCTCTTCCCCCCGTCGCTCTCTCTCTTCCCCCCGTCGCTCTCTCTCTTCCCCCGTCGCTCTCTCTCTTCCCCCCGTCGCTCTCTCTCTTCCCCCCGTCGCTCTCTCTCTTCCCCCCGTCGCTCTCTCTCTTCCCCCCGTCGCTCTCTCTCTTCCCCCGTCGCTCTCTCTCTTCCCCCGTCGCTCTCTCTTCCCCCCGTCGCTCTCTCTCTTCCCCCCCGTCGCTCTCTCTCTTCCCCCCCGTCGCTCTCTCTCTTCCCCCCGTCGCTCTCTCTTCCCCCCCAGTCGCTTTCTCTCTTCCCCCCCAGTCTCTCTCTCTCTTCCCCCCCAGTCGCTCTCTCTTCCCCCCCAGTCGCTCTCTCTCTTCCCCCCGTCGCTCTCTCTTCCCCCCGTCGCTCTCTCTCTTCCCCCCAGTCGCTCTCTCTCTTCCCCCCAGTCGCTCTCTCTTCCCCCCAGTTGCTCTCTCTCTTCCCCCCCAGTCGCTCTCTCTCTTCCCCCCCAGTCGCTCTCTCTCTTCCCCCCGTCGCTCTCGCTCTTCCCCCCAGTCGCTCTCTCTCTTCCCCCCAGTCGCTCTCTCTCTTCCCCCCAGTCGCTCTCTCTCTTCCCCCCCAGTCGCTCTCTCTCTTCCCCCCCAGTCGCTCTCTCTCTTCCCCCCCAGTCGCTCTCTCTCTTCCCCCCCAGTCGCTCTCTCTCTTCCCCCCCAGTCGCTCTCTCTCTTCACCCCCAGTCGCGCTCTCTCTTCCCCCCCAGTCGCACTCTCTCTTCCCCCCCAGTCGCGCTCTCTCTTCCACCCCAGTCGCTCTCCCTCTTCCCCCCCAGTCGCTCTCTCTTCCCCCCGTCACTCTCTCTCTTCCCCCCAGTCGCTCTCTCTCTTCCCCCCCGTCGCTCTCTCTCTTCCCCCCCGTCGCTCTCTCTCTTCCCCCCCGTCGCTCTCTCTCTTCCCCCCCGTCGCTCTCTCTCTTCCCCCCCGTCGCTCTCTCTCTTCCCCCCCGTCGCTCTCTCTCTTCCCCCCGTCGCTCTCTCTCTTCCCCCCGTCGCTCTCTCTCTTCCCCCCGTCGCTCTCTCTCTTCCCCCCCGTCGCTCTCTCTCTTCCACCCCGTCGCTCTCTCTCTTCCCCCCCGTCGCTCTCTCTCTTCCCCCCCGTCGCTCTCTCTCTTCCCCCCCGTCGCTCTCTCTCTTCCCCCCCGTCGCTCTCTCTCTTCCCCCCCGTCGCTCTCTCTTCCCCCCCGTCGCTCTCTGTTACCCCCAGTCGCTCTCTCTTCCCCCCCCCAGTCGCGCTCTCTCTTCCCCCCCAGTCGCGCTCTCTCTTCCCCCCCAGTCGCGCTCTCTTCCCCCCCAGTCGCGCTCTCTTCCCCCCCAGTCGCGCTCTCTTCCCCCCCAGTCGCGCTCTCTCTTCCACCCCAGTCGCTCTCTCTTCCCCCCCAGTCGCTCTCTCTTTCCCCCCGTCACTCTCTCTCTTCCCCCCAGTCGCTCTCTCTCTTCCCCCCCACGCCGCTCTCTCTCTTCCCCCCGTCGCTCTCTTCCCCCCTTCGCTCTCTCTCTTCCCCCCCCGTCGCTCTCTCTCTTCCCCCCCGTCGCTCTCTCTCTTCCCCCCCGTCGTTCTCTCTTCCCCCCCGTCGCTCTCTCTCTTCCCCCCCGTCGCTCTCTCTTCCCCCCCCGTCGCTCTCTCTCTTCCCCCACCCTGTCGCTCTCTCTCTTCCCCCCCCGTCGCTCTCTCTCTTTCCCCCCCCGTCGCTCTCTCTCTTCCCCCCGTCGCTCTCTCTCTTCCCCCCGTCGCTCTCTCTCTTCCCCCCGTCGCTCTCTCTCTTCCCCCCGTCGCTCTCTCTCTTCCCCCCCGTCGCTCTCTCTCTTCCCCCCCGTCGCTCTCTCTCTTCCCCCCCGTCGCTCTCTCTCTTCCCCCCCGTCGCTCTCTCTCTTCCCCCCCGTCGCTCTCTCTCTTCCCCCGTCGCTCTCTCTCTTCCCCCCGTCGCTCTCTCTCTTCCCCCCGTCGCTCTCTCTCTTCCCCCATCGCTCTCTCTCTTCCCCCCGTCGCTCTCTCTCTTCCCCCCGTCGCTCTCTCTCTTCCCCCCATCGCTCTCTTCCCCCCGTCGCTCTCTCTCTTCCCCCCGTCGCTCTCTCTTCCCCCCGTCGCTCTCTCTCTTCCCCCCCGTCGCTCTCTCTCTTCCCCCCGTCGCTCTCTCTTCCCCCCAGTCGCTTTCTCTCTTCCCCCCGTCGCTCTCTCTTCCCCCCGTCGCTCTCTCTCTTCCCCCCCAGTCGCTCTCTCTCTTCCCCCCGTCGCTCTCTCTCTTCCCCCCGTCGCTCTCTCTTCCCCCCAGTCGCTCTCTCTCTTCCCCCCAGTCGCTCTCTCTCTTCCCCCCAGTCGCTCTCTCTCTTCCCCCCCAGTCGCTCTCTCTCTTCCCCCCCAGTCGCTCTCTCTCTTCCCCCCCAGTCGCTCTCTCTCTTCCCCCCCAGTCGCTCTCTCTCTTCCCCCCAGTCGCTCTCTCTCTTCACCCCCAGTCGCTCTCTCTCTTCACCCCCAGTCGCTCTCTCTCTTCACCCCCAGTCGCTCTCTCTCTTCCCCCCCAGTCGCTCTCTCTCTTCCCCCCCAGTCGCTCTCTCTCTTCCCCCCCCAGTCGCTCTCTCTCTTCCCCCCCGTCGCTCTCTCTCTCTTCCCTCCCAGTCGCTCTCTCTCTTCCCCCCTCAGTCGCTCTTTCTCTTCCCCCCCCGTCGCTCTCTCTTCCCCCCAGTCGCTCTCTCTCTTCCCCCCCAGTCACTCTCTCTCTCCCCCCACGTCGCTCTCTCTCTGTCCCCCGAGTCGCTCTCTCTCTCTCTCTTCCAACAACAACATGCCCTCGAAAAAGCCTCGGCACCGCCGGGCACTCCAGCTGGTAAATTATACAGGAATATGCACTGGAGAAACAAAATGTTGGTCTACTCTGATCACACTCAATCTACAGCAAATTCTTGAAGCCAGCAAAGGCTTTTGGTTCTTCTAAATATTAAATTACATTGTCACATATAGTAGTAATCTGTAACAAACATTTCCAAACAGCTATAATTGTCACAAACTTTTTGAGACTCTTTTTCCCGCTTAAACACAAATCTTCCAAGTGTTGAAAGATACATGGAGCTTTCAAATTCATATATTTTTGCAACAGTCGGTGTTCAAATAGTTATACCCAGTATAAAGTCTATACAAATTAAATTATCTATTCATATTGCTGAATGTGAATGAATAACTTTATTTAATAAACTTCCCTGTATCTCTGCAGATGTTTATGGTTTAAGTCGATTTGCTCACCTTCCCACAGCTGAGGAACGAGACATGGCTTACTTTGAAAGCCATTACCAAGAACGGGTATGTTCACATCAATGTAGTAAATATGAAAAGAACCTATGAGGTATTTCAGTGAATAGCAGTATCATTTTTTGAAATAGCTTTTCTAAAATTCATTATTGTTCTTTTATGGGGAGATAAAAAGAACAGCAAAGGATGACAAAATAGATAGAGAGCGCTACAAAAAGGGAGTATGAAAAGAAACTTGCAAGCAATATAAAAAATCAGCACAAAAAACATTTACAATTATATTCGGAAAAAGAGGGTGGTTAATAGCAATGAGGGCCCCCTTAAACACCGATAATGGTGATATAAATTAAAATAAGGAAATGGCGGACATGTTAAATAATTACTTTGCGTCAGTATTTACAGAAGGAGAGGATAGCATGCCGGACATCCCAAGGAAACTAATATTGAATTAGGGATGGGGACTCACCAAAATTAACAAACAAATGTAACAGTAATGAAGAAAATAATGACACTAAAGAGTGACTAATCCCCAGGACCAGATGATTTTTAATCCCAGGGTTTTAAAGGAAGTAGGTGAGAACATTGCAGATGCCTTAACTATGATTGGAGTGGTTATTTGCAAGGTCTTCTGTGTCCTTCTGCGCATGCGCACTTCTATGGGGGCAGAGCCTAAATACCGTCCCGCCCCCATTGGAGCGGCGCATGCAGGCCTGCACCACATTTTATCCCTGTGGAGAAGATCAGTTGGGAGCGGGGAGAGGAGAGGTAATCAGGAGGGTGGGAAGAGAAGGTCAGGAACTTGAGGGGGGATGGTGGTGAAGAGCACAGGAGACAGGAGAAGAACGTGATCCAGGTCTAAAGGGGTGCGGGGGGGGGTGCGATGAGAGCGAGAACGCAATCCAGATGGGAAGACGGCTTATGTTCTCCCCTTCCGTTCATAGTGGATCATGTTCTTCCAACCCCATCCCCACCCCCTTCACATGCGCACCATGTTCTCCCACTCCTGCCTCCAGACCTGGATCACGCTCTTGACTATGAACGGCAGGAAGTTGATTTCTTGGAATGCCTGGCGCGTGTGCGGCAAGTGACATCATTGGACTGGAGGAAATCCGAGATCATGACACTGTCACGATTCACTTCATGCCCAATAGACCTGTAAATCCCCAATAAGTGACCCACACACAGTGCCCCATCAGTCACCACAGCTCTCACCCAGAGTGTTTAGTTTGATGGAGTGATTAGCGACAGTGTCGGTACTTCCGGTTTTTGGTTGACCTGTGATGTCATACTGTGAATTTTTTGTTATTCGCTCATGGGATGCGGGCAAGGCCATCATTTATTGCCCATCCCTAATTGACCTTGAGAAGGTGATGGTGAGCTGCCTTCTTGAACTGCTGCAGTCCGTATGGTAAAGATACTCCCACTGTGCTGTTAGGGAGGGAGTTCCAGGATTTTGATCCAACGGCTTTGAAGGAACAGCGATATATCTGAGGAGTTGCGAATGGAACTGAACACTGCAATCATCAGCGAACATCCCCACTTCTGACCTTATGATGGAGGGAAGGTCATTGATGAAGCAGCTGAAGATGGTTGGGCTGAGGACACTGTCCTGAGGAACTCCTGCAGTGATGTCCTTGGGCTGAGATGATTGGCCTCCAACAACCACAACCATCATCCTTTGTGTTAGGTATGACTCAAGCCAGTGGAGAGTTTTCCCCTTGATTCCCATGGACTTAAATTTTATGAGGGCTCCCTGATGCCACACTCGGTCAAATGCTGCCTTGATGTCAAGAACAGCCACTCTCACCTTACCTCTGGATTTCAGCTCCTTTGTCCATGTTTAGACCAAGGCTGTAATGAGGTCTGGAGTCAAGTGGTCCTGGTGGTACACAAACTGAGCGTTGGTGAGCAGGTTATTGGTAAGTGCCGTTTGATAGCAGTGTCCCCTTCCATCACTTTGCTGGTGATTGAGAGTAGACTGATGGGGTGGAAATTGGCTGGATTGGATTTGTGGACAGGACATACCTGGGCAGTTTTCCCCATTGTCGGGTAGATGCCAGTGTTGTAGCTGTACTGGAACAGCTTGGCTAGAGGCACGGCTAGTTCTGGAGCACAAGCACGACAGCCGGGATGTTGTCGGGGCCCAAAGCCTTTGCTGTATCCAGTGCGCTCAGCCATTCTTGATATCACGTGAAGTGAATTGAATTGGCTGAAGACTGGCTTTAATGATGTTGGGGACCTCAGAAGGAGGTTGAGATGGATCATCCACTTGGCACTTTTGGCTGAAGATGGTTGCAAATGCTTCAGCCTTGTCTTTTGCACTCGTGTGCTAGGTTCCGCCATAATTGAGGATGAGAATGTTCATGGAGCCTCCTGCTCCTGATAGTTGCTTAATTGTCCACCACCATTTACAACTAGATGTGGCAGGACTGCAGAGATTTGATCTGATCCATTGGTTGTGGAATCGCTTAGCTCTGTCTATAGTATGCTGATTCTGCTGTTTAGCATGCATGTAGTCCTGTGTTGCAGCTACCCCAGGTTAGCAATTCATTCTTTCTTACGCCTGGTGCTGCTCCTGGCATGTTCTTCTACACTCGTCATTGAACCAGGGTGGGTTGGTCCCCTGGCTTGATGGTAATGGTAGATTGAGGGATATGCTGCGTCATGAGGTTTACAGATTGTGGTGGAATACTATTCTGGTGCTGCTGATGGCCCACAGGGCCTCATGGATGTCCAGTTTTGAGCTGCTAGATCTGTTCTGAATCTATCCCATTTAACACGGTGGTAGTGCCACACAACACGATTGAGGGTGTCCTCAGTGTGAAGACGGAACTTCATCTCCACAAAGGCTGTGCGGTGGTCCCTTTAATCAATACTGTCATGGACAGATGTATCTGCGACAGGTTGATTGGTGAGGGCGAGGTCAAGTAGGTTTTTCCACTCATGTTGGTTCTCTCACCACCTGCCGCAGGCCCAGTCTGGCAGCTATGTCCTTCAGGACTCGGTCAGCTTGGTCAGTAATGGTGGTACCGAGCCACTCTTGGTGATGGACATTGAAGTCCCCCACCTAGAGTACATTCTGTGCCTTGCTACCCTCAGTGCTTCTTCCAAGTGGTGTTCAACATGGACGAGCATTGATTAATCAGCTGAGGGAGGGCGGTAGGTGGTAATCAGCAGGAGGTTTCCTTGTCTATGCTTGAACTGAAGCCATGAGACTTCATGGGGTCTGGAATCAATGTTGAGAACTCCAGGGCCACTCCCTCCCTGCTGTATATACTGTGCCGCAACCTCGGGTGGGTCTGTCCTGCCCGTGGGACAGGACATACCATGGGATGGTGATAGAGGAGTCTGGGATGTTGGCTGAAAGGAATGGTTTTGAGTATGACTCGGTCAGGCTGTTGCTTAACTAGTCTGTGGGACAGCTCTCCCAATTTTGGCACAAGTCCCCAGATGTTAGTGAGGAGGATTTTGCAGGGTCGACTGGGCTGGCTGTGTCTTTGTTGTGTTCGAAGGTGCCGAGGTCAATGCCCGATGGTCTGTCTGGTTTTATTCTTATTGTTTTTTGTAGTGATTTGGTACAACTGGGTGGCTTGCTAGCCCATTTTTTTTTTTAAATTGTTTTTATGGGATGTGGGCGTCACTGACGAGGCCAGCATTTATTGCCCATCCCTAATTGCCATTGAGAAGGTGGTGGTGAGCCGCCTTCTTGAACCGCTACAGTCCGTGTGCTGTTAGGTAGGGAGTTCCAGGAATTTGACCCACTGACGATGAAGGATCGGCGAAATACTTCTAAGTCAGGATGGTGTATGACTTGGAGGGGAACCTGGAGGTGGTGGTGTTCCCATGCATCTGCTGCCCTTGTCCTTCTAGGTGGAAGAGGTCGTGGGTTTGGGAGGTGCTGCCGAAGAAGCCTTGGCGAGTTGCTGCAGTGCATCTTGCAGATGGTACACACTGCAGCCACGGTACGCCGGTGGCGGAGGGAGTGGATGTTTAAGGTGGTAGACGGGGTGCCAATCAAACGGGCTGCTTTGTCCTGGATGGTGTCGAGCTTCTTGAGTGTTGTTGGAGCTGCACTCATCCAGGCAAGTGGAGAGTATTCCATCACACTCCTTAATTGCGCCTTGTAGATGGTGGAAAGGCTTTGGGGAGTCAGGAGGATGAGACACTCGCTGCACATTACCTAGCCTCTGAACTGCTCTTATTGCCACAGTATTTATGTGGCTGGTCCAGTTAAGTTTCTGGTCAATGGTGACCCCCAGGATGATGATGGTGGGGGATTCGGTGATGGTAATGCCATTGAATGTCAAGGGGTGGTATTTAGACTCTCGCTTGTTGGAAATAGTAATTGCCTGGCACTTCTGTGGCGCGAATGTTACCTGCCACTTATCAGCCCAAGCCTGAACGTCGTCCAGGTCTTGTTGCATGCGGGCATGGACTGCTTCATTATCTGAGGAGTTGTGAATGGCACTGAACACTGTGCAGTCATCAGCGAACATCCCCATTTCTGACTTTATGTTGGAGGGAAGGTCATTGATGAAGCAGCTGAAGATGGTTGGGCTTAGGACACTGCCCTGAGGAACTCCTGCAGTGATGTCCTGGGGCTGTGATGATTGACCTTTAATCACCACAACCATCTTCCTTTGTGTTAGGTATGACTCCAGCCAGTGGAGAGTTTTCCCTCCGATTCCCATTGACTTCAGTTTTACTAGGGCTCCTTGATGCCACACTCGGTTAAATGCTGCCTTGATGTCAAGGGCAGTAAGTCTCACCTCACCTCTGGCATTCAGCTCCCTTGTCCCTATGCCAATTTGCACGTGGCTCAGGTCACAATTCAGAGATTATTACCTTTTGAGGTTCTGCTTTTTAATTTGGACCCTAGCTCCTCAAACTCTCTCTGCAGACCCTCATTCCTAGTTCTACATATGTTGTTGCTTCCTACGTGGACCACGACAACTGGATCCTCCCCCTCCCACTCCAAATTCTTCTCCAGCCGCGAAGAGATATCCTTTGAAGGTCGAGAGCTGGAGAGACAGTTTGAAGGTCGAGAGCTGGAGAGACAGTTTGAAGGTCGAGAGCTGGAGAGACAGTTTGAAGGTCGAGAGCTGGAGAGACAGTTTGAAGGTCGAGAGCTGGAGAGACAGTTTGAAGGTCGAGAGCTGGAGAGACAGTTTGAAGGTCGAGAGCTGGAGAGACAGTTTGAAGGTCGAGAGCTGGAGTGACAGTTTGAAGGTCGAGAGATGGAGTGACAGTTTGAAGGTCGAGAGCTGGAGTGACAGTTTGAAGGTCGAGAGCTGCAGTGACAGTTTGAAGGTCGAGAGCTGGAGAGAGCATTTTGAAGGTCGAGAGCTGGAGCGGAACCCGGTTACCAGGACGCCAAGTTGGACAGCCAGGGGTAATGTGCAGGCCAGGTGTGTGGAAGAAACCGAGGGGAAACATCGAGAAAAACTGAGAGGAAACATCGAGAAAGACAGAGGAAACATCGAGAGAGAGAGAGAGGGGAAACATCGAGAGAGACCAAGATGGAAACATCGAGAAAGACTGAGGGGGCACTTTATTTATTTAATGTTATTAATTAATTAATTAATTAAATTTATTTAATTATAAGTTGTGAGTTCCTCACGATGCTCTCCCAGTGCGGCCACCCTGTAACATAAGAAATAGGAGCAGGAGTAGGCCAATCGGCCCCTCGAGCCTGCTCCGCCATTCAATAAGATCATGGCTGATCTGATCCTAACCGCCAATCAACTATCACAGAACCATCTCCTGAATCTAACAGAATTAGACACACGAAATAGGAGCAGGACCAGGCTACATGGCCCCTGGGCCCGCTCCGCTACTCACAGGGCCATGACCGGTCCAAACCTAGACTCATGTCCAAATTCCTGCCCGCTCCCCGTACCCCTTAATTCCCTTTACTTCTAGGAAACTGTCTATTAACGTTTTAAATTTATGTAATGATGTAGCTTCAACAGCTTTTTGGGGCAGCCTATTCCATGGGCCTACCACCCTCTGAGTGAAGTAGTTCCTCCTCATCTCAGTTTTGAAAGAGCAGCCCCTTATTCTAAGACTATGCCCCCTAGTTCTAGTTTCACCCATCATCGGGAACATCCTCCCCGCATCCACCCGATCCAACCCCTTCACAATCTTATATGTTTCAATAAGATCGCCTCTCATTCTTCTGAACTCCAATGAGTAGAGTCCCAATCTACTCAACCTCTCCTCATATGTCCATCCCCTCATCTCCGGGATTAACCGAGTGAACCTTCTTTGTACTGACTCGAGAGCAAGTATGTCTTTTCTTAAGTATGGACACCAAAACTGTATGCAGTATTCCAGGTGCGGTCTCACCAATACCTTGTACAACTGAAGCAATACCTCCCTATTTTTATATTTATCCCCCTAGCAATGAAAGCCAACATTCCATTGGCCTTCTTAATCACTTGCTGCACCTGCATACTAACCTTTTGAGTTTCGTGCACCAGGACCCCCAGATCCCTTTGTACTTCAGTACTTTCCAGTTTCTTGCCATTAAGATAATAACTTGCTCTACGATTTTTCCTGCCAAAGTGCATAACCTCACACTTTCCAGTATTGTATTACATCTGCCAAATCTCTGCCCACTTACTTAGCCTGTCTATGTCCCCTTGCAGGTTTTTTATGTCCTCCTCACTCACTACTTTCCCTCCCATCTTAGTATCATCTGTAAACTTTGATATGTTACATTCGGTCCCCTCCTCCAAATCGTTAATATAGATTGTAAAGAGTTGGGGACCCAGCACTGACCCCTGCGGAACACCACTAGTTACTGATTGCCAGTCTGAGAATGAACCATTTATCCCAACTCTCTGCCTTCTGTTAGATAGCCAATCCTCTATCCATGCCAGAATATTACCCCCAATCCCATGATTTTTTATCTTAAGCAATAATCTTTTGTGTGGCACCTTGTCAAATGCCTTTTGGAAGTCTAAATACACTACGTCCACTGGTTCCCCTTTATCCACCCTATATGTTACTTCCTCAAAGAACTCCAGCAAATTTGTCAAACATGACTTCCCCTTCATAAAACCATGCTGACTTTGTCCTATTAAATTATGTTTATCCAAATGTCCTGTTACTGTCTCCTTAATAACGGACTCCAAAATTTTACCTACCACAGATGTTAGGCTAACCGGTCTATAGTTTCCAGCCTTCTGTCTATTGCCCTTTTTAAATAAGGGTGTTACATTAGCAGTTTTCCAGTCTGCCGGGACCTTTGCTGAGTCCAGGGAGTTTTGGAAAATTATTGCCAATGCATCCACAATCCCTACCGCCACTTCCCTCAAGATCCTAGGATGTAAGCCATCAGGTCCAGGTGATTAATCCGCCTTGAGTCCCATTATTTTACCGAGTACCACTTCCTTCGTGATTTTGATTGTGTTTAGCTCCTCCCCCCCATAGCCCCCTGTTTGTCCAGTGTTGGGATATTCTTAGTGTCCTCTACTGTGAAGACTGATACAAAATATTCATTCAGTGTTTTTGCCATCTCCACATTTCCCACCATTAATTTCCCGGTCTCATCCTCTAAGGGACCAACATTTACTTTAGCCACCCTTTTTCTTTTTATATAACTATAAAAACTCTTACTATCTGTTTTTATATTTTTTGCTCATTTACTTTCATAATCTATCTTCCCTTTCTTAATCAATCTTTTTGTTATTTTTTGCTGTCTTTTAAAGTTTTCCCAATCCTCTATCCTCCCACTAGATTTGGCTACTTAGTCGAATACTGTCCTTAATTTCTTTACTTAGCCACGGATGGCTGTCTTTTCTTTTACACCATTTTTTTCCTCAGTGGAATATATATTTTTTGGAAGTTGTAAAATAACTCCTTAAATGTACACCACTGATCATGTATCGTCTTACCCTTTAATCTATTTTCCCAATCCAATCTCATACCTTCATAGTCTCCTTTATTCAAGCTTAGCACGCTTGTTTGAGATCCAACCTTCTCACCCTCTAATTGAATATGGAATTCAACCATGTTATGGTCACTCATTCCAAGGGAATCCTTTACTAGGACATTTTTAATTAATTCTGTCTCGTTACACAGGACCAGATCTAAGGTTGCTTGCCCCCTGGTCAGTTCAGTTACATACTGCTCAAGAAACCCATCCCTAATACACTCAATGAACTCATCCTCAAGGCAGCCCTGCCCAATTTGATTTGTCCAATTAATATGATAGTTAAAATCCCCCATAATTATAGATGTTCCCTTATTACAAGCCTCAACTATTTCCTGATTGATACTCCGTCCAACAGAGTTGCAACTGTTCGGAGGCCTATAGACTACACCCACTAGTGGTTTTTTCCCCTTATTATTCCTTATCTCCACCCAAACTGTTTCATTATCCTGATCTTTTGACCCAATATCATTTCTCTGTATTACAGTGATTCCTTCCTTTATTAACATAGCCACCCCACCTCCCCTTCCTGCCTGTCCTTTGTGATCGTTAAATAACCTGGTATGTTTAATTCCCAGGCATTGTCACCCTGCAGCCATGTTTCTGTAATGGCCACAAGATCGTACCCATATGTAGTTATTTGTGCCATTAACTCGTCTATTTTGTTACGAATGCTACGTGCATTCAGATAGAGAACTTTCAAATATGTTTTGTGACACTTAGTTCCTGCTTTTGCCCTTTTTTATTACTTTACCTTTTACTCCATACCTTCTGCCCCTTCCTGACACGCTCTGGTATTTAATTTCCCCACTGCTACCTAAGTCTATGACCTTCTCTGTTGTCATTTTTATTATTTGCTCTCTAGGAACCTCCCCCCCACTAGTTAGTTTAAAGCCCTCTCTACAGCCCCAGTTATATGATTCGCCAGGACTCTAGTCCCAGCACTGGCCAAGTGAAGCCTGTCCCAACGGAACAGCTCCCTCCTGCCCCAGTACTGGTGCCAGTGTCCCAGGAAGCAAAACCCATTTCTCCCACACCAGACTTTGAGCCACGCATTTAACTCCCTAATTTTATTTGTCCTAGCCAAATTCGCTCGTGGCTCAGGTAATAATCCAGAGATTATTACCCTTGAGGTTCTGTTTTTTAATTTGACCCCTAGCTGCTCATACTCCTTTAACAGATGTAAGAAGTCACACAACACCAGGTTATAGTCCAACAGCTTTATTTGAAATCACAAGCTTTCGGAGCGCTGCTCCTTCTTCAGGTGAAGTGGAGAAATGCATAAAGACACAGCTTATATAGTCAGAGAATCATGTCAGATGTTTACAAGTAACCTTTCCAACTGCCATTTATCGCACCTCGGCAGAGAGATAATCACAGCAGTCAAAGGTGTGAATGGTGTCCAAACAGGTCAGTCAGGGAAACATTACATCAAAGAAGACAAACACGGGACACAACCAACAGAGTACCCTTCGTCGTCCAGTACTTCCCCGGAGCGGAGAAACTACGCTATGTTCTTCGCAGCCTTCAACATGTCATCGATGACGACGAACACCTCGCTAAGGCCATCCCCACGCCTCCACTACTCGCTTTCAAACAGCCGCCTAACCTCAAACAGACCATCGTTCGCAGCAAATTACCCAGCTTTCAGGAGAACAGCGACCACGACACCACACAACCCTGCCACAGCAACCTCTGCAAGACATACCAGATCATCAACACAGATACCATCATCACACGTGAGGACACCACCCACCAGGTACATGGTACATACTCATGTGACTCGGCCAACGTTGTCTACCTCATACGTTGCAGGAAAGGATGCCCCGGAGCATGGTACATCGGCGAGACCATGCAGACACTGCGACAACGGATGAACGGACACCGCGCAACAATCACCAGGCAGGAGTGTTCCCTCCCAGTCGGGGAACACTTCAGCAGTCAAGGACATTCAGCCTCCGATCTTCGGGTAAGCATTCTCCAAGGTGGCCTTCGAGACACACGACAACGCAAAATCGTCGAGCAGAAACTGATAGCCAAGTTCTGCACTCATGAGGACGGCCTCAACCGAGATCTTGGGTTCATGTCACGCTACATGTAACCCCACCTGATGCAGGGTCATCCAGACTCGAGTCGACATTGGCTTGTTCTCTCTACACAGATACGGCTGGACCTGCTGTGATTTCCAGCCAAAAAAAATGTTTTTTGTCTGTTTTTTTGTTTTTCATACAGACCCCAGCATCTGCAATATTTGACCCCTTGTGACCCCACCTCATTGTTCTTTGATGTAATGTTTCCCTGACTGACCTGTTTGGACACCATTCACACCTTTGACTGCTGTGATTATCTCTCTGCCGAGGTGTGATAAATGGCAGTTGGAAAGGTTACCTGTAAACATCTGACATGATTCTCTGACTATATAAGCTGTGTCTTTATGCATTTCTCCACTTCACCTGAAGAAGGAGCAGCGCTCCGAAAGCTTGTGATTTCAAATAAAGCTGTTGGACTATAGCCTGGTGTTGTGTGACTTCTTACATTTGTCCACCCCAGTCCAACTCCGGCATCTCCACACCATGGCTCCTTTAACAGAACCGGCTTCCTAGTCCTATCTACGTCGTTTGCACCAACATGGACCACGACAACTGGATCCACCCCCTCCCACTGCAAGTTTCTTTCCAGCCCAGAGGAGATGTCCTTAACCTTGGCACCGGGTAGGCAACTCAGCCTTCGGGACTCTCACTCTCGGCTGCAGAGAACTCTATCTATCCCCCTAATAATACTCTCCCCTACCACTGCAACATTTCTATTTACTCCCCCCTCTTGAATGGCCCCCCGTTCCACTGTGCTGTGGCCAGGTTGCTCATCCTCCCTGCAGTGCCTGCTCCCGTCCCCACAGGGAGTAAGAACCTCGAACCTGTTGGACAAGAGCAAGGGCTGCGGCTCCTCCAACACTACCTCCTGGATCCCCGTACCTGCCTCACTCGTAGTCACACCGTCCTGTCCCTGACCATGGGCTTCATCTGAATTAATTAACTTCAGAGGTGTGACCGCCTCCTGATACAGAGTCCAGGTACTTCTCCCCCTCCCTGATGTGTCGCAGTGTCTGAAGCTCAGACTCCAGCTCATCAACACGGAGCTGGAGTTCCTGTAGCAGCAGACACTTGTCACAGATGTAATCACCGTGAGCCTCAATGGGGTTCACTGGCTCCCACATCTCGCAACAGTAACACATCAGCTGCTCCATTCTATGTAATTAATTAAATTTTTTATTGTTAGTTATGGACACCCTCTGCCTGATTATAGATGCTAGTATCCCCTTTAATTAATTGGGTTTAAATTAAATCGATCCCTCTAATTACACCAGTTAAATGGTTTACCAACAGTCACTCTGCACCAGAAAGGCCTTATTAACTACAACCCACAGAGTTAAAGTTTGAAAAGAGCACTTAACACCCCACTTACCCAAACTCACAGCACTCTCTGCTGACTCGCACTGGTACTGGTCTTTTTATACTGTTTGTTTGTTTACAGCCAAATGAGTCACCCCTGCTGATTGGTTAGAAAACTGGTTTCCACTGCCTGCTGTGCCAATTTACTCCTACTGCAGTGTAACCTTGTTTTACTCTTCTTAAACCAACAGAATCCCAAATATTTAACTTTTCCCCTTTACTTAAACTGCTTAAGTAATCTTATCAAGAATGATTTAAAGAGAAATAACAATTAAAGAACTCTCACACTTACCCAAACTCACAGCACTCTCTGCTGAGATTATTCTGGAAGCCTGGGTAGAAATATCAATGTAATTACTGTAGAAATTACTTTTTTTACATTATTGCTTGTTCATTTTATGTGCTGTCTTTTTATGTTTTTTATTTATTTTATGTCTGCTTTATTTATATTTAAAGTATGTATGTGTGTATATGTCGGTATGTGTTTTTTTGTGATGGCGCCGATGAAGATGGCTGCCGTCCTTGCGAGCTCCGTGCGTACCAGGCAGCTAAGTGTTCTTGCTGCTTGGTGCTCTCGGCTTGTCAAGAAAAAAGCATTTCACTGACTAGATTACACTTCTTGTATTTAGTTATGTGACCAATAAAAATTGAAACTGAATTTAACCCTGGCACCAGGCAGGCAACACAGCCTTCGGAACTCCCGATCGCAGCTGCAGAGAACAGTACCTATCCCCCTGACTATACTGTCCCTTACCACTGCAACATTTCTTTTCACTCCCCCCACTTGAATGGCCTCCTGTACCACAGTGCCGTGCTCAGTTTGCTCATCTACCCTGCAGACTTGGCCCTCATCCATACAAGCAGCAAGAACCTCATACCTGTTCGATAAGGGCAAAGGCCAAGGCTCCTCCAACACTGCATCTGGGATCCCCTTACCTGCCTGAGTTGCAGTTGATGGGCCATCAATAACTCAAAGACAAGGAATTAAAGGATGCAACTGAAGGCTTTTAATCACTAAGAACATTGCATGTCTTTCCACATCGGATTTGTCTGGCAGAAATGACTCATACAGCTCGAGACCTTTATATGACAAAAGACAGGGGCGGAGCCAATACACACAATAGGAAAAAGGGGGCGGTACACACAATACAATGCAGGTAAAACACAGAGGCTGATGAAGGCATATATTTCATCACATTCACCCCTTCTACAGATTTAGTCTGTCCGGGGGTGTGATAGTCCTTCCTGAACGTCGCAACAGTACCTCGGGTTCCGACCGGGAGTCCGTGGTGCCCTCCTGGGCATACCCCTGTGCTGGGGGTGTTGCTGGTACTTCTGGGGGTGGTGAGGATACCTCTGGGGATGGTGGAGGTTTTTCTGGGGGTGGTGAGGATGGGTCGTCGTCGCTTCCTGCCGAGGCAAGGTCCTTTATGGACACGGTGTCCTCACGCCCGTCGGCGTGCTTGATGTACGCGTACTGTGGGTTTGCGTGGAGTAGGTGTACTGCCTCCACGAGGGGATCCGTTTTGTGGCCCTTCACATGCTTCCGTAATAGGACTGTCCCTGGGGTGGAGAGCCACGAAGGTAGGGACACTCCCGAGGTTGATTTGCGGGGAAAAACAAACATCTTCTCGTGAGGAGTGGCGTTAGTAGCAGTACACAGTAGCGACCTTATCGAGTGGAGTACGTCTGGGAGGACCTCTTGCCAGCGGGAGGTAGGGAGGCCTTTAGAACTTAGTGCTAAGGTGACCGCCTTCCACACCGTCGCGTTCTCCCTCTCCACTTGCCCATTACCCCGGGGGTTATAACTAGTGGTCCGACTCGTGGCTATCCCCTTCGACAGCAGGTATTGGCGCAGTTCGTCGCTCATGAACGACGCCCCCCTGTCAGTGTGGATGTAGTTAGGCATGCCGAACTTGCAAAACAGGCTGCCGAGGCACTTGATGACCGTGGCACTGGTCATGTCTGGGCAGGGGTAGGCGAATGGGAAGTGGGAGTACTCGTCCACAATGTTGAGAAAGTACACATTGCGGTCGGTGGAGGGGAGTGGTCCCTTGAAATCTAAGCTCAGGCGCTCGAATGGCCGTGTAGCTTTGATCAGGTGGGCTCGGTCGGGCCTGAAAAAACGTGGCTTGCATTCTGCACAGGTGCGGCAGTCCCTGGTCATAGACCGGACCTCCTCGATGGAATAGGGCAGGTTACGGGATTTTACAAAGTGGAATAGCCGGGTGACCCCCGGGTGGCAGAGGCCATTGTGGAGGCCCTGTAGCCTGTCCCCCTGGATGCTGGCACACATCCCTCGTGATAGGGCGTCGGGGGATTCGTTGAGGGCCCCTGGCCTATATATTATGTTGTACTCAAAGGTGGAGCGTTCGATCCGCCACCTGAGAATTTTGTCGTTCTTGATCTTCCCCCTCTGTTTGTTGTTAAACATGAAGGCTACCGACCGCTGGTCGGTAAGCAGGGTGAAGCGTTTGCCGGCTAGGTAGTGCCTCCAGTGCCGCACTGCCTCCACTATGGCCTGGGCCTCCTTCTCTACCGAGGAGTGCCTGATCTCGGGCCCTTGGAGGGTTCTTGAGAAAAAGGCTACGGGCCGCCCATCCTGGTTGAGGGTGGCTGCGAAAGCGAAGTCGGACGCATCGCTTTCGACCTGGAAAGGGATGTTTTCGTCCACTGCCTGCAGCGCGGCCTTCTCAATGTCGTGTTTAATGCTGTTGAAGGCGGCGTGGGCCTCGGCCGTGAGCGGGAAGGACGTTGATTTCAGGAGGGGACGGGCCTTGTCGGAATAATTGGGGACCCATTGGGTGTAATAGGAGAAAAACCCCAGGCACCTTTTCAGGACCTTTGGAGTGTTTGGTAGGGGTAGCTCCCGTAGGGGGTGCAATCGGTTGGGGTCCGGACCGATTTCCCCGTTTTCCACCACGCAGCCCAGGATACAGAGGCGCGTGGTGCTAAAGACACACTTATCCTCGTTGTAGGTGAGATTGAGTCTGAGGGTGGTTTTCAGAAATCTCGCGAGGTTCGAGTCGTGGTCTTGCTGGTCGTGGCCGCAGATGGTGACGTTGTCTAGGTATGGATAGGTGGCTGTTAACTGGTTCTCATCGACCATGCGGTCCATCTCCCGCTGGAAGACCGAGACCCCATTCGTTACCCCAAAGGGGACTCTGAGGAAGTGGTAGAGGCGTCCGTTCGCCTCGAAGGCGGTGTATGGACGGTCCTCCGGCCTAATGGGGAGCTGGTGGTATGCCAATTTTAGGTCGATGGTGGAAAACACCCGGTATTGCGCGATTTGGTTAACCATATCTGCTATGCGGGGCAGAGGGTAGGCGTCTAGCTGGGTGTACAGATTAACCGTCTGGCTATAATCTATCACCATCCACTTCTTTTCGCTACCCTTAACTACTACTACCTGGGCGCGCCACGGGCTGGTACTGCATTCAATGATACCCTCCCGCTTGAGTCTTTCTACTTCCGACGCAATGAACCGTCTGTCCTCCCAGCTGTACCGCCTACTCTTGGTCGCTATGGGTCGACAGTTGGGTGCGAGGTTGGCGAACAGAGAGGGCGGCTTGACCTTCAGGGTAGCCAGACCGCACACTGGGAGGGGCGGCTGGGACCCACCGTAGGTAAGCGTGATACTTTGGTGGTGGCACTGGAAGTCCAGACCCAAGATCACGCTCACAGAGAGATCTGGCATTATCAATAGTTTAAAATCTCTGTAATCAGTGCCTTTTACCGACAACATAACCGCGCAGAAACCTGTAATTTTTGAGGTATGGGTCTTATCAGCCATGGTGATTTTGCCCTGTGTAGGGACTATCGTTAGTGAAAGTCGTTTTACCAGGCTAGGATGAATAAAGCTTTCGGTGCTCCCGCAGTCAATCAAGCATTTAACCTTGTTCCCGTTTACCTCTATGTCCATCATCGATCTAGACAACGGATGCGGCCTGGATTGATCCACTGTGATCGAGGCCACCAGTGGGTCCTGGAGGTCCGTGTAGTCGGGACAAGATGGTGGACTCCATGAGGGTGAACAAGATGGCGTCCAAGATGGCCGCCCCCACGGCGCGCATGCGGCGGTGGCGGAGTTGGAGGCGGGGTTCCCTCTGCAGACTTTGCTGAAATGTCCTTTCTTCCCGCATTTAAAACAGGTGGTGCCCTTCGCTGGGCACAGATGCCTGGAGTGTTTGTCCTGGCCGCAGAAGTAGCATTTCGGGCCCCGATGCATCGCGGCAGTAGTGGGGCTCCTGGGTGGAGGCTGGGGCTCCGATGGTGCTGGGCTGGCCTGAGACCTGGGAGGTGAAGATGGCTTCCAAGATGGCGGCCCCCACGAGGCGGAGTGGGCCGCGTGGCCTGAGGAACAGGATTCAGAGTTCCTCTGGGCCATATTCAACGATCGCGCTATGCCCATAGCCTGTTTTAAGTCCAGTCCCTCCTTTTCAAACAGTTTCTGCCGAATGTAATTTGAACTGAGGCCCGCAATAAAGGAGTCTCGGATCAGCTCCTCCGTGTACACGATGGCAGACACGGCCTTACAGTTACAGTCTCTGCCCAGTACTTTTAGGCTTAGCATGAAGTCCTCTAGTGACTCACCATGCCGCTGCGTGCGAGTAGTCAGAAGATGCCTGGTGTACACCTCGTTTATTGGCCGCACGTAGTGGGCCTTCAGAATGGTGCAGGCATCCCCGTAGCTGGTGGCATCTCGGATGAGAGGGGAGACCCGATGACTCACCCAGTTTCGCAGGATTCCCAGTTTCACGTCTCCGGTGGCGGTCGCGGCTGCTATGACGGTGGCTGAGCTTTCGATGAAAAATTCGAAGCATTGGAACCAGTGTCCAAACTGTGTGGCTGCGTCCGAGGCATGGGGGTCCAGATCCAAGCGCTCTGGTTTCAGGAGTCGATCCATCTTGGTGTTTTAGTGATTAAAATTGATGTGCCATCAATAACTCAAAGACAAGGAATTAAAGGATTCAACTGAAGGCTTTTAATCACTAAGAACATTGCATGTCTTTCCACATCGGATTCGTCTGGCAGAAATGACTCATGCAGCTCTTGAGACCTTTATTTGACAAAAGACAGGGGCGGAGCCAATACACACAATAGGAAAAAGGGGGCGGTACACACAATACAATGCAGGTAAAACACAGGGGCTGAGGAAGGCATATATTTCATCACAGCAGTCACACCCTCCTGTCCCTGACCACTAACCAGACCTGTACGACTACCTAACCTAAGGGGTGTGACTGCCTCCTGGATCAAAGTTTCCAGATAACTCGCCCCCCTCCCTGATGCCCTGCAATGTCTGCATCTCAGACTCCAGCTCAACAACTCTGAGCTGAAGTCCCTCGAGTTGCAGACACTTACTGCAGACATGGTCGTCCGGGATCGCAGTGCTCTCCACAAACTCCCACATGCTGCAGTTGCGGCACACCACCTGCACTGCCATCCCTTTATAACCTTGTTTTTATTATTTAAGTAATTAAAGTTTATGTATTTAATTAACTTAGCTTAGTTTAGTTTTTAACTAATTACCAGATCTAGTTTAATTTCTAGGTAGATAAAATTTAATATTTACCTGTAACACAAAGCACTCCAAGTTTTGGAGGCCAAAAGCACTACCTCCTTCCCCCTCTGCTCCAAATTCCCACTCTCTCCAAATTCCCAAGTTGCACCACTCTGTGCTGACCACTCTGTGCGTCAGCAAAAACGGTTTACTTTCATACCTTTAGAGCCACACCCAAATTACAAGTTCTGTCTCGGCTCCCTGCTCACAGAAATTAGCACCTATTCAAGACAAACACTTACAGTTGACTGACAGTTAACTGCCACTGGCAGGCAGTTTCTGTTAACTACAGATTTTATAGTTCTCAGATAAATACAAAATGTTAAACTAAATTTCACTTTTTTACAGCTAATAATTACCCAGAACTTACCAGAGACTCCCACTTTCTGCAAATTCCCAAGTTTCACCACTCGGTTTAAGTGCAATCCGTTTAAGACACTCTGTGCTGACCACACTAATTGGCATGATGTAACTAGTGGCATCTCTCAGTGATCTGTGTTTGGGCCTCAACTATTCACTGTATTTATTAGTGATTTAGATGATGGGATAGAGAGCCACATATCCAAGTTTGCTGAGGACACAAGGTAGGTGGCAATGTAAGCAGCGTAGATGGAAGCATAGAATTACAAAGAGATAATAGATTAAGTGGGCAAAACTGGCAAATGGATTTCAATATAGGCAAGTGGCCGTCTACAGTACAATACAGTACTGTATTTTAACAATGTTTTTATTATACAGAACATATTTTGTGGATATTATTTTATATAACTGGCTTATTTCACTTCACATAGTAACTAAACAATAATGTGATATACTGTATACAATTTCTAGTTATGTATAACTATTTTAGCCTGGCCGCTATGATGTCTAAAGCCAGAAGTTATCACTAAAATGGAATTTTGTGCCATTTTGAGCTAAAGAAAGCACATTTACTTATAATATATCCAAAGGTACCATGAAAAGTAGTATAGAGGTTGCACCTGCAACTTTACACCAGATTGTCAAGTGCTAAAATGTTGCTCACAGATGCATGACAAAGGTGCCAGTCATACGACAGAGTTTGCAAAGTGAAGAAAATCTATAATATTGCCCTTTCAAAATGTGGATAAGGCAATAGTTAGAAATCAATCATGTGACTAGATTTTAGTTGATTGTGAATGTAATATTGATCTTATTGCATTCATGTACTGTAAATTAATTTTACCCATAATTGTTGCATTATACCATTTATGATAGTTAATATACAACTCTTTGTATTTCAGCTCAAGATGGAAAAGGCTGCTGCTAAGGGACAGAAAAAGATTCCTGCATCTAAAGGCGAAACTTTAAAAGTGCCAAAGCCTTCAAGAGGACCAAAACATTGAAAGTCCTAACAACATACGTGCATTTAAATTGCCCTTTCCACTTTCCTAGTACATCAGACACATTATTGATGTCACTAACCCATTCTATTTGGACTAAACACCGCAAACTTTCCATGTTGCCAGTTTCAGATTTGAAAACTGTTCACTGAATTTCATCAACACATGTACCTTTGATACTGTCATCCTGATACAAATAAACATCTTGGACATGAAAATTGTTTAAAAGCTTCTGCAAAGATATTTCTGAGAAACAGATCTTTTTAGGGATTTTCACAGTAATATTTGTAATGACAAAAATATTCACCACAAAAGAATCGCCAAGTTGCTGTTTTTAATAGGAGTTTAAACAATGGGTCTCTACTGTCATTCAGATTCAACTAGAGGCACATCCCATCGGCGAATAGCAACAGGAGGAAGACCCCTTCTCCTACAGCTGGAGAAGTTATCGGTAGGAAACAATGAGTAAACTGAAGGGCAAAATTCAAAGATAGTATAGAAATAAGTATTTTGAAGAAGGGTCTGCACCTTAAACATTAACTGGTCTGTTCTCTCCACAGATACTGGCTGACCTGCTGAAGGTTTCTAGTATTTTCTAGTTTTGTTTCAGATTGTTCGCATCTGCAGTTTCACATTTGTCTAATAGAAAGAAAGAACTTGCATTTATATAGTTCCTTTCATGACCTCAGAAGGTCCCAAAATGTTTCATACCCAATTAATTAATTTTGAAACATAGGCACATTATGTAGGCACATGTGACAGCCAATTTGCACACAGGAAATCCCCACAAACAGCAGAGAGTCATGGACGGCACATAAGGAGGCCATTCGGCCCATCGAGTCCGTGCCAGCTCTCTGTAGAGCAATCCAGTCAGTCCCATTCCCCTGCTCTATCCCCGTAGCCCTGCAAGTTTATTTCCCTCAAGTGCCTATCCAGTCTCCCCTTGAAAACATTGAGTGTCTCCGCTTCCACCACTTCCGTCGGCAGTGAATTCCAGGTCATCATCACTCGCTACGTAAAAAAGTTTTCCTCACATTCTCCCCTGTATCTCTTGCCCAAAATGTTAAATCACAGAATCACAGAAACCCCACAGTGCAGATAGAGGCCATTTCGGCCCATCGAGCCTGCACCGACACATATCCCACCCGATCCCCGTAACCCCTACATCAACACATATCCCACCCTATTCCCGTAACCCCACGTATTTAATCCCCCTAACACTAAGGGTCAATTTATCATAGCCAATCAACCTAACCCGCAAATCTGTGTCACCTTAGTCCTTGTACCATCAACTAGTGGGAACAGCCTTTCTCCATCTAGCCTATCCAAACCTGTCAGAATCTTGTACACCTCTATCAAATCACCCCTCAATCTCCTTTGCTCTAATGAAAACAAATTCAGCTTCTCCAACCTGTCCTTGTAGCTAAGATCCCCCATCTCCAGAACCATTCTGGTAAATCTCCTCTGCACCCTCTCAAAGGGCCTTCACATCCTTCCTAAAGCGTGGTGACCAGAACTGGATACAATACTCCAGTTGTGGCCTAACCAGCGCTTCATAAAGGTTCAGCATAACTTCTCTACTTTTGTACTCAATGGCCCTGATTTTCGGCTTGTGTGGGGAATGGTCGGATTTCCCCGAATGTGGGGTTTCTGACGCACATAAAAAAGTGTCAGCCAGCCCCACGCAATTTTCCCTCAATTGGCCAATTAATTCCCAGCATGTGGGAAGCCTTGCTAATTGTCTAAATCGAGTCAGAAATCGCCACAGTATGATGTCATCATTCGTGGTGCTTTCAAGGTCCATGGCAAGCACTGCATCCTCTGAAGGCTTCCAAATGAACCATACAGGATGGCAGAGGAGCCTGCAGCAGCTGTGGCCAGTGCCAGACCCCGAGCTGCCTTCAAATTCGACGAGGCTTCACTGCAGGCATTATTGGATGGGGTTAGGGCCCACAGGGAGGTCCTCTTCCCTAGGTCAGGGAGGAAGAGGCCTCCCACTGAGACCAATGCTGCATGGATGCAGGTGTCAGCAGATGCCAACTCGCTGGGAGTCACCAGAGGAACCATGGCATTACATCTGTTACTCCTTCCTTTACTCCCCCACAGTACCATCCAGAGCCCCCGTCCTCACTGTGGAGGAGGAAGAGGCTGTGCAGCCAGACTCCTCAGAGGAAGCTCCAACCTCTGAGGGTGCAGCGTCAGCAGAAGTAAGCGCACCCAGCACCAGTGCAGACACTCACACCTCGGGGGGACCTTCGGGACATAGAGTAGTGTTGTCACCTGGTGTTTCACAGCTGACAAGTGAGCCTCAGCAGATTCTGGAGACAGGGACAGCAGTGGAGAGTCCTTGTCAGAGGGCGCAGGGCTCTGCCAGCTCAGCTCAGCTGCGCTGCATCTCGACCCTCTGCCTCTGGGTCCATCCGCAAGAGAAGAGGTGATGGATCTCCATGCACAGATGCAGGAGTCTCTGGCAGGTTTTGTCTCCAGGGTCGCTGCGAGTGTGGAGCGAATGGAGGAGTCCATAGCGACCATGAGCAGAGCCTTTGTGGAGTCATTGGTGCATGAACGCAGCACCATGGAAAGGTTGGCAACCTCCATGGAGGAGATAACTCGCCAGCATACGGAAAACATGGTGAGTGCTCATAAGAGAATGACATCTCTTGAGGAGCGTTGGCCATCTGTTGAACAGAGAAACCAGATCTTCATGGAAGTCCTTCTGAGTAGGACTGCCAGTGCAGAAATGGGTCCCACTGGCCCCCTAAAGCGCAGCAAGGTGCTCTCAAGCCACTTCCAAGCGCTGGCCCCTTCTGGCTTGTGCAGCTTTAGGTGAGTGAGCAGCAGCCTGGTGCTCCTGGTAATCATCCTGCTGTTCCTGGTTCTGCTGCTGCCACCTCTGCTGTTGGAGATCCTCTAATGCCAGGAAGGGAAGGTGCCAAAGGCCTCCCATGCTTCTAGCAGATGCCTCGGTTGAGGAGGTCCTGAGTTAGGGTGGTGAGAGGGGCTTCCCAGGAGCTCACACTGAAGAAGTGAGTGAGGCTCCAACTTTCTGCAGCTGCTCCTAAGGCTTCAAATAGTTCCCCCAAGCCTTGATCAACAAGGTCCTGCAGCCTGCAAATGCTGCCTCTTTAAATATCTTCAGCCCTCAGCGACCTGCTGCTGCAAGCAAGCAAGCCAGCTGTTTTCACGCCAGCTCTCATCGGCGGGGTTCCCCGCAGGCGGGTTTCAGGTGGGGAAAGCCCCAAAGTCGCAACGGCACGGGAAAATCGTCCTTAACAAGGTGATCATTGGTGATTAGTGTGCCGACGAGCAGACCTGCTAGCGGCGGGCGGGACTGAAGCGGGGCGCGTGAAAACGGCGGTCCGAAAGTTGGACGGGGCGGTGAATCATGCAGGGGGGGGTCCCGACCCGCTTTTTCCGCGATTTTCGGACCACGGCCGCATGAAAAGCCGCCCGACAGCTGCCCGAAAATCGGGGCCAATACCTCTATGCTTTGCTAACCACTCTCTCAATATGTCCTGCCACCTTCAGGGACCTATGCACATTAACTCTCAGGTCCCTCTGTTACTGCACACTTTTTAAAACTGTGCCATTACGTGTATATAGCCTCTCCCTGTTCCTTCTGCCAAAATGCATCACCTCACACTTCTCTGTATTAAATTCGATCTGCAACTTCTCTGCCCATTCTGCTAGCCTTACTATGTCCTGTTGCAGTCAATTGGTATCATTATTACCGTTTTCCACACCCCCAAGTTTGGTGTCATTGGCAAATTTAGAAATTCTACTCAGTATTCCAATATCCAGTTTATATATATCAAAAAAGCAGTGACCCCAGCACCGACTTTTAGGGAACACCACTGTCTACCATCCTCCAGTCTGAAAAACAACCATTTACCATGACTCGCTGTTTTCTGTCCTTAAGCCAATTCCTTATCCACTGACCCTCCTATTCCATGAGCCTCAATTTTGTTAACCAGCCTTCTATGTGATACTTTGTCAAACGCCTTCCTAAAATCCATGTAGACAACATCCATTGCATTCCCTTCATCAATCCTCTCTGTTACTTCATCAAAAATATCAATTAGATTAGTCAAACACGATCTGCCTTTTACAAATCCGTGTTGGCTCTCCTTAATTAGCTTAAACCTCTCTAAGTGCCCGTTAATTTTTTCCTTGATTATTGTTTCTAAAACTTTACCCACCACTGATGTTAAACTGACCGGCCTGTAGTTATTAGGATTGTCCTTACACCTTTTCTTGAACAATAGTGTCACATTTGCCACTTTTGAATCCTTGGGCACCTCCCCCACATCTAGGGAAGATTGGATAATTATGACAAGCCCTTCCGCTATCTCCTCCCCCAATTCCCTTAGCAACCTGGGATGCAAGCCATCTGGACCTGGTGACTGATCCACTCTAAGCATACCCAACCTTTGTTGTACATCCTTATCAATTTTCACCCCTTCAATTGCTTCTACCTTTTCCACTTCTACCGTTATTTTGTCAGCATCCACCTCCTTAGTAAACACCGATACAAAGTACTCATTGAATATTCTAGCCTTGCCCTGCGCCTCTAAGCATATATCGCCTTCTTTGTCTCGAATAGGCCCCACCCCGCCTCTTACTTCCCTTACTGTTACTGTTTACATGCCGGTAGAAGAGTTTTTGGGTTCCCTTTTATGTTAACCACCATTCTATTCTGATATTCTCTCTTTGCCAATCTCATTTTCATCTTCACATCCCCTCTCAACTTATTGTTTGGTCTGGTTCTCCCTTGAAGAATTCACCTGACATGCATCATACACCCTCTTTTTTTTGTTTCATGATCTTCTCTATCTCCCTCATCATCCAAGAGCCCTTGCTTTGGTTCCCTTACCCTTCCCTCTTGTTGGAATGTACCTAGCATGTACTTGCATCATCTCCTTAAAAATCACCCATTGTTCCGTTACAGTTTTTCCTGTCAGTCTTTGGTTCCATTTTACCCTGGCTAGATCCTTTCGCATCCCATTGAAGTTGGCCCTATTCCAGTTTAGAAGTTCCACTCTAGATTGTTCCTTGCTCCTCTCCATTGCGAATCTAAATCTTATGATACGATGATCACTCGTACCCAAGTGTTCTCCCACAGACACTTGGTCGACCTGGCCCACCTCATTCCCCAGCACCAGATCCAGCAATGCCTCCTTCCTAGTTCGGCCAAGAACATATTGGTCAAGGAAATTTTCCTGAGCATACAAATAAGGAGTAGGCCACTCGCCCCCTCGAGCCTGCTCCGCTATTCAATAATATCATGGCTGATCTGATTACTCCACATTCCCGCCTACCTCCGATAACCTTTCACTCCCTTGCTTATCAAGAATCTATCTTCCTCTGCCTTAAAAATATTCAAAGACTCTGCTTCCACCGCCCTTTGAGGAAATAATTTCTCCTCATCTCTGTCTTAAATGGGCAATCCCTTATTTTTAAACAGTGACCCCTTGTTCTAGATTCTCCCACAAGAGGAAACATCCTCTCCACATCCACCCTGTCCAGACCCCTCAGGATCTTACATGTTTCAATCAAGTCACCTCTTACTCTTCTAAACTCCAGCGGATACAAGCCTAGCCTGTCCAACCTTTCCTCATAAGACAACTCGCCCATTCCAGGTATTAGTCTAGTAAACCTTCTCTGTACTGCTTCCAACGCATTTACATCCTTCCTTAAATAAGGAGACCAATACTGTACACAGTACTCCAGATGTGGTCTCACCAATGCCCTGTATAACTGAAGCATATCCTCCCTACTTTTGTATTCAATTCCCCTCGCAATAAACAATAACATTCTATTAGCTTTCCTAATTACTTGCTGTACCTGCATACTAACCTTTTGCGATTCATGCACTAGGACACCCAGATCCCTCTGCATCTCAGAGCTCTGCAATCTCTCACCATTTAGATAATATACTTTTTTATTCTTCCTGCCAAAATGGACAATTTCACATTTTCCCACGTTATACTCCATTTGCCAGATCTTTGCCCACTCACTTAACCTATCTATATCCCTTTGTAGCCTCATGTCCTCTTCACAATTTACTTTCCTACCTGTCTTTGTGTCATCAGCAAATTTAGCAACTATACCTTCGGTCCATTCATCCAAGTCATTTATATAAATTGTAAAAACTTCACATTTCAGAAATTCCTCCCCCTCCTTTCCCTTTACCCTAGCATTATCCCAATCGATATTTGGGTAATTAAAGTCCCCCAATATCACCATTCTATGGGGGAAAAATTCGGCATCGCCCCATTTGGGGTGCCATTATTGGCGGTGTGCGAAATTTAGCGCCTGGCGCTAATTATTGCCTCCGACAGCAAACTTGGCTTTTATCGCCCCTGGAGGTGATTGGAGTGCTAAATCAGGCGCTTCACACTTGTCTTAAGGCGCAAAGGCTGAGGAGCGAGGCACTACCTCAGAGCGCTGGCGAAGCAAGGAAGGGCAAATCAAAATAAACCTGCAAAGTGCTGCTCAGTACTCAAAACTCCTTCACACAGCATTGAATCTCTCCAGAAGTCAGTCTCTCTCTCTCTCAGAATGCGTGGTGCAAAAATGTCACCGACAAAAAAAGGCAGGAAGCGGTCGCCTTTAGATAGCGCTCCCCTAGTCCCTTTCTGACAGCATAACGCTCCCCTCAACCTGTCGTTGCTAGCAGCAGGCGGTAAGGCAGGGGGCACCACTCAATATCCGGTCCGGGGCGCTAACGGGGCGTTGCGCACTCGACTGACGTCACAATCTGCCGGCGCAGAAGACCGCGGCGGTAGTGTTTAGCGCCGCCGCAAAATGTCTAGTTAATTTCGCGAGCGGCACAAACATCGCCGCGCCCGGCCTCCAGTTGCTTTGCGCCCCAATTGGCACCCTCTTAAGGCACAAACAACTGAATTTTTCCCCCTATAGCTTTGCATATCTCTGCGATTTCCCTGCAGATTTGCTCCTCTATCTCCCTCTCACTATTTGGAAGCCTATAGAATACCCCCAATAGCGTGATCATACCCTTTTTGCTCAACTCTAACCAAATGGATTCTATCCTTGTCCCCTCAAGAACATCCTCCCTTTCCAACACAACAATGTCTTCCTTAATCAGCACTGCCACCGCACCTCCCTTTTTTCCTTCCCTATCTTTTCTGTACACTTTGGCAGGAAAAATCGTAGAGCAAGTTATTATCTTAATGGCAAGAAACTGGAAAGTACTGAAGTACAAAGGGATCTGGGGGTCCTGGTGCACGGAACTCAAAAGGTTAGTATGCAGGTGCAGCAAGTGATTAAGAAGGCCAATGGAATGTTGGCTTTCATTGCTAGGGGGATAAATATAAAAATAGGGAGGTATTGCTTCAGTTGTACAAGGTATTGGTGAGACCGCACCTGGAATACTGCATACAGTTCTGGTGTCCATACTTAAGAAAAGACATACTTGCTCTCGAGTCAGTACAAAGAAGGTTCACTCGGTTAATCCCGGGGATGAGGGGATGGACATATGAGGAGAGGTTGAGTAGATTGGGACTCTACTCATTGGAGTTCAGAAGAATGAGAGGCGATCTTATTGAAACATATAAGATTGTGAAGGGGTTGGATCGGGTGGATGCAGGGAAGATGTTCCCGATGATGGGTGAAACTAGAACTAGGGGGCATAGTCTTAGAATAAGGGGCTGTTCTTTCAAAACTGAGATGAGGAGGAACTACTTCACTCAGAGGGTGGTAGGTCCATGGAATATGCTGCCCCAAAAAGCTGTAGAAGCTACATCATTACATAAATTTAAAACAGAAATAGACAGTTTCCTAGAAGTAAAGGGAATTAAGGGTTACGGGGAGCGGGCAGGAATTTGGACATGAGTCTAGGTTCGGATCGGTCATGGCCCTGTGGGTAGCGGAGCGGGCCCAGGGGCCGTGTAGCCTGATCCTGCTCCTATTTCGTGTGTCTAATTCTGTTAGTTTCAGGAGATAGTTCTGTGATAGAGATTGGCGGTTAGGATCAGATCAGCCATGATCTTATTGAATGACGGAGCAGGCTCGAGGGGCCGATTGGCCTACTCCTGCTCATATTTCTTATGTTCTTGTACCCTTGAATATTAAGTGCCCAGTCCTCACTGTTTTTAAGCCACATTTCCGTTATTGCCACACGGCTAATTGTGCTTCTAGCTCACTGTGGTGATTATTCCTTGATTAGTAAAAGTATTGTGATTCGTTGTTTGTTAACTGCCTTGGGATATGTGTTGTAATCTCATTGGTAGTTGATGATCACATGATGTGTTGTGGCTACCTTAAATTCAGTCCTTTTCTAGCTTTAGTTGGGACTGGATATGGAAAGATATGCTGCTGATTTTAAAGTTAATAAAGCCTAGCTTTGGAAGGCCAATCTATTCTTTATTTCAATTCAGCCCTCTTCTGAGGATATTAATAATGGTCATGATTCGGATAATGTGGATGCTGTTACAGATACTACGAATATTTCCAATCCGATTGCAGATAATCATACTTCTATTAGTCAGCCTTTGAAGATGTTTATGACCGTCCCAGTTCATCTTCTGATGGGATTTCTAATCCGGAAACCGTTGAGAATCGGGATATGGATAGCCTTCCTGTTGAAGATACTTCTGTGCCTTCTGGCGTGGGAGGGCAAGGAATTTCACCAAGGTTAAGAAGGTCGACACGAACAAGATATCCGGTCGACCGATTGAAAATGGACTTTTAAATTGATAGTAATGTTTTAAAAATTGTTGAAATATTATAGTATATTGTTTTAGTTGAGAGATACTTAATACTTATGCGTAATGTTATTATTTGTTGTTGTTCATTTAGTATTGTGTTATGTAAATAGTTTTATTCTCGTGCATAGTTTAGTTGTAAATAATTAATTGTAAATTGTAAAAGTTATTAGGTTGGAGTATATTTTAAAAGGAGGGGTGAATGTGGTGATTATTCCTTGATCAGTAAAAGTATTGTGATTCGTTGTTTGTTAACTGCCTTGGGATATGTGTTGTAATCTCATTGGTAGTTGATGATCACATGATGTGTTGTGGCTACCTTAAATTCAGTCCTTTTCTAGCTTTAGTTGGGACTGGATATGGAAAGATATGCTGCTGATTTTAAAGTTAATAAAGCCTAGCTTTGGAAGGCCAATCTATTCTTTATTTCAATTCAGCCCTCTTCTGAGGATATTAATAATGGTCATGATTCGGATAATGTGGATGCTGTTACAGATACTACGAATATTTCCAATCCGATTGCAGATAATCATACTTCTATTAGTCAGCCTTTGAAGATGTTTATGACCGTCCCAGTTCATCTTCTGATGGGATTTCTAATCCGGAAACCGTTGAGAATCGGGATATGGATAGCCTTCCTGTTGAAGATACTTCTGTGCCTTCTGGCGTGGGAGGGCAAGGAATTTCACCAAGGTTAAGAAGGTCGACACGAACAAGATATCTGGTCGACCGATTGAAAATGGACTTTTAAATTGATAGTAATGTTTTAAAAATTGTTGAAATATTATAGTATATTGTTTTAGTTGAGAGATACTTAATACTTATGCGTAATGTTATTATTTGTTGTTGTTCATTTAGTATTGTGTTATGTAAATAGTTTTATTCTCGTGCATAGTTTAGTTGTAAATAATTAATTGTAAATTGTAAAAGTTATTAGGTTGGAGTATATTTTAAAAGGAGGGGTGAATGTGGTGATTATTCCTTGATCAGTAAAAGTATTGTGATTCGTTGTTTGTTAACTGCCTTGGGATATGTGTTGTAATCTCATTGGTAGTTGATGATCACATGATGTGTTGTGGCTACCTTAAATTCAGTCCTTTTCTAGCTTTAGTTGGGACTGGATATGGAAAGATATGCTGCTGATTTTAAAGTTAATAAAGCCTAGCTTTGGAAGGCCAATCTATTCTTTATTTCACTCACCAACCTTATTCACCGCACTTTGTGCGTTTACGTACATGCATTCTAAACCCATTTTTGAATTTTTCATAGTCTTTCTTAGTCTGCTCCTATCTAATATGGTACTACTACTGCCTCTAGTACCATCTTCTCTAGTACTATGCAACACACTCACTCTTTTATGCACCGTATTCCTCTTTTCTACTCCTATATGCTGGTGCCCATCCCCCTGCCAAGCTAGTTTAAACCCTCCCCAGCAGCACTAACAAACCTCCCTGCGAGAATATTGGTCCTGGCTCTGTTGAGGTGTAACCCGTCCGGCTTGTACAAGTCCCACCTTCCCCAGAAATGGTCCCAATGCATCAGGAATCTAAAGCCCTTCCTCCTGCACCATCTCTCCAGCCACGCATTCATCTGTTCTAGCCTCCTGTTCCTGTACTCACTAGCACGTGGCACCGGGAGTAATCCGGAGATTACTACCTTTGAGGTCCTGCTTTTTAATCTCTCTCCTAGCTCCCTAAACTCTGCCTGCAGGACCTCATCCCTCTTTCTGCCTATGTCATTGGTACTGATATGGACAATGACCTCTGGCTGTTCACTCTCCCCACTCAGAGTGTCCTGCAGCCTTTCAGTGACATCCTTGACCCTGGCACCAGGGAGGCAACATACTATCCTGGAGTCACATCTACGGCTGCAGAAACACTTGTCTGCTCCTCTAACTATTGAATCCCCTACCACTATTGCTCTTCCACTCTTTTTCCTCCTCCCACCACCCCCCGCCCCCCCCGCTGTGCAGCTGAGCCACCCGTGGTGCCGTGGACTTGACTCTGGCTGCACTCCCCAGAGGAACCATCGCCCTCACCAGTACTCAGAACAGAATACTGGTTGGAGAGCGCGATGCACTCCGGGGACTCCTGCACTTCCTGCCTGGTCCTCCTCTTCTGTCTGGCGGTCACCCATTCCCTCTCTGCCTGCATACTCTTAAGCTGCGGGGTGACCACCTCTACAAACATGCTATTCACGTAACTCTCAGCCTCGCGGATGCACCGCAGTGACTCCAGCCGCTACTCAAGCTCCGAAACCCAGAACTCGAGTTGCTGTAGCTGGTGACACTTCCTGCACATGTGGTTGTCCAGGCTAAGCCAAGTGTCCAGGACTTCCCACATGGCACAGGATGTGCACTCCATGGGACTGAGCTGCCCTGCCATGCCTCTATTTAATAGACTAAGAACTAACCCAGCAGAAATAAACTTAAAACTTAACAAAAAACACTCCCCAGCTACTCACCAATCAGCTCTTTCCCTCTATTTAATAGGCTATTAACTAACTTAGCAGAAATAAACTTATAAACTTAAAAAAAAAATACACTCACCAGCTAGCTCCTTCCCTTGTGCCGACGTCACTTTTTTTACTGACGTCACTTTTTCCAAAACTGCCTCTGAGATACATGACCAGATAGTGGGCTGTATATTCCGATCCCTACGGGTGTGTACACACCCATAGGGACATCCGAAATGCCGGTTTCAGGCATGCCAAGTGCATGCGCTGAAAACCGGTATTTCCGATCTGTCAAGAATGCTCCTGACAGATCAGACCCCTGCCCTAGAGAAGGGCCTCTGCGGGCGGATAGTTCCGCTTTCTGGAGAACCTCCACCCGCAGAAAACCCTTAGAAATCTTACGCCTGGTAAAATTAGGCCTGCTTTTACCAGCATAAGATTAGAAAAAAAAGTTAAAAAAAATTTTTCTTTCACTCATTTATCATTTAAAAAATACTTTAAAAAAAAGTAGTTTATTTTTAGCCTCGTAAAAAACTTTATTTTTTTCAAAAAATTAAATGTTTAAAATATTTAATTTATTGTAATTTCAACTCATTTTAAAAATGTCATTTAAAAAAATGTATTTAATGTTTTACAGCGTTTTTGAGGTGATCTCCATTCGTATATTTGACAGGTCTATCTGTCAAGTGTATGAAGGGAGATTCCCTTCTCCTGTTGGCTCCCCATGGCCCACGTGACCCCAGGGACGCTTGCGAACTGTATGCACCTCTGGGATACGTGGGCCCTGTACATTTCGAGTTGGAGAGGCCCGGGACTGGAAGTATATGCACCTCGGGAGCCCTCAGTTAAGTCCGTGGATTTTTTCCAGATCGGACGCCTCCGCACGCAGGAAACCTCCGATCGGAAAATACGGCCCAATATGTTTTGGTGATGTTGGTTGAGGGATAAATGTTGGCCAAAATACTGGGAGAGCTCTCCTACTCTTTGAATTGTTTCATGGTTTTTTTACAATTATGTAGCGCCTTCAAAGTAGAAAAACCGTACCAGGCATTTCACAGAGGTGTAATTAAAAAAAATCGACACCAAGCCAAAGAGATATTCGGAGGGGTGACCAACAGCTTGTTCAAAAGAGGTGGGTTTTAAGTAGACCTTAAAAGGAAGAGAGAGGCAGGGAATTGCAGAGCATGGAGCCTAGATGGCTGGAGCTACCACTACTAAATGGTGGGGCAATGGGTGGGGTGCACAAGAGGTCCGGGTCAGAGGACTGGAGAGTTTGCGGGAAGGGTGGGCAGTTGTAGGGCTGGAGGATAAAATGGGGCAAGTCTATGAAGGGATTTAAACATTAACATTTGAAATTGAAGGCATTGGGGGACTGGAGCCAATGTTCGTCAAAAAGGACATGGGGGTGAGTGGGATTTGTGCCGTATACAGTCGAGTTTTGGATGAGTTGAAATTTACGGAGGGTGAAGGATGGGAGAGCGGCCAGGAGAGCAATGGAAAAGAGATCCACCTGCGTAGACAGAATGGTTTAACATCTTGCCAAAAAAGGCACCTAAAACAATGTAGTACTTCCTCAGTCATACATTGAAGCATCAGTCTGGCGAGACCTGGAGTGCGACTTAAACCCACAACCTCTGACTCCGACATGAATGTACTACCTTTGAGCTGAACTGACATCTACCAGGAAAATACATTTTTCAGTAATAAAAGGTATTACTCCAGAGTTGTCTAGTTTCAAATACTGTAGCATATTTACATTCACACAATTTTTGCTGGTCAGTGACTGTTGTGCACAGAAACCCATTACAGGAAACTTTGTGCTATCCGGCACTGATGGGACCGAGCTGTTGCCGTTCCCTCAAAACTGCCGGACACTCCAGCTCTAATGTTGAAAGATATGGAAGCTTTTGAGCTCCGTATCTGTCAACAAACCCTGTTGCTTAACAGCTTCTATACAGTCCAAGCGTCTCTGTAGCTTAGCAACAGCTTCAGCAGACTGTTGAGGGAAAAAAGCAACGAGAAGAAAAAAAACCTAACGAAAACAGCTCCTGATTTTTGCCGGTGGCTCGAGCATGCCAGACAGTTAGCCTCCGGATAACACAAAGTTTCCTGTACCATGCTTTCCAAACAAAGTTACTGAAACAGTCATACAGTTAAGTGCTTGTTTGCCTAATATAGAGTGCAAACTCTCTTCCCTATGCTCAGAACTCACTTACCTCAGTCCAGAGAGTTTTAGTGCAGGTTGGCAAGAACCAATGCTTAGAGATTCACAACCGTGGGCAGGGGCACTGATGGTGCTTAACCAGCTAAAATCAAACAGCTTATCACTAGAAAACACTGGTAAGATTCTTGCTGCTTTTCCAACTAGAACCACCCTACTATTAGGGCAACGACTTGCAGTGTTAGTTGAAGCTAAGTGGAAAGAATCCCAGCTCCCAACGACAGGTCTACCTTTCCAGATAGAGTCATAGAAAGAGGCCCTTCGGCCCATCATGTCCATGCCGGCCATCAAGCCCTGTCTATTCTAATCTCATTTTCCAGCACTTGATCCGTAGCCTTGTATGCTATGGCATTTCAAGTGCTCATCTAAATGCTTCTTGAATGTTGTGAGGGTTCCTGCCTCTACCACCTTTTCAGGCAGTGAGTTCCAGATTCCAACCACCCTCTGGGTGAAAAAGTTTTTCCTCATCTTATTAATGAGCCTGGTTAGTTACCAACATTATTACTTGACTCGTGTATCTGATTAGAGTCTGCCCTGCCACAGATGGTTGATTCATTCCAATTTTTCATTGCCAAGAATATCATCTTGGCACAAACTCACCCCAAAAAGAACTATTTTCTTCCTGCTCAAGTCAATAGTCACTAATCACTAGTTTGTCACCGGAAAATTGACAAGTGCGGGTTTGAGTCCTTGCCAGATAACATACCAGGAACTCCTCATGGTGAGCAGCACAATTCACTACAAAATCTGTGCACATTACCACCATCCTCTTGACCACAGCATAGACACAAACCATGCCTATCAAATGCTAGTTTCACTATTGGGAGATGTGGAGTTTGGCAACAACTGCTTGCTTCGCTGCAACCTAATGATAATGGACAGAACTTTGGATATATGAGTTTATGCACTTGTATCTGGTTTTCAGATGACACCTTCAAGCAGCTATTTACTAAGCATCAGATATTCCTCAGCAGCTCTGCATCAGATATTTCTCAGCAGCTCTGCATCAGATATTTCTCAGCAGCTCTGCAACAGACTTCAGCTTGATGGTAGGACCTAAGCAGACAGCTTGCAATTTCCCAGTCACCTTGATATTCTGGATATTCAAACTAAACTTGTTGAAACATTGCTACAGATTGACACAGGGGAAGCATTAGGGGACTGCAATCCATGCAATTACAAGGGGTCCAGAGCCAGTCATGGGCTCGGAGTGGATTCAGAAGATGTTGCTCATTTTAAACACACTTCTAGAATCTATAGCTTCACAGGAATCCAGCACTCTGTTGTAGGTGGTGCAGGGTAGCCTGGTGAGAATGCTAGTCCTACAGCAATTTGAATGTTTCAAAGGGTCTGTAGTGTATGTGCCTTTAAGAGCCCCAGGTGTGCTGTAATGCCAGTAATGGCCACTCGGGCTATATAAGCCTGTATATTGTGTATATCCGTTAGAACCCCCCCCAGACTTTGCTTAGTAAACACCTATGAACCAACTCGTCTTCAGTGTCTTTATCAACACACGGCCACTACAGTGGCGACGAAGTGGAAACGGACTTACCTGCAATTCGGCAGCACCTCCAGGACATCGATTCCTCGGGCGTCCAGAAGACTCAAGAAAGTGAGAGAAGCTGTGGTTTCACCAGCTGGCCAAGCTGGTGGCAGGTACTGCGCTAATCCTTCCTGGGCGTCAGGCTGGGGCTCCAGCGGCTGGCTCTACAGCTGAGACAGGCAGCGAAATCGGAGGCAAGCAATAACGGACTGGGAGGGAGCACTCGGGAGACGGCCGGCGCGGCAAGCAGGTCAGCGTTCAGACCTGCAGAGAAAGTCCGGCGGGAACGAGTCTCCAACTGTAAACAAATAAAATTAAAAAAAAACAAAGAACGGAAACCTCGGGAAACAACGTTGTCATCGGCAGCAGTGGCAGGAAAGCGCAGGAAGCGCCATATCTTTGCTGCTGAAAAGAAAGAAAAGCGCGGGAAGCGCCATATCTTTTCTGAAATGCCAAAGTCTGGCAATATTGATGCTTTTGATAGCGAAATAGAGGATTGGACCACATACATGAAAAGAGTAGAGTTATATTGCACTGCAAATGGAATAGAAGATGAAAAAAAAGCTTCAGTACTGCTGAACCTAATGGGCGCAAAGGTATACGGGCTGTTACAAAATTTAATCACTCCAGCCAAACCAAAGGACAAGAATTTTAAAGAAATTGTTGATACCCTGCAGGAGCACTTGGACCCAACACCGCTGCTGATAGCGGAACGATTCAAATTCTTCAAGAGAAATCAACACAAGAATGAAAGTAACGCTGATTACCTAACCGAATTAAGAAAGCTATCAAAGTACTGCCAATTCGGGGCAGGACTAGCAGATTATCTTCGAGACAAATTCGTTTGCGGTCTCTCAAGTGAAGGAACACAAAAAAGGCTGCTTTCTGAAAAAGACTTAACATTGGACAAAGCTTTCAGTATGGCTGTATCATACGAAGCAGCGGCAAGAGGAGCTGCAGAGATACAACAAAAGACACAGGACTTCGGCACCCATGAAATGACACAGGGTTTCGAAAGATGTTATCGCTGCGGCAGATCCACCCATAACCAGAAGGACTGCTGGTTCAAGGACAAAGCATGCAGGCAATGTGGAAAGATTGGACACATTGCACGGGTATGCCGATCTGGACAAAATAAATCCACAGACAGAAAAAAAAAAAATCAATAAAGGAAAGTACAGGAAGGTACAAATAATGACGGACAGTAGCTCCGAAGACGAGAAGAGCGATAGCGACTCTGAAAACAAGAGACTAAGCTGTCTCAAATTACATAATGTACTTGCCAAAGATGATTACCAAACCATTTGGGTTACCCTCACGATAGCAGGGTCCCCTGTTAAAATGGAGCTAGATACAGGATCAGCTCTAACCGTAATAAATCGACGGGATTACGAGAGGCTATTTTCGCATATACCTCTAAAAGACACATCCATTAACTTAAAAACATATACAGGGCAGAAAGTATACCCCAAAGGAAAAATAAGGGTGCCTGTTGTATACAATGGCAAAGAAATACAAAAGTTGTATTTATACATTCTACAAGATGGTGGTCCACCGTTGTTGGGACGTGAATGGATCAGAAAGATATGTTTAGACTGGCACTCCATTCAGGCACTGACGGTGACCAGTAAGAAAATAAACAATGATGACATCATACTTGAACGATTAAAAGACATCTTGGCCAACGCCAAAGAAGTGTTTCAAGAGAAACTAGGAACCTTGAAAGGCATCACCGCCTCAATAAAAGTGGAAGATGCAGCAATTCCCAAATTTTTTAAGGCAAGACCGGTGCCATACGCAATTCGTCCAGCAGTCGAGGCAGAGCTGGAGAATTTGGAAAAGGCAGGCGTATTATCCAAAATAGATTGGAGCGAGTGGGCAACACCCATCGTTCCAGTCAGGGAAAAAAGCATTGAATAATGATAAATCTGAAGAACAGAGAAAAATTCGCATCTGTGGAGACTTCAAGGTGACTGTAAACCCGGTCCTTCACACAGTACAGTATCCTCTTCCGAGGATAGAAGATATTTTCGCCTCACTATCCGGAGGGAAACGTTTCACCAAAATTGACTTGGCAGAGGCATATCTACAGATGGAGGTTGAGGAGGCCTCTAAAAAGTATCTCACGATAAACACACACAAAGGCCTGTACCAGTACAATCGACTGGTTTTTGGAGTAGCATCAGCTCCAGCTATCTGGCAAAGAGCTATGGAGCAAGTCCTGCAAGAGATTCCGGGGACTCAATGCTACCTAGACGACATCCTTGTAACAGGAGAAAACGACAACGAGCACCTTGCCAATTTGGAGCAGGTGCTCACTAGGCTGAAAGAACGGGGCCTACGAGCAAATCGCCCCAAGTGCGAATTTTTCCAAAATCAGATATCATATTGTGGCCACATAATTAATAAGGAAGGGTTGCATAAGTCACCTGAAAAAATTGAAGCGGTCATAAAAGCCCCAGCATCTGAAAATGTTTCACAATTAAGGTCGTTCCTGGGATTAATAAATTACTATCATAAATTTTTACCGAACTGATCAACTCTTCTACACCCTCTTAATGAACTTCTACAAACAGGAGTGATTTGGAAATGGAACGAAGACTGTAAACTTGCCTTCCATAAATGCAAAGACTTAATCACATCCGAAGAAGTTTTGGCTCATTACAACCCATCACTGCCAATCAAACTGGCGTGCGATGCATCCCCTTACGGCATAGGAGCAGTATTATCCCATAAATTCCCTGATGGCTCAGAACGGCCGATAGCTTTTGCGTCACGCTCATTAAACTCAGCTGAGCGTAACTATGCCCAAATCGACAGGGAAGCACTCAGCCTGGTATGGGGAGTGAAGAAATTCAACCATTACCTACACGGACAAAAATTTACCTTGTTGACTGGCCATCAACCCCTCATCTCCATATTCAACCCTAAAAAGGGTGTTCCCATTATGACAGCGCAAAGGCTACAGAGGTGGTCCCTTTTTCTAGGGGCACACCAATACAACAAAGGATCAAAACAGCATGGGAATGCTGACGGTTTATCACGCCTACCGTTGCCAATGGTAGAAGAGGCACCTACAGTAGACCCAGTAGAGATGTTCCACTCTACCATAGTGGAATGTCTACCAGTAACAAATTCTGCCATTGAAAGGGAGACGAGAAATGACCCGACTCTCTCACGGGTCTACGATTTAACAGTGAAGGGATGGCCAGCACATGGCGAACCACTGTTGCCAGCATTCTCGCAAAGAAGAGAACAGCTGTCAGTGTGCTGAGGAACCTTGATGTGTGGATCCAGAGTGGTGATTCCACCCAAACTCCAGGATAAAGTGCTAAAGGAGCTTCACGAGGGGCATCTGGGTGGAGTGAAAATGAAGAACCTAGCTAGGGCGTTTGTATGGTGGCCAGGTATCGATGGAGACATCGAAGAAATGACCAAGAGCTGCCTAGGATGCCAGAAGGTCCAGAACGCTCCACCACAAGCCCCTCTACATCCATGGGAGTGGCCCTCATCTCCCTGGCAAAGGGTGCACATCGACTTTGCTGGTCCATTTATGGACTCAATGTTCTTAATCGCAGTTGATGCACACTCCAAGTGGCCGGAGGTAATAAAGATGTCCTCCACCACCACGGAAAAAACCATCACAGTATTAAGGACCATATTTGCCAGGAATGGGCTGCCGGAACAGATCTGTTCTGATAATGGACCGCAATTTGTGTCCGAAGAATTCAGAAAGTTTTTAAAAAACAATGGGGTTAAGCACTACACGTCCGCCCCATACCATCCCGCCACCAATGGATTGGCTGAAAGGTTTGTCCAGACCTTCAAGAAGGCCATAAAGGCCATGGGTAATGAAGACATAAAACTTCAGCACAAGGTGGATAACTTCTTGTTCGCATACAGGAATGCAACACATATGGTTACCAACCAAACTCCCGCCATGGTGTTCTTCAATAGAAACCTAAGATCCCGGCTGGATTTGGTCAAACCCAACATCAGAAGGGACGTGGAGAACCGGCAGTTTCAAGGCATGAATGAAAGGCCAACTAGAACATGGACATAGACATAGATAGGTCAACAAGTTTTGGCCCGGGACTACCGTACCGAGAAATGGCAGCCTGGAACTATCTGCACACGACTAGGACCACTGATGTATACCGTGGACATCGGAGAAAGCATAATAAGGTGCCATGCTGACCAAATCATAAAGTCATCCGAAAAGGGACAACCTACACCACAACTCTATGCGCCAAACGATGAAGTAGAGATACCCATATCTACCTCCGATCCGGTGATACTGGAACCCGATGAACCCGACACTGGCATTCAAGCTGAATCAGCCTTGCCAAAAGAACCTACTACACCACCAGAAACTACTACACCCCCGAGGCGTTATCCGGACCGAGTCAGGAAGCCTCCTGAGAGACTGACTTATAATTAATTAACTACAGCAAGGTGTATATTATTTTTCTTATAACATATAATTAATAATTACTTAAAACATGATGTACTGGTTAGCTAAAAGGGGAGGAATTGTAGTGTATGTGCCTTTAAGAGCCCCAGGTGTGCTGTAATGCCGGTAATGGCCACTCGGGCTATATAAGCCTGTATATTGTGTATATCCGTTAGAACCCCCCCAGACTTTGCTTAGTAAACACCTATGAACCAACTCCTGTCTTCAGTGTCTTTATCAACACACGGACACTACAGGGTGCATCAGTATTAGGGATTTCATTTGTGGTCAGTTTCAGACATTTCCTTCAAATGGCTCCTAATAGCAGCCCCTTCATCCGGTCCCGAAATTACAAACTATCACCCAGTATTATTGGGGTTTATCGTTAACTGACTTTTTAAAAACCATTTCTGCTCATCCTATACTCTGCGTGGGTGTCTAAGACAGTTAGAGTTCACACCTCTCAGAAGTTACTTTGCAGTGACTATTGTTATGTAGCCAAAAGCAGCAGCTATTCTGCACACAAGATCAGATAAATAGCAATGAATTAATTTGTTTGAGACAAATGTTGGCCAGAGAACATCCTGCTCTTCTTCTAAATATGGGAGCGTTAACATCCACATGAACTAACAGAATAGACAGATGGAGGCTCAAGTTAATGTCTCAGCTAAAGGGCGGTGCCTTTGACAATGCAGAATTCCCTCAGTACTAAACTAGAGTGTCAGCGTAGATTTGTGCTTAATTTCTGGAGTGCTATATTCCATTAGCCAGTGTTCAGAGCACAGGTTCTCTATTATGATCCTGGGTCTCGCTATCATTTACCTAGGTATTGGGCAGGAAAATGTGCATTCTAGATCATAGGGGACGTGAATTCTGCTTATGGAAGTAGCCAGTGACACCGAACCGGAGAAAATATCTTGCCTAGAAAACGTTAAGTGCTGCCAGAGATGGGTCATGCCACAAGCAGTACATCGTAGAATTGTCCCTTAGCTCTTAATTGTACATAAACAACAAAAATAGAAAAATATCCCAGATCGCCAAAGCCTGTAAATTGGGATTACTCAAACATCACTTTTTAAATTTATTAATTCACAGGATGTGGGAGTTGCTGGCAAGGCCAGCATTTATTGCCCATTCCTAATTGCCCTTGAGAAGGTGGTGGTGAGCCGCCTTCTTGAACCGCTGCAGTCCGTGTGGTGAAGGTACTCTCACAGTGCTGATTGGTAGGGAATTCCAGAATTTTGACCCAGCAACAATGAAGGAACAGCGATATACTTCCAAGTCTGGATGGTGTGTGACTTGGAGGGGAACTTGGAGTTGATGGTGTTCCCATACGCCTGCTGCCCTTGTCCTTCTAGGTGGTAGAGGTCTTGGGGTTTGGGAGGTGCTGTCGAGTTGCTGCAGTGCAGCTTTTCCTTCTTAGGCAGTCCCTCGGAACCGAGGATGACTTGCTTCCACACTAAAAATGAGTTCTCAAGTAACTGATGAGTCCAATGCGGGACCTAGTCTCTGTCACAGGCGGGGCAGACGGTGGTTGAAGGGGCGGGTGGGTGGGGTGCTTGGATTGACGTGCGCTCCTTGCACTTGGCTTCCGCTTGCTCCCGGCGATGAGACTCGAGGTGTTCGGCGCCTTCCCGGATGCTTCTCCACCACTTTGTGTGGTCTTGGGTCAGGGATTCCCAGGTGTCGGTGGGGATGTTGCACTTTTTCAAGGAGGCTTTGAGGGTGTACTTGATGCGTTTCCTCTGCCCACCTGGGGCTCTCTTGCCGCGTGGGAGCTCCGAGTAGAGCGCTTGTTTTGGGAGTCTCGTATCAGGCATGCAGATGACGTGGCTCGTCCATCGGAGCTGATTGAGCGTGGTCAAAGCTTCGATGCTGGGGATGTTGGCCTGAGCGAGAACACTGACGTTGGTACGCCTATCCTGCCAATGGATTTGCAGGATCTTGCGGAGGCAGCGTTGGTGGTACCTCTCCAGTGCTTTGAGGTGCCTGTTGTACATGGTCCATGTCTCTGAAGCATACAGCAGGGTGGGTATTACGACTGCTCTGTAGACCATGAGCTTAGTGCCGGGTTTGAGGTCCTGGTCTTCAAACACTCTCTTCCTCAGGCAACCGATGACTGCACTGGCACACTGAAGGCAGTGTTGGACTTCGTCATCGACGTCTGCCCTCGTTGACAGTAGGCTCCCGAGGTATGGATTGTGGTCCACGTTGTCCAAGGCCTCGTCATGGATTTTGATAATCGGGGAATAGTAGTGTGGCGGGGGCAGGTTGGTAGAGGACCTTTGTCTTACGGATGTTTAGTGTAAGGCCCATGCTCTCGTACGCTTCGGTGAAGGTGTTGATGATGGTTTGGAGTTCGACCTCAGAGTGTGCGCAGACGCAAGCGTCGTCTGTATACTGTAATTCGATGATAGAGGATGGGACGACCGTGGATCTGGACTGGAGGCTATGGAGGTTGAACAGTTTCCTGTTTGTTCTGTAGATTAGCTCCACTCCATCGGGGAGCTTACTGAGGGTGAGATGGAGCATTACAGCCAGGAAGATCGAGAAGAGCGTTGGTGCGATGACACAGCCTTGCTTGACCCCGGACCGTACGTGAATTGGATCTGTGGTGGATCCGTTGATCAGGATCACGGCTTGCATGTTGTCGTGAAGCAGGTGGAGGAGGATGGTGACAAACTTTTGAGGGCATCCAAATTTGAGGAGGACACTCCATAATCCCTCACGGTTGACGGTGTCAGAGGCCTTTGTGAGGTCAAAGAAGGCCATGTACAGCGGTTGGTGTAACTTAGATACTTCATCTAAGTATATTAAAGAACTAAACAATATTAATATACTCACTAGATTTCCACTTGGATTGCTGATCCCAGGCTTACTAATACATTTGTTAAGTGGACCACCAGTTAAACTAATTGAGCATTCCTGACCCAAGTTTGTTATTGTCAGATCCATAGTTAAACAATACAGAAATTTCTTGAGACATACATCTTTTGCATATGCCATATTGTAACTCCGCAAAGACCTGGAGATTGTCTCTGAAATAATCTTCAAAACAGGCCTAAAATTACAACCGAAGTTCAATCAAAAGCTGGACTGAATGAATTACTGCAGTACCAACTGAACTTACCCAAAATTGACACCATTAAGCCATTAGCCTGACAGTGCATTTGTGACGATATGTACAGTACATCTAATGATACAGTATACGTGCATATGCTAAATAAGACATACTCAAACTTCCAATGAGAATTTTTTAAATGTTGGAAGGTAGGTTCTTCACCACCAGATTGCCCTGTTGCAGGATTTTCCAGTCATTTGTAACTTTCTGACGCTGCAATGAAAGTATGGCGACCTTGCAAATATGTCTGCGTTCTTGCAGCACGCTAGTGTCGCGAGAAGACAGTGGCGGTTTGACTCTTTCCCCCCCTCTTCCCCTCTTTTTTGGCGGAAAGTGGGAGTATTTTGGCAGAGTGTAAGGACAGGTGGGATGATGTAACACTGCAAAGAACAGTGTATTCGTTAGCCTCCGGGTTTTGCACGTGAATTCAGGGCTTGGAGTTTGGAATGTGGACCGGAGCGCGCGGCGTAGGTTGACGCTTGTTACTTGTTAACTTTTTACATTTTTATTATCCTGGCCAGAAATACAAAACTTTTTGCAAATAAGAGTTGTTGGATATGTGTTCAGGTTTGAATTAAAACCTTATTTCAAAAGTTCTTGTGTATTGAAAATTAAGTAGGACTTGAATCTCGGTATTTTTAAACACGCCCCTGCCCCGACGGTCAGGCACGTGTTGGCGTATTAAGTTCTACAGTGTATATTCACCCTATTGTACGTTTACAAACCCATTGTAGATATTGATTATATGGTGCATGTGAGAGGATTTATATTATAATGATACATCCAGGGTTCTTGGCATGATTCTGCATATGCTGGGAGCAACGCCAGTCAAAAATTTGAGGCAGTTTTTGAATTCAGAGGATCAGTTCGATATGGAAAGGAGTAAAGGAAGGAGGTCCTGCTTCGTAGAACTCATGTGTTGGGGGTTGTTGGCCTGTGTTATCAGCGGCTTGTTTGCTGTATTGCTGAGTGGAGAGGGGAGGAGAGGGGCGGAGGCTGTATCAAATGGACCTCCAAGAATGTGCTCTAGATGACGCTGTATTTCTCTAGTTCTAGAGAAGTTGAACATTGCTCACTGTCTCATGTGTTTCAAAGACCTGTTTCTTGTTGGAAGGTCTGTAGTGCACCGCAGGGAGAAGACGTCTTACGATTGGTTGTGCTAGCCTGTTGCATGTGGCCTTTACTCTCCAGTAGTTAGTCTTAGCAAGCATTTGGCTGGGTCCTCGGGGACTACAGGTTTGAACATGATTCTTGACTGCTGCCCTGAATGTTTGAATGCAGAGTAAGATCCAAATATATGTTGAGTAATGGAATGTGAATTTGTGCTTGTAATTCTAGATGTGGCAAGTTCTTAACCTTGCTTGGGCCATCAAGATGCTTTCTCATGGGGTGGAGAAACTGGAGGAAGATTTGACCTGGAGATTTTGCACAAGTCCTTGAAGCTTGTTATAGACCAGCACTGAGATTGTTGTGAATGAAAGTTATCTACCCATCCTGTCTAGTGTAGAGTGGTATGACAGGATCTAAATCAAATGGAATGAAAGTTCTGTGTACATAAATGGAAAGAAACAATAATTATTTCTTTAATTATTTTTTAAAAATCATTTGCTTTGTACTTACACTTTGCCTTTGAGTTTCATATCCTTGGCTTTCTTTCAAATACTATTGGTTAATATATAGCATGACACTGATCTAATTATTGGGGTCATAATATGACTTCTTAGTAAAACGAAGACAAGTAGGATAGGCTGAAGATTGTAGTTTAAAAAAAAAAGTATTGATGACGAGACTTCCCTAATGGTAGATATATAATTTAGCTACAAATCAGGTTCCAGCCAGGCTGTACATTGTAATTCATTGGCTCAAATTCAGATTTTCTTAGCCACGAGAGAGCTCTTCGCCTGCACTTATATGTGCATAAACCCCTTCTCTTAGTCATTAAATAAATGTTTTGAAACTGCTGGTGGGAATTTTTACCCCCTCAATACATAAAAAAGCCCTGGATAAGTTTAAAAAGTATCTTGGACATTTTTAAACCTGGTTTGATCCTGCACTGTAGTTACATGGTTATATGGCAACTTCAGCCTTGCAGTGAATCCGTATTTGCTTCATAGCAATGCTAATGCTATAATATAAAATGTATCCTGAGATATCCCAGTATGACAAACCATAGTGTCTTTTCCCATCAGAAATGTGTTTTAATGCTCCTTTTTTTGAATGGTAGAATGAGGTTCTTGATCCAAAGTTGATGTAGTGAGGCAGTGCTGCGTAGTTAGGTGTTTCCTCACAAAGAAGAGGAAACAATCAGAGCGCCCTGGCCTGCTCTTGTGCACCTCCTGATACTGTACCTATAGAGGGGAATTGACATATCTCTTCAACTGTCGGGTTGACTGGGGTAAGCTTATTTCATGCAGAAAGCTTGGAGGAATAAATATCTTGAGACATACATGTAATAAAAATAAATACTTTTTCACTTTTTCTAGCAGATTGTCACGATGGATGATGGAAAGGAATTGAATGCTTCTGAAGGAAAAGGTGCATAACTTGTGGTTACTACTACATTTATTCTGTGATTTCTTGTGTTTCCAATGTGGTAATAACAAATCCTGCAATGTTTGGCAGAGGCAGTCAGGTGAATTCTCATCGAGCTGGGAGAGGAGAAGAGCCATTGCTGACCTATGCCCTGCATCTCCTTGATAGCAAAATAATGCAGATGCTGGAAATCCAAAATAACAACAGAAAATGCTGGAAAAACTCAGCAGGCCAGGCAACATCCGTGGAGAGAAATTAGTCAACGTTTCGGGTGAACCCTTTATCAAGACTAAAGAGGCACAGGAAATGAAATAGATTGAAAGGCCAGGCTGGGAGAGAACAAAAGAGAAGAGGAGACATTAAGAGGTATTCAAAACGAGACGAGATGGTGATAGGACTAGTGGAGACAAAAGACGGCTCTAGATTAGGTGTGAAATGCGCTGGCAGAATGGGAGACAGCTGCCATGTGGGAGGGAGAAAAAAAAAGAAAGGTGGGGTGGGGGGAGGTGAAGGCCAAAACAAAGGTGTGGATAAAAAATATAAGTAAAAATGTAATAGGGGCCGAGGTTATGATCTGAAATTGTTGAACTCGATATTGAGTCCGGAAGGCTGTAAAGTGCCTAATCGGAAGATGAGGTGCTGATTGGGTGACCGCTTTGCGGAACACCTCCGTTCAGTCCGTAAGGGTGACCCCGAGCTTCCGGTCGCCTGTTATTTTAATTCAACGCCCCATTCCCACTCGGACCTCACTGTCCTCGGCCTCTTGCATTGTTCCACGGAAGCTCACCGTAAACTTGAGGAACAGCACCTCATCTTCCAATTAGGCACTTTACAGCCTTCCGGACTCGATATCGAGTTCAACAATTTCAGATCATAACCTCGGCCCCTATTACATTTTTACTTATTTTTTATCCACAGCTTTTGTTTTGGCCTTTTTCCCCCCCACCACCACCCCCCCCCCCCCCCCCCACTTTTTTTCTTATCTTCCACATGGCAGCGTCTCCCATTCTGCCAGCGCATTTCACACCTAATCTAGAGCCGTCTTTTGTCTCCACTAGTCCTATCACCATCTCGTCTCGTTTTGAATACCTCTTAATGTCTCTTTTTTGTTCTCTTCCAGCCTGGCCTCTTAATCTATTTCATTTCCTGTGCCTCTTTAGTCTTGATAAAGGGTTCACCCGAATCGTTGACTTTAATTTCTCTTCACGGATGTTGCCTGGCCTGCTGAGTTTTTCCAGCATTTTCTGTTGTTACCCTGCACCTCCTCACCTGGCACTGGTGAATGACTGGGAGCAGGTCCGCTGCCAAATTTGTTGACCACTAACTGCATATCTTAGAGAAACTAAGGAGTGCAGTGCAGCGGGGAAGAAGAATTTCATATCCTTAGAAAAATGTTGTAAAACCATGCATGTTAAATAAATTATATACTGTTATATTAGGAATAGTTTGTGACAAATGTATATAATACTATAGTTTTAAAGGGCATTTATTTAGAATCATAGACTGCTTACAGCACGGAAGAAGGCCATTCAGCCCGTCGAGCCCGTGCCGACTCTCTCAGCTAGTGCCACTCCCCTGCCCTTTCCCCGTAACCCTGTAAAATAAATTTCCTTCAGATACTTATCCAACTCCCTTTTGAAAGCAGTGATTGAATCTGCCTCCACCAGCCTTTCAGGCAGTACATTCCAGATCTTAAGCACTCGCTGCGTAAAAAAGTTTTTCTTATGTCACCTTTGGTTCTTTTGCCAATCAACTTAAATCTGTCCTCTGGTTCTCGCCCCTTCTGCCAATGGGAACAGTTTCTCTCTATCTATCTACTCTGTCCAGACCCCTCATGATTTTGAACACCTTTATCAAATCTCCTCAATCTTCTCGTTCTCCTTGGAGCAAAGGCTAGCTTCTCCAGTCTATCAACGTAACTGAAGTCCCTCATTCCTGGAATCATTCTCGTAAATCTTTTCTGCACCTTCTCTAAAGCCTTTACATCCTTACTAAAGTGTAGTGCCCAGAATTGGACACAATTCTCCAGTTGTGGCCGAACCAGTGTTTTATACATCACTAGCTGAAGTGCCCGGTGGTGCCGAGGCTTTTTTGAGGGAATGTTGTTTTTGGAAGAGAGAGAGAGAGAGAGAGAGAGAGAGCGACTGGGGGGAAGAGAGAGAGCGACTGGGGGGAAGAGAGAGAGCGACTGGGGGGAAGAGAGAGAGCGACTGGGGGGAGGGGAGGGAGGGGAAGGCGGGGAAGGGGAGGAGGGGGGAGGGCGGGGAAGGAGGGGGAGGGGGAAGGGCGGGGAAGGGGAGAGGGAGAGGGGAGAGGGAGAGGGGGGAGGGCGGGGAAGGGGAGAGGGGGAGAGGGGGGAGGGCGGGGAAGGGGAGAGGGAGAGAGGGGGGAGGGCGGGGAGAGGGGGGGAGGGCGGGGAAGGGGAGAGGAGGGGGGGAGAGAGGGGGGGATGGAGGGCGGAGGGGAGGGAGGGAGGGCGGCGGGCGCGACCCCCCCCCCCCCCGAGGGTCGCGCCCCCCCCCCCCCCCCCCCCCGGAGGTGAAGACCGCCGATTGCGCGCGCAGCAGGAGCGGAGACGCGGCGTCTCTCTCGGCCGGCGGGCCCGGTTGCCAGGGCAACCGTGACGCTGACCAAGCCAGAGAGAGAGACGCCGCGTCTCAGCTGCTCCTGCTGCGCGCGCGGCCCCCCCCCCCCCCCCCCCCCCCGAGGGTCGCGGCCGCCGATTGCGCCCGTTGCCAGGGTAACGCTGGACGCTCAGCAAGCCCCGGCAGAGAGAGACGTCTCAGCTCCTGCTGCGCGCGCACCCTAGGCGGCGCTGGGCTGAGGCTCGGCCCTCCAGCCTTCGAGTGGGGCCGGGAGGTGCCTAGCTCGGGCGTGGGTGCGGAGGAGACGCCGAGGCTTCTAGGCCTACCTGGAAAAACGGGGAAAGGTAGGAAAATTAATGAGATTAGATAAGTTAATTACTTTCTAAATCATTTTTTTTAAAAACAATATGTGTTTTAAAAGCAATGTTTTTTTTTAAGACGCAGAAAGCGGGAAAATGAAAGGAAAAGTTTGGAATCAAGATGGCGGCGACTCACCTCGGTTCAGAACGATAAAGCCCGGCCACACGCGCACCGATTGGCCCGGCGGCACACGCCAGCAACCCGGCGTACGATTGGTCGAGCTCGAGGTCACTCTGTCGCTAATGAGCGGATAATGAGATGCTAATGAGCGGAATGTTGAAGGTTTTTGGGATACCGCGGGCGCAATTTTAGCCCGGCCGAAACGTAAATACGCTTAAAACCGTCTCGGAAGCGTAAGCTTTCTTTGGAGGTAACGCGCGCATAGGTACGCCCTGTAACTTTCGAGTGCATACCCGCAACGCACACGCGATAGACAGATAGACAGACAGAATGACAGAAGTACCGATTTATATATATATAGATAATTTCCACACTTGTGTACTCTGTACCTCTATTTATGAAGCCCAGGATCCCGCAAACCTTTTTAGCTGCTTCCTCAACCAGCCTTGCCACCTTCAACGATTTGTGCACACATATCCCTAGGTCTCTGTTCGTGCACCCCCTTCAGGATTGTACCATTTAGTTTATATGTCCTCTCATTCGACCAAAATGTATCACTTCATACTTTTCTGCGTTAAATTTCATCTGCCACGTGTCCGTCCATTTCACCAGCCTGTCTGTCTTCCTGAAGTCTATCACTATGCTCCTCACTGTTCACTATACTTCCAAGTTTTGTGTCATCTGCAAATTTTGAAATTGCGCTCTGTACACCCATGTCCAAGTCATTAATATATATCAAGAAAAGCAGTGCTAGAACCGACCCCTGGGTAACACCACTGTATACCTTCCTCCAGTCCAAAAAACAGCCTTTCACCACTACTCCCTGTTCCTGTCACTTAGCCAATTTCATATCCATGCTGCCACTATTCCTTTTATTCCATGGGCTTCAACTTTGTTGGCAAGCCTATTATGTGGCACTTTGTCGAACGCCTTTTGGAAACCCATGTACAGTCCGTCAACCGCATTACCCTCGTCAACCCTGTCTGTTACCTCATCAAAAAACTTGATCAAGTTGGTTAAACACAATTTCCCGTTAACAAATCCGTGCTGGATTTCCTTAATTAATCCACACCTATCCAAGTGACTGTTAATTTTGTCCCTGATTACTGTTTCTAAAAGCTTCCCCACTACCGAGGTTAAACTGACTGGCCTGTAGTTGCTGGGTTTATCTTTATACCCTTTTTTCAACAATGGTGTAACATTTGCAATTCTCCAGTCCTCTGGCGCCACCCCCGTATCTATGGAGGATTGGAATATTATGGCCAGTACCCTCGTGATTTCCTCCCTCGATTCCCTCAGCATTCTAGGATGCAAACCATCAGCTCCTGGTGATTTATCTACTTTAAGTACAGCCAGCCTTTCTAATACCTCCTTTATATCAATTTTTATCCTATCAAGTGTCTCCACTACCTCCTCCTTCACTATGTCTATGGCAGCATCCTCTTCCTTGGTGAAGACAGATGCAAATACTCATTTAGTACCTCAGCCATACTATGCCTCCATGCGTAGGTCTCCTTTTTGGTCCCTTATCGGCCCCACCCCTCATCTTACTACCCTTTTATGTTGGCTGCCATTCTATTCTCATAACCTCTCTTTTCCCCTCTTATTTTCTTTTTCACTTCTCCCCTGACATTTCTATATGTAGTCTGATTCTCAGATGTATTTACAACCTGACATCTGTCATACACGCTCTTTCTGTTTCATCATAATTTCTATCTGTTTCGTCATCCAGGGAGCCCTGACTTTATGGCCGTTCTGATGAAGGGTCATCGACCTGAAACGTTAACTCGGTTTCTTTCTCCACAGATGCTGCCTGACTTGCTGAGTATTTCCAACATTTTCTGTTTTTATTAGCCCTGACTTTAGTTGGGTGCTTAATATTCACGGATACAAGGTGTTCAGAAAAGATAGGGAAGGAAAAAAAAGGAGGTGGGGTGGTAGTACTGATTAGGGAAGACATTGTAGTGTTGGAAAGAGAGGATGTCCTTGAGAGGTCAAGGACAGAATACATTTGGCTAGAGTTGAGAAGCAAGAAGCATATGATCAAGCTATTGGGGGTATTCTATAGGCCTCCAAATAGTGAGAGAGAGATGGAGGAGCAAGGAAATCACAGATGTGCAAGAACTATAGAGTGGTGATATTTGGGGACTTTAATTACCCAAATATCAATTGGGATAATGTTAGAGTAAAGGGAAAGGAGGGGAAGGAATTTCTGAAATGTGTTCAGGAAAACTTCCTTGACCAGTATGTTCTCAGCCCAACTAGGAAGGAGGCATTGCTGGGAAATGAGGTAGACCACGTGTCTGCGGGACAACACTTGGGTAAGCGTGATCATCTTATCATAAGGTTTAGATTAGTAATGGAGAAGGGCAAGGAACAATTTAAAGTAGAACTTCTAAATTGGAAGAGGACTAACTTCAATGGGATGAGAGGGGAAGTGCAACGAGACCTGGGTGTCCTTGTGCACCAGTCGCTGAAGGTAAGCATGCAGGTGCAGCAGGTGGTTAAGAAGGCAAATGGTATGTTGGCCTTCGTAGCAAGAGGGTTCGAGTACAGGAGCAAGGATGTCTTGCTGCAGTTGTACAGGGCCTTGGTGAGACCACACCTTGAGTATTGTGTGCAGTTTTGGTCGCCTTATCTGAGGAAGGATGTTCTTGCCATGTAGGGAGTGCAGCGAAGATTCACCAGACTGATACCTGGGATGGCAGGAATGACGTATGAGGAGAGATTGGGTCATTTGGGCTTATACTCACTGGAGTTTAGAAGAATGAGGGGTGATCTCATTGAAACTGATAAAATTCTAACAGGACTAGATGCAGGAAGGATGTTCCCGATGGCAGGGGAGTCCAGAACCAGGGGTCACAGTCTAAAGATAAGGGGTAAGCCATTTAGGACAGAGATGAGGAGGAATTTCTTCACCCAGAGAGTGGTGAACCTGTGGAATTCTCTACCACAGAAGGCAGTTGAGGCCAATTCATTAAATATATTCAAGAAGGAGTTAGATATATTTCTTAAGGCTAAAGGGATCAAGGGATATGGAGAGAAGGCAGGAACGGGGTACTGAGTTTGGATGATCAGCCATGATCTCACTGAATGGCGGAGCAGGCTCGAGGGGCCGACTGGCCTACTCCTATCTTCTATGTTTCTATCTGGCCAGGGTACAATGGAACCAAAGATTGACAGGAAAAACTAATGGGACAATGAGTGATCTTTAAGGAGGAGTTGTTTCAGGTACAGGCTAGGCACATTCCAACAAGAGGGAAAGGTAGGGGAACCATAGCCAGGGCTCCTTGGATGACGAGAGAGATAGAGAATGTGGTGAAACGAAAAAAATGTGTATGATGAATGTCGGGTGAATTCTTCAAGGGAGAACCAGGCCAAATACAATAAGTTGAGAGGGGAAGTGAAGAGGAAAATAAGACTGGCAAAGAGAGAATATGAGAATAGAATGGCAATGAACATAAAAGGAAACCCAAAAATCTTCTACCGGCATGTAAATAGTAAGCGGGTAGTAATAGGCGGGGTGGGGCCTATTAGGGACAAAGGTGATATATGCTTAGAGGTGCAGGACAAGACTGGAATACTGAGTGCTTTGTATCCGTGTTTACTAAGGAAGAGGATGCTGACAAAATATCGATAAAGCGGAGATGGTGGAGGTAATGGATGGGGTAAAAATTGCTAGGCAGGATGTACTGGAAAGGCTGGGTATGCTTGGAGTGGATAAGTCGCCTGGTCCGGATGGCTTGCATCCCAGGTTGCTAAGGAAAGTGGGGGTGGAGATAGCGGAAGGGCTTGCCATAATCTTCCAATCTTCCCTAGATATGAGGGAGGTGCCAGAGGATTGGAAAGTGGCAAATGTGACAACATTGTTCAAGAAAGGGTGGCAAGGACAATCCTAGTAACTACAGGTTGGTCAGTTTAACATCAGTGGCGGGTAAGGTTTTAAAAACAATAATCAGGGAAAAAATTAACAGGCACTTGGCGAGGTTTAAGTTAATTCAGGAGAGCCAGCACAGATTTGTAAAAGGCAGATTGTGTTTGACTAATCTAATTGAATTTTTTGATGAAGTAACAGAGAGGCTTGATGAAGGGAATGCAGTTGATGTTGTCTATATGGATTTTAAGAAAGCATTTGACAAAGTACCACATAAAAGGCTGGTTAACAAAATTGAGGCTCAGGAATAGAAGGGGCAGTGTCAGCTTGGATAAGAAATTGGCTTAAGGTCAGGAAACAGCGAGTTGTTGTAAATGGTTGTTTTTCAGACTGGAGGATGGTAGACAGTGGTGTTCCCCAAGGGTCAGTGCTAGGACCACTGCTTTTTTGATATATATATGACTTGGATATTGGAGTACAGAGTAAAATTTCAAAATTTGCCAATGATACCAAACTTGGAGGTGTGGCAAACAGTGCGGAGGATACCAATCGACTGCAACAGGATATAGAAAGGCTAGCAGAATGGGCAGACAAGTGGCAGATGGAATTTAATACAGAGAAGCGTGAGGTGATGTATTTTGACAGAAGGGATAGGGAGAGGCTATATAGACATAATGGCACAGTTCTAAAGAGTGTGCAGGGACCTGAGGGTTCATATGCATAGATCTTTGAAGGTGGCAGGACATATTGAGAGAGTAGTTAGCAAAGCATATGGGATATTGGGCTTCATAAATAGAGGTATTGAGTACAAAAGTAGAGAAGTTATGCTGAACCTTTATAAAGTGCTGGTTAGGCCACAACTGGAGTATTGCATCCAGTTCTGGTCACCACACTTGAGGAAGGAAGTGAAGGCCCTTGAGAGGGTGCAGAGGAGATTTACCAGAATGGTTCCGGGGATGGGGGATCTTAACTCCAAGGTTAGGTTGGAGAAACTGGTGTTCTCCTTGGAGCAAAGGTAGTTGAGGGGAGATTTGATAGAGATGTCCAAGATTATGACCGGTTTGGATAAGGTAGACAGAGAAAGACTGTTCCTATTAGCTGATGGTACAAGGACTAGGGGACACAGATTTATGGTTTTGGGCAAGGGATACAGGGGGGAATGTGGGGAAGAACTTTTTTTTACAGAGTGAGTGGTAATGACCTGGAGCTCGCTGCCGACGAGGGTGGTGGAAGCGGAGACGATCAATGATTTCAAAAGGAAATTGGATAGACACTTGAGGAAAATAAACTTGCAGGGCTATGGGAATAGAGCGGGAGAATGGGACTGACTGGATTGCTCTACAGAGAGCCAGCACGAACTCGATGGGCTGAATGGCTGCCGTCTGTGCCGTTATAACTCTATGCCTTTCCCCCTAGTGGGAATGTGCCTCAACTGTACATGAGTTATTCCCTCTTTAAAGGCAGCCCATTGTTCCATTACAGTTTTGCCTGCCAATCTTTGATTATATATACTTGGGTTATGGATGCTGGAATAACACTGCTTCCACACAGTCATATCTTGCATTTTGTCACTGGAAAAGCATCCAGCTGGTAGAATTGGGAGTTACAGTAGCATCAGGCAAGTGCATTGTGTCTTTTTTTACCACTTAAATTGTCTGTCTTGGATAATACAGACACTTAATGTGTCCGGCCTTAGCTTCCCTTTCACCGGGATGCACATTCATTTTGCTCGTCACCATCGTACATCAATCTAATTAAAATGGGAAAAATTGTTGTTTTTGTCTAAAGATTTAAAACCATTGAAACTTGCCTATTAGGATAATTGGTTACTATTTTCCTATTTATGGCAGAGAATCGGGTATTGCAGTGCTGTTTGGAGCCATTGACAGTATGATGGCGACATGCAAAATTAATGTACATAGTCCTTGTCAGGGTACCTAATATAGGATGCCTGGACTCACTGTGGACATTTGCTTTATCTAAGCTATATTAATGGCTGTACAGCATCATACGGTCATGCTTCATGTGCTGTTGATCCTTTTTCCTGCTTTGAACAGCCATTTGTTTCATCAACTCTTGATCACATACTGCCAATTGTACTGTTCACCAATAAAAATGGCACTTTTAACCACCAACTATTGAACCAAAATGATGCCGGGTACCACCTGAAAAAACGTGTCTTTCTCTTTCTGATGCTAACTGCCTTCCTGGTCATTTGCAGCATTTTCTGTTTTAGTTTCATATGTTGTTTTGTGCAAATTCCAGACTTCATTTTCTGTGGCAGGTAGCATTATCAGAATGAAAGGGTACTTGGTCCTTCCTCTAAGAGAAAAAATATTGATTCATACAAAATCATTTGTATATAGAATGTCAGTTTTCAGGTTGGGGCATGTGAGGATGTTATGGAAATTCGGATACCTGGGCCGGAATTTTTTGTACCTGGTCGGCTGTGGGCGGTCACTGTGGTGGGTCACGACCTCATTCCTGATTCCATCCCGCTCCTCAGATTGACTTTCCGTTAATGGCTCCTATTAAGGCAGTCCTGTGCGTTATCTGGCCCTATTAAATGGTGCGGGTCTGATGATGTCATCGATGACGTCTTCAGCCGGGATATTTAAAGGTGCCATGGCCACATTACATTTGAAGGTTCATCTAGGATAGTGCAGGCACTGCACTGCACCATTGGAGTGTTACAAAGAGTTTTAAACATGGCTGCACAGAGACTGCACCCAGGTTCTCGGATGACTCCCTCCATATGCTTGTGGAGGGAGTGAAAGCACGCAGGGAGGTCCTCTTCCCTTCCGATGGGTGGAAGAGACCTCCCCAACAGACCAAAGGAGCCTGGCTTCAAATAGCAGAGGAGGTCAACAGCAGGAATGTTGTGAGGAGGACCTGGATGCAGTGCCAGAAACGCTTCAATTATCTCATATTAGATCAGGAAAGGTGAGTGGAAAGCCACACACAACTTCATCCTGCTGTGCCTCTCATCACATCCCCATCACTCTGCCTTCCCAACCCTACTGCACATCCTTACACCAACATATCTTGCACATTTGCACATCCACCCATCCCTCTCTATCTACATTATCACATCTCCATCTGACTAACCATCCCTCACACTCGCCCTCATCCTAATGCAATTATACCAACTAACAGCGCATCAGCCTCCTTGTGTGTTATCAACAATACCAAAAGCTACGAGATGGACTTATATGAAGTAGGCTTTTATTGACTAAGAACTAGAGCATGCCTCTGCTAGTGAATCCACCCTAAGAGCTCCCGGGGGAAGGGTGGTGAGTCACCTTTATACCCGGGCTTAGGGGTGGAGCCAGGGGCTGAGACATGCCTGGACTTGTACAGGGTTAACAGTGGTTTACCACACAGGCATGTACAGGTTAACAGTGGTTTACCACATTCACCCCTCGTTTAAAAAAGAGTCCGGCGGGGTGAAGTGTTTCAAAAGTTCGTATATGAAAGTCTCTCCGGGGGTCTTGTCTGCCGTAATGATCTTCGTGGTGCCGGTTGCAGCGGTTCTTTGCCCGCGGCCGCTTCTCGCGTGGGACGGAGCACTGGCATGTCGTCCCCTCGGGGTAGGGATGGCACCGGCATGTCGTCAGTTCGTGGTAGACACCCCGGTGGTGCGTCGTGGGTAGTGGTGGTGGGTGGAGGTGGTGGGTGGAGGTAGTGGATGGTGATCGATGGTGTTTCGGGTGGTACCTGAGGGTGCGAGGTCTCGAATTGAGACTGTGTCCTCCCGCCCGTCAGGATACGCCACGTAGGCGTACTGTGGGTTGGCGTGGAGGAGGTGAACCTTTTCGACCAGGGGGTCCGTCTTATGGCTCCTCACGTGTTTCCTGAGCAGGACGGGTCCCGGAGACGTCAGCCATGGCGGTAGTGATGTCCCCGAGGTGGATTTCCTGGGGAAGACGAACATCTTCTTGTGAGGGGTGGCGTTTGTGGCAGTACAGAGCAGTGATCGTATGGAGTGGAGCGCATCGGGGAGGACATCTTGCCAGCGGGAGATTGGGAGGCCCTTGGATTTTAGGGCGAGCATGGCGGTCTTCCACACCGTTGCGTTCTACCTGTCCGTTACCCCTGGGGTTGTAGCTGGTAGTCCTGCTCGTGGCTATGCCCTTCTCGAGCAGGTACTGGCGCAGCTCGTCGCTCATGAACGACGAGCCCCTGTCACTGTGGATGTAATTGGGGAAGCCAAATATGGCAAACAGGTCGTGGGGGCACCTGATGACTGTGGCGCTGGTCATGTCCGGGCAGGGGATGGCGAAGGGGAAACGGGAGTACTCGTCAATAATATTGAAGTACGTGTTGCGGTCAGAGGAGGGAAGGGGCCCCTTGAAATCGACGCTGAGACGTTCGAAGGGGCGGGTGGCTTTAATCAGGTGTGCCCTGTCTGGCCTATAAAAATGCGGTTTGCATTCGGCGCAGACCTGGCAGTTCCTGGTCATGGTCCTGACCTCCTCCGATGGAGTAAGGCAGGTTGCAAGCTTTAATAAGGTGGAAGAACCTGGTGACCCCCGGGTGGCAGAGATCATTGTGGAGGGTCCGTAGCCTATCGACTTGTGCGTTGGCACATGTCCCACGGGATAGGGCGTCTGGGGGCTCATTAAGTTTCCTGGGCCGGTATAAGATATCGTAGTTGTAGGTGGATAACTCGATCCTCCACCGCAATATCTTATCATTTTTGATTTTCCCCCTTTGTTGTTAAACATAAATGCTACTGACCGTTGGTCAGTGAGCAGGGTGAAACGTTTAGCGGCCAGGTAATGCCTCCAGTGCCGTACAGCCTCCACTATCGCCTGGGCCTCCTTCTCGACTGAGGAGTGTCGAATTTCGGGGCCCTGGAGGGTCCGTGAAAAGAAGGCCACGGGTCTCCCCGCCTGGTTAAGGGTTGCGGCTAGGGCGAAGTCGGATGCATCGCTCTCCACTTGGAAAGGGATGGACTCGTCCACTGCGTGCATTGTGGCCTTCGCAATGTCCTCTTTTATGAGGGTGAAGGCCGCACGGGCCTCTGCCGTCAGGGGGAAGGAGGTTGACTTGATGAGGGGCCGGGCTTTGTCCGCATAGTTGGGCACCCACTGGGCGTAGTAAGAGAAGAACCCTAGGCATCTCTTCAGGGCTTTTAGGCAGTGGGGGGGTGGGGGGGTAGTTCCAGGAGGGGGCGCATTCGATCGGGGTCGGGGCCGATGACTCCGTTTTCCACCACGCAGCCAAGAATAGCGAGGCGCGCGGTGCGGAACATACATTTTTCTCTGTTGTATGTCAGATTCAGCCGTTGGGCCGTACGGAGGAATTTTTCTATGTTGGCGTCGTGGTCCTGCCGGTCATGGCTGCAGATGGTGACGTTGTCTAGATAGGGGAAGGTGGCCTGCAGCGCGTTCTGGTCAACCATCTCCCTTTGGAAGACCGAGACCCCGTTGGTGACGCCGAAGGGGACTCAGAGGAAGTGGTAGAGGCGACCGTCAGCCTCGAAGGCCGTGTACTGGCGGTCCTCAGGCCTGATGGGGAGCTGGTGGTATGCCGACTTCAGATCAATCGTCGAATACCCGGTATTGTGCTATCTGGTTGACCATGTCAGATATGCGGGGAAGTGGGTATGCGTCTAATTGCGTGTATCGATTGATCGTCTGGCTGTAGTCAATAACCAGGCGCTGTTTTTCGCCGGTCTTTACTACCACCACTTGGGCTCGCCATGGGCTGGTGCTGCCCTCGATAATCCCTTCCCTCAGGAGTCTTTGTACTTCTGAATTAATAAAGCTCCTATCCCCGGCACTGTACCGCCTGCTTTTAGTCGCAATTGGCTTGCAGTCTTTGGCGAGATTAGCGAACAACGGCGGGGGGGGGTTTGACCTTCAGGGTGGACAGGCTGCATACTTTGCGCGGCGCCGTGTTTAAATTCTGCTGGCTGCAGACTGTAAGTGGGGGCAGGGGCCCACCATATGCCATCGTGACGCTCTCCAGATGGCACTGGAAGTCTAATCCTAGCAGTACGGGAGCGCAGAGCTGTGGCAGGACGAGGAATTTAAACTCTCTGTACTCCACGCCGTTCACTGTCAGAGTCGCTACACAGTAGCCGCCGACGTCCGCCGTATGGGACTTTGAGGCCATAAAGACCTGGTGGCGTGTGCGCATAACCGATAGGGAGTAGCGTCGCACCGTGTTGGGGTGGATGAAGCTCTCCGTGCTTCCGCAGTCGAAAAGGCAATTTGTGGCATGGCCATTTACCTTTATGTTCATCATGGACCTGGCTAGTTGATGGGGCCTGGATTGGTCCAGGGTGATGGAGGCCATCGTCGAGGTCGGTGGGTCGCTGTAGTATTCGCTCGCGCCAAGGGCCTGGTCCCGAGATGGTGTCCAAGATGGCGGCTCCCCCTCGGCTGGTGGTGTCCAAAATGGCGGCCCGCACGGCTCACACGTGGTTGGTGGGGTCCAAAATGGCGGCCTGTACGGTTCACACGCGGCGCTGCTGGAATTGGGGGTAGATTTCGCCTTGCACACTCTCGCGTAGTGGCCTTTCTTGCCGCATTTGGAGCAGGTCGCGTCCTTTGCTGGGCATTGCTGTCTGGGGTGCTTGGCCTGGCCGCAGAAGTAGCATTTCTGGCCTCTGGTCATTGCAGCTGTAGTTGGGCTGCTGGCGGCTTGTGGCCTTACCGGGTCCCAAGATGGCTGCTCCCGTGGCATCCACGTGGCCATCCGGTCAGGAGGGTAGGTGTCCATGTTCTGGAGGGCCACGTCTCGCGAGTTAGCGAGGGCCACCGTCTTCTGCAGGTCGAGCCCCTTCTGTTCCAGCAGCCTCTGCCGAGTATAGTTGGACCTGATGCCGGCTACGTAGGCGTCTCGGATCAGGTCTTCCGTGCATTCCTTGGCCGTCACCGCTTTGCAATTACAGTCCCGGCCGAGGACTCTCAGTGCCAGTAAATATTCAGCGCCCGATTCCCCGGGGCGCTGTTTTCGGGTAGCCAGCAGGTGTCTGGCGTAGACCTCGTTAACAGGCCTCACGTATTGTTCCTTTAGCGTCGCGATGACGGCTGCGTAAGTAGTGGCGTCTCGGATGATCGAGTAGACTCGGTGGCTCACCCGTGAGATCAAGACAAGCCGTTTCGCATCGTCTGTAGTGACAGTAGTGCTGGAGGCCTCCAGGAAGGCTTCGAAACAGCTCAGCCAGTGTTCAAAGTTATTGGCTGCATCTGCTGCTTGAGGATCCAGGTCTAAACGTTCCGGCTTCAAGATTTGCTCCATGTTGAAAATTAGCGCATCAATTTTATTGACTATCAACAATACCAAAAGCTATGAGATGGACTTATATGAAGTAGGCTTTTATTGACCAAGAACTAGAGCATGCCTCTGCTAGTGAATCCATCCTAAGAGCTCCCGGGGGGAGGGTGGTGAGTCACCTTTATACCCGGGCTTAGGGGTGGAGCCAGGGGCTGAGACATGCCTGGACTTGTACAGGGTTAACAGTGGTTTACCACACAGGCATGTACAGGTTAACAGTGGTTTACCACAGAGGCCACGTGGCATTGGCACCCCACTCCATCATTGTCACCCTCAAGATGTAACCCATTCATTCCTTACACTCATTCCATCACTCTCACTCAACCTCTTCATCCCTTTTTGCAGCAAAAGAGAGCCCACAATAAAAGGGAGAGTGAGAACCGGAGGTGGCCCTCCATCATTGGCCACCTTAGCAGCAGAGGAGGTTACCTTGCAAGTGTCTGGATTCACAAAGCAGCTGGAGGTGGGAGACAGTGAGAGGGGGACATCTCAGCAACCTGGTGACAGAATGACATCTCATACAGCCACATGGCATACATCAGTCACTCATATGGGGACTGATGTCAGCAGCCAGTGAATGTTCATCATGTGCATAATGGTATCTACCCTTTCTTGATATTACATTTCTAAATCATCTCTTTACCCTCCCACAGATCCATCAAGTGCACCCCCACCCCACATCATACATAAGCGCACCCAGCACCAGCGCAGATACGCACACCTTGGGTGTAACGCAAGATAGCGTTGTGTTGTCACCTGGTGTCTCACAACTTACAGGTGAGCAAGCGCAGATGGCGGAGACAAGGACAGCAATGGAGACTCCTTGCCAGAGGGCGCAGGACACTCCCAGCTCTGCTCAGCTGCATGCAGACGCTGAGCCTCGGGGGCCATCCAGCAAGAGGGTATTCTTGGAGGTGCAGCGAGATGTGCAAGAGGCTTTGGCAGGATTTGCGATGTCTGCAAATGGGCAAAGAATGGTGGAGACCATCTCCAACATGAGCACTATCGTGTTGCAGGCAATGGTGACTGTAGGCTCTTCCATGGATAGGATGGCCACCTGCACGGAGCAGCTAATGCGCCACTCACAAGAACACATGCTATCTATGGAGAATAGATGGCAGAGGCTCATAGACCTCCTATTCTAGGAGGGATGTCAACGTAGACGTGGGTCCTCATCACCCCACTGCTGTGCAGCAACGTGCTCTCCAGCTCCTTGTTAGCAGGGAAGTGTGGGTGGCCCATGAGAGGGATGATGGTGAGAGGGGACATGTAAGTGGGGACTTCTCTCAGTGCTCACACTTTTCCCCCGTTGCTCCCCCCCTCAGTCAGAGCCCCACATGCCTCCTCGGTTCGTGATGGCCGAGGCTGTACCTGCACAGTCGCAGGAGGAGCAGATTTTGACTGGGCCATCACGGGCTCCAAAACCTAGAGTACGTCTGCCAGAAGTGTCTCTGCAGTCGCAGCAGGGAAGTGAGCAGGCTGCCTCTACGTCTGCTGAATGCATAGGGGTAGCACGCCACAGGTAGAAGCACGCGCAAGAGAAAGTTGCAACACAAGTAGATGCACAAGGGTAGCCACTTGGGTTTTTTAATAAATGTTTCTGTTATTGTGATGTCTCGCATAAAACTATTTTCACCACTGGACAAATTGGTGTGCAACTTTGGAAGTGGCTTAGTGAGTTGGAGTGAATGGTCAGACATACCGACCACCATTGCTGGAGGTAACATGAAGTGGCTTAGTGAGTTGGAGTGAATGGTCAGACATACCGACCACCATTGCTGGAGGTAACATGAAAGGAATGGCTTGGTCATTGTAGGGATGCTTCATGGTTCTGCTGTGGGATGCTGCATCAGGTTTGCACCATGTGGCAGCCATATGGGTGTAATGTGTGAAGTTAAGTAAATCTGGACATGATGAGGCCATGTCTGGCCTCCCGGGCAGCAATGTGCTTGGGTACTGGTGGGATCAGGAACATAGGTTCCTCCAGCTCCAGCTCGTTTTCCAGCTGATGCTGCTCCTCCTCCTCCTCCTCTGAAGAGGATGTGCACTCAGCGCCTTGCTCCTCATGCAGTGCTAATCCTCGCTGCTGCGCTATGTTGTGCAGGGCGCAGCAGACAACGACGATTCTGGAGATCCTGGCTGGTGCCTCCTTTGGCACTGCTGCTCCATTATGTTGAGGAAGCTCATCATCTGCCTGTATACCCTGTGTTTGGGGTATCTCCTGCGATGCGGTGCAGCCCTGTGCTGATGGCCTCTGCCCTGGGCAGCATCAGGTGGTTGGGGAGAATATTGGTGGTGGTGTTGGTGCTGCTGCTGTGCCTGGTGCTACTGGTTTTGGGGCTCATAGTTGACCGAATCTGAGGACCAAGGTGAGACAGTATAAATGGCACCCATGCTGATGGAATAGATTGCTTACCAAATAGAGATGACAGAAGCAATCTGTCAGTGGTGTGATAGGTTTTACCAATGAGGTGACGGTGGATTGCAATTTTGCTGGAAACGGTTGCAACCTCCAGAAAGCTAACTCTATGCTAATGATGGACTCAGCAACTGCATTTGCTTTAGGAAAGTGATCAGCTGTCAGGTAGGAATTTTTATTGTACTTTTCATGCTGTGCAGTAATGAGGTGCATCAGTGGCCACTGAACTTCCGCCTCAGGTTCACAGATGTGGTTCCCGAGCTGCGTGATTCCCGCGCTCATCCATGGAAATTTGAAAGGTATGGTTAAAAAGGCACTTAGGGTCTGACAAGTACTTCATAATGATCTCAATTACCTCGGCCGTTCGGGTTGCTGACGTACTGGCAAACCCGCCTGAGGGAAAGGCGCAGGATGCCGAGGATGACGGCAGGTTCCCGACCCGCTCCAAGGTTTTTCATATTTCCTTCCTGACCCGCCTCCAATCGCACCCGCATGGACCCCAGAAAATTCCGGTCTTGGTGTGTCCATTGAACCTTCCATATTCACCTTGCATGCAGAAGGATTTCAAAGAATGGGAAGCACATGAAATTGTAGCTTTTGTTCTTCTAAATTTGGATTGTCTAGATAAAATATTTTGACTTGTGTAACATTCAGGTAGTCACTGCTGGGAAAGGAAACATTTTCTACTTTTACTACCTGTACCAGTATTGAGTACTGTTAGGTGAAATATGGTCAGAATTAAAGCAAAATTTTTGCTCCACTGTAGACCTTACATCAGCATGAAAAGCTTGTAGAGATTACCAATCTCTTTCAAATTATCAGTAACCAATATGGTGGGAATATTGTATTAAGACAGAATCTAACACACTAGTTATACAGCAAAAACATACGACCGTGACAAGCAGCTGGTACCGGTCCCGATTGGACAGACGGCTGGCGTGCGGGAACAGTTCTCTGGCTTACGACCTTTCTCCCTCTCTAGAACCTCCAGAAATGGGTTGAGTCCACTCCTGGAAGAGTGTTAGACCAGCCCCACTCTTGTATGGATCTCCCTTCCACCGTCTGTGCTCAGGGGTTTTCAAGTCTTTCTCTTATACCTGTTTTAGGGGTGGGCCTGGGGCCAAATTATTGACCACACCATTTAACCTATAGAGGCTCTCCATAAAACTCTGTGCCCAATGGCACGCTGAGTTCTTTGTCTCAATTCTTGGGTGAAAGCCCTCCCTCAGAGGGGCCTCATGTCCTTTGCCAATTTATCTTTCTTGTTCATACATTTTGAAGGTTCCTCCATTGGAATTCGTTCTATCTCTCTCTCCCTATCCTCCCTGGCACAGCAAGTACAAGGCCTGACCTCGTACCCTCTCCATCAAGGGGCCAACGTCAGCGCTGTCTTGCTCATCCTGCTGTTATCCAAACTATCTTCCTTTAATCTAACAGACTGTTCCATCCTGAGATGGATACCTTAACTCTCCTAAATTCCTTTTATACTACAGGAAACTTTCGATTTACCGGCACCTAAGTAACCGGAAATCTCGGTTAACCGGCAAAATTCAGGAGTAGGTTCAGGTAAGTTTTATTACTTGCCTTCCTCGATCTGTTGCTGTGCAAGGGTGTGGCTGCAGCTGTTGCTAAGCTACAGAGATGCTTGGAGCTTGTGGCCATTGTTCTGAACCTGTTGCTAAGCAACAGGGTTTGTTGCTTTATACGGAGCTCTCAGCTCCGTATCTTTTACTATAGCTTTCGGTTATCCGGAATTGTTGATGATGAACCGGCGTCATGTCGGTGCCGGATAAAAAAAAGTTCCTGTAATTATCTTCGCAAGCAGTTCTGTTTAGCTCATGCTAATTCCTACCTTAGCATTATATCATGGTTATTAGTAATAATAGAAGAAACATAGGCATTGAGCCTTAGTTGAAAAATTAGAAATACATAATCAGTTGAAATCCTAACTTGAAAACAGCAGATAGTTAGCTTGGAAACAAGATTATATATGACTGTCACAGTACAGAATGCTATAACATCCGCTGGGAACTAAAACCCAAGCAGATTCTAAGCATCTTTCTAGTTATTCTAATACTAGTCTGAAGAGACTTTTTGTCTCCAGTTCTAATACCATCATGTAAACACAGCATTATTCGAGTCACAATTGTATCCGCATAACCATATACATTTTGGACATCACTGATTTCTAACAATTGGGAATTTTTCCAATTCCCACATCAGCCTCTGAGTGAGATTGTCATTTTAGCCACTATTTTGTTGTGCGAGTCTACGATCATTAGGAACCAGATGGAGACTGGAATAAGATTGGAGCGTGGAACTCTTCCAGTCAGCAGGTAGAAGAAACTTTCAATTTAAAAAAAAAAAAAAAAAACTGCAGTTACTGAAACAGAAAATTCTGGAAATTAGCTGTTGATCAATCAGCAGCTAATAGACAAAAGGCACTTTGAAATTTTCAGTATAATATTTTGTAGGAACTGAAAACTAAAAGATAAGCAAGCCCCTTAAGAGGGGGAAGAAACGGTGGATAGTTTAATTACAGAGAGGAAGTTAATGGGTTAAATAACTCCATACTACTTAATAAGAAAGTGTGTTAGATGATGATTTCATTGAGGCAGTGGAAGATATTGAAAGAACAAGAGAATGTGAAATCCACCAGGACTCTGAAAAGGCAAACTGGGAGGTACATGCAAGAAAATAGGTGAAATTGGAGATACAATAATAAAAGAACCCAGTGGTCTGAAGTAAAGAAAGAATGATTTGCATTTATATAGCGCCTTTCACGAGCACCGGACGTCTCAAAGCGCTTTACAGCCAATGAAGTACTTTTTGAAGATTGAAATGCTGGAAACACAGTAGGTCAGCTAGTCATAAAAAGGGAAAAAACAGGCCAACACCCTGAGCACGTAATTTTCCCCACCCTGCAAAAACTGTGGTCTGATGATCTACACCTGAAATGTTAAACCACCTCCTCTTCTCTCCCATCTCCCCAAATGATGACCGTCATCAGTATCTCTATGCTGCATAGAAAATTGTAGATATACTGTAACTAAAGTCTAAAGTTATTAAAGTTAATGATCAAAGGCTGCGGAGAAAGTTGAGGTGCTGGTGCTGATGTTGCATTGAAGAAACTTTTATCCCATTAGGATATAGTGGATTTAAACCTAGGAACCAGCACTGGAGGGACTGCGTGCTAACCCATTGCACCACCTGGTCTCTCAAATAACTTGAAATCTGTGAAAGTTGTGTTGATTTAAAATTATCTGGTTTTATGCTGTACTGAAACATACAGGGTAAACACCAAAATTCCTAAATTGAATTAATTTTATTTTAGAGTCCATGTTGATGCACTATATTTGTTAATTTCACACTGCACAAATTCTGAATGTGGAAGAAATATGCTTTATGGTAATGATGTAAAATGTTTTTAATTTCTAGTATTAAAAGTTGAAGATATAATGGGAAGTCACATTGAAGACCCAATTACTTTCTGGGGTCAGGTAATTCGATTTTAAATTTTCTTTACGTACAGTAAAATGCAGTTTTCTATTACTGATTTGTGGAAGAATTTGTGCATGTACAGTATTGGGACACTACTTGGAATTTGCTTAACTAAAAGCTACACTTATATAATAAATCGTACAAAGTTAGATCACTGAAGCAGGCCGTTTGTTCCATCAAGTCTATGCCAGTGTTTTTGCTCATGAGCTGCTTAATCTAATCTCACTCCCCCATTGCCTTTTATTATGTCCTGTTTTCCCCGAGCATAATTTTTTTGGAAAATAAATTATGGACTTTACTTCTTTGTGGCAGATAATTCCACGTTATACCCATCCTGTTTATATAAAAAATAAAATAAAAAATTCCAACCTCCCCTTTAATTCATTTCATGATTATCTTAAATTTGTGGTCTCTTGTTGCCATTGGCTGACATGTAGAAGAAATCTATTACTATTTACCTTACCATAGCTCTTCATAATCTTGAAGATCTATCAGGTCACCTATTAATATTCTCAGTTCTAGTGAAAAAACCTTAACTTGTCAAGGCTCACTTCATAACTAACCCTTCATTCCTGATAACATCCTAGTGAATCTATGCTGCACTGTTCCCATTGGTTAAATATCCTTACTATAAGGTGCTGCACATAATACTCCAGCTGCAGCCTAACTAAGGTCTTGTACAAGTTCAACATTACCTCCTTGCTTTTGTATTTTGCAAAATCAAGGATTCTACTTTTTGTGGTCGTATCTACTTGTGCTGCCACATTTACTTACCCATGTATCTGCACGTCAAGGTTCCTTTACTTCATTTTAAAATCTTACCATCTGTTGGCGGATTTATTGTGGTTACGATCACAACGAATGGTTGTTAGTCCTGCAATAATAACTTCCGCGTGATTCAAGCTCGAGTGGTTTTAAAAAACAAGCTTTAATATACATTGACTAATAACAGTATTGCCCTTATACAAGTGTTCTACAGTATTACTGTAGTGTCCGCGTATCAATAACACACGGACTGCAGGAGAACGGTGATAAGAGGTGTTTACTGAACAGGGTATGCTGGAACTGAAAGTACAGAAGCCTGCTACGGCTTTATATACAGGTGTGGTCACTGCCGGTACTACAGTATAAAAGCAGTTCTCTCTTAAAGGTACATACTCAACAATTCCTCCCCTTTTAGATAAACAGTACATAACATTCATTTAACAATTGAATAATAACTAATTACAATTACAATTTTCTTTGTACTATATACATCAGCTGAAAGTAATCATTTATAAATTCAGTCTTTGAGGAGGCTTCCTGATCCTGTCTGGATAGCGCCTTTCTCGAGTACCCTGTTCTTGCGGCGGAGTCGATTCTGGCTCATTGTCATTGGTTGGTTCGTCAGCTTCCAATACCACTGATTCTGAGGTAGACGCAATCTGTACTTCGGGTTCATCACCAGGTGCACATGCTCATGGTATGGGTTTGACTTGTTCCTGTGACTCTTGAATCTGGTCAGCATGGCGTCTCACGATGCTCTCTCCAACGTCCACTGTGTACATTAGTGGTCCCTGCCGTGTGCATATCGTTCCTGGCTGCCATTTTTCTGTTCAGTAGTCGCGGGCCAAGACTGGTTGCCCTATCTTGAAGCTCCTGGTTGGCTTTTCATTGATGTGTTGGAATTGCTTATTCTCAACATCTCGTCTTATGTTTGGTTTGAGCAAGTCCAGGCGACATCTTAACCCGCGGTTAAAGAACATCATGGCTGGAGCTTGGTTGGTGACTGCATGTGTCGCATTTCGGTAAGCAAACGAGAAATTATCCACCTTGTGTTGCAGTGGTATGTTGTCGTTATACATCGCCTTTATTGCTTTTTTAAAGGTTTGAGCAAACCTCTCAGCCAATCCATTTGTGGCTGGATGATATGGGGCGGATGTGTAATGCTTTACCGCATTATTCCTCAAAAACCTCCGGAAATCCTCGGACACAAACTGTGGTCCATTGTCGGAGCAAATCTGTTCTGGCAAGCCATTCCTGGCGAAGATGGTCCGTAGGACTGCAATAGTTTTCTCCGTGCTGTTGGAGGACATTTTGATGACCTCTGGCCATTTCGAATGTGCATCCACAGCGATTAGAAACATTGAGTCCATAAATGGACCAGCAAAATCAATGTGTACCCGTTGCCATGGAGATGAGGGCCACTCCCATGGGTGTAGCGGGGCCTGTGGTGGAGCGTTTTGGACTTTCTGGCATCCTGTGCATCTCTTGGTCATTTCCTCGATTTCTTTATCGATTCCCGGCCACCACACAAACGCCCTGGTTAGGCTCTTCATTTTTACCCCTCCCAGATGACCCTCATGAAGCTCATTGAGCACTCTTTCTCTCAACTTGGGTGGAATTGCCACTCGGGATCCACACATCAAGGTCCCCCGGCACACTGACAGCTGTTCTCTCCTTGGCGAGAATGCTGGCAACAGTGAGTCGCCATGTGCTGGCCATCCCTTCACCGTCAAATCATAGACCCGAGAGAGTGTCGGGTCATTTCGGGTTTCCTTCTCTATACTTGAGTTTGTAACAGGTAGACATTCGACTATGGTTGAATGGAATATCTCAACAGGGTCCACTGCAGGTGCTTCCTCCACCGTAGGCAGCGGCAGGCGCGACAGCCCATCAGCGTTTCCATGCTGTTTCGTGCCCTTATACGCTATGTCGTATTGATGTGCCCCTAGAAAAAGGGACCACCTTTGCAGATGTTGCGCCGTCATCACCGGAACGCCCGTCTTTGGGTTAAAAATGGAGACAAGAGGCTGGTGATCAGTCAGTAAGCTGAATTTCTGCCCGTGCAGATAGTGATTGAACTTCTTCACCCCCCACAACAGGCTGAGGGCCTCCCTGTCAATCTGGGCGTAGTTACGCTCGGCTGAAGTTAACGAGCGTGACGCAAAGGCTATTGGCCTCTGAACCGTCAAGGAATTTGTGCGACAGCACCGCTCCAATGCCGTAGGGAGACTCATCACATGCCAACCGAATCGGTAGTGATGGATTGTAGTGGGCCAATACTTCTTTTGAAGTGATTAGGCATTTACATTTCTGAGGCACGCTAACACTCATCACTCCATTTCCATGCTACTCCAGTTTGCAGCAGGGCGTTCAGCGGGTGCAGAATTGTAGACAAATTTGGCAAGAACTTATGGTAGTAGTTCACCAACCCTAGGAACGACCTCAGTTGTGACACATTTTCCGGTGCTGGAGCCTTGACTACTGCCTCAATCTTGTCTGGGGACTTATGTAACCCCTCTTCATCAATCACGTGGCCACAATACGAGATTTGTTTCCTGAAAAACTCGCATTTGGGGCGGTTGGCTCGTAGCCCATATTCTTGTAATCTAGTGAGCACCTGCTCCAGGTTGGCAAGGTGTTCACTGTCATTTCTGCCCGTAACCAGGATGTCGTCAAAATAACACTGGGTCCCCGAGATCCTTTGCAGGACTTGTTCCATCGCTCTCTGCCAAATTGCCGGAGCTGATGCTACCCCGAATACCAGTCGGTTGTACTGGTAAAGACCTTTTGTGAGTGTTTATCGTGAGGTATTTTCTAGATGATTCATCTACCTCCATTTGTAGATACGCTTGGGCCAGATCAATCTTCGTAAAGTGTTTCCCTCCAGATAGTGAGGCGAAAATATCTTCTATCCGCGGAAGTGGATATTGTACTGTGTGCAGGACTGGGTTCACAGTTACCTTGAAGTCCCCACAGATGCGAACCTTCTTCGGTTCCCCAGGCGTGCTGCTCAATGCTTTCTTCATTACAGGAACGATGGGTGTGGTCCACTCGCTCCAGTCCACCTTGGACAGCACACCCGCATGCTCCAGACTCTCCAGCTCTGCTTCGACGGCTGGGTGGATCGCATACGGTACCGGTCTGGCCTTAAAAAATTTTGGGTTTGCGTTATCTTCAATTTTTATCGTTGCCGTTACACCTTTGAGTCCCAAGTCCTTGCTGGAACACCTCTTTCGCGTCAGTTAGAATTTTTGACAATCGTCCAGGTGTGGCGTCGTCATCCTTTTTGTCAGCCACAGCTAGCGCCTGAATGGAATGCCAATCCAATTGTATTTTTCGGATCCATTCACGTCCCAATAATGGTGGTCCTTCATCTTGTAGTATATATAGATACAGTTCCTGTGTTTCCTTGCCGTTGTATTTAACGGGCACCCTTATTTTTCCTCTGGGGTAGACTTTTTGCCCCGTATATGTCTTCAAGACAATGGACGTATCCTTCAAGGGAATGTGTGAGAATAGCCGCTCGTAGTCTCATCGATTCATGACTGTTAGGGCTGATCCTGTGTCCAATTCCATCTTTACTTGGGACCCTGCTATCATGAGGGTGACCCAAATGGTTCGGTGATCCTCCTTTGCGATCACGTTGTGTAACTTTAGACAACTTAGTCTCCTGCTCCCGGAGTCATTATCACTCTTCTGGTCTTCTGAACTACTGTCTGTCATCTTTTGTACTTTCTTGTACTTTTCCTTCGTCGTTCTTTTAGTGTTGGTTTTCTTTCCTGACCTGCAGACTCGTGCTATGTGTCCCACTTTTCCACATTGCCTGCATACTTTGTCCTTAGCCCAGCAATCCTTCTGGTCATGGTTTGTTCTGCCGCAGCGATAGCACTTTTCTGCTCCATATGCCATTTCATTGGTGCTATATTCTTGCGGTTTCTGTTGTATTTCCGCAGCTCCCTGTGCTGCTGCTTCGTAGGATACTGCAACGATGAAAGCCTTTTCTAGCGTAAGGTCCTTTTCCGAAAGTCGTCGTTTCTGGGTTCCTTCACTCTGGAGCCCGCCGACAAACTTATCCCTTAAGGTATCTGCCAGTCCTGCTCCGAACTGGCAGTGCTTCGATAACTTGCGTAGTTCCGTAAGATAGTCGGCATTACTCTCATCTTTGTGCTGGTTTCTTTTATGGAACTTGAATCTTTCTGCTATCAGCAGCGGTGTAGGGTTTAGATGTTCCTGTAAGATATTGACAATCTCTTCAAAGCTTTTCTCCATTGGTTTAGCTGGGGTAATTAAATTCCGCAATAGGCCGTAGGTTCTCGCGCCCATCAAATTTAATAATACCGACGACGCCTTTTCATCGGCCACCCCGTTTGCCTTGCAGTACACTTCAATTCTTTCCACATACGTGGTCCAGTCTTCTATTTCGTTGTCGAAAGCAGTGATACTGCCACTCTTCGGCATCTTGGGTGGTTTAAAATGGCGCCTCCCGCGCTTTTCCTTCTTCCCCCAATGGGTTAAAATGGCGCCTCCCGTGCTTTTCCTTCTTCCTCTTGCTGCCAATGCTGCTCCTAGCATTCTAAATAGTAATGGCGGCGCCCCGCGGCTTCGGCACGTCTCTCTTTTGTTAGTTAAATTCCTTAGTTTTATTCTTTTTCGACGCTGTCCACTGCGCGTCTCTTTTCCTTCCCCTCTTTTTATTTTCTCTAACGCTGCCCGGCTCTTGAGCACCGACCGCGCCCTGTGCGCTCCACCCTCTCTCTCTCTTTTCCTTCCCGACGACGTTGCACGGCCCCCTTGCAGAGCCGCTCGATCGAGCTCAAGCCCGCCGCAGTCCGGAAGGGTCAGCGCACTACCTGCTACCAGCACGATTTGCTGGAACACCTTGACTGGGGAGCCAAGCCTAGCTCTCCACAGCTTCCCCTGCAATTCACTGAACTCCGATGGATCACTGGGCGGTTGCCCAGGTTCGACGCCCGTTGCTCTGGCTTCGACCTCCAAGAAGCTTCTTTTCAGGGATGGATCCCCGTGAGGTGATGCAGTACTGCAGGTGAGTTCGAACCTGCTCGTCGCCACTGTAGTGTCCGCGTATCAATAACACACGGACTGCAGGAGAACGGTAATAAGAGGTGTTTACTGAACAGAGGGTATGCTGGAACTGAAAGTACAGAAGCCTGCTACGGCTTTATATACAGGTGTGGTCACTGCCGGTACTACAGTATAAAAGCAGTTCTCTCTTAAAGGTACATACACAACAATTACATTAAATGACTAGCAATTAATACAACCTGTTTTCTCCGTGAAGTTCAAGATGATCAGACTTGACCTTCGTGGGCTACCGTTGGGTAAATGGATTCCCGACTGTCCTGAGAGCTCTTTTTGGAGGGAAGAGGCTCTACCATTATACTATTGGGCTGCACTTACGAATCTTTGTTCTTCTCTCTTAGTCATTAATCCTGCCCCCATTATGACTGTACTAACTGACTTCAGTGGTGCTACTTTGTCCTTTATCTCGGTTGAATAAGAGTTTGTACCTCTCAGGAATGCGTAAGCTTCTGTTGTCCGAATGCCAACTTAATACTGGCCTAGCATTCTACTTCCATGTCTAAATTGCCCTTGTTACAAGTCTTTAGGTATGTAGGTCTCTTATGAGCCAGTCCTTTATCTAAGTGTGGATATCTCTTGACCTGGGTGTTTAATCATCATTCTGCAATTTCAGCATTTTCTGTCTGAGTTTCCAAATTGTCTTTTGTTCACACACACACCGATACATCTCGGCTTCTCCCCTTTCCACTGCTGGAGCAAAGTGAGCTGGAATACTTGACTATTTAAACCACTTTAAAATATTCTAATACCATCCAAGGTGTATTTCCTTTCTCTCTCTTCTATCAATATATACTTTTGCAGTCTTTTACGATTCTCATCTCCATTTTTAATTCCTCCCCCTCATCACCAAGATCCAGGTTATTTGTCTGCCTTAAGTTTGAGTAGCTTTTTCATCTCTTTAAATAGTAATCTCCACTACTGTTCCATACCCAAATTTCCATTGTTGAGCTAAAATTCTGTTTTCTAATTTTTACTTCTATTTGTCTGGGCAAGATCTCCTTTTTTAATATAATCTGCTTTTTTCCAGTTAAATACCCCATCCTGGACTTTTTTACCTTTTCTATTATTGCAGTGAGCCTAATTATTTTGTCTTATTTCCTCAAATGTTCTCCTTTTAGCATATCCAGTCATTCTATTTTATTACCAGACCCAGGTCAAGTAGTGCTTCCTTCTTAGCTGGAGTAGCAATATTTTGACTGAGAAAACATTATTGAATACACTGCAAAAAAAAAACTTTTCTTACCACAAACATTTTCATCTTTAATTTCCTTTCGCGTGGGGAACCCGAAAGTTGAAGTGGCGTGTTTTGCAGTGGCTTTTTAACGAGGCCACTGCATTTGTATCTGACTTCTGGGTTTCCTGATCATTAATGCGAGCGGGCGTGATTTCGTCATGCATGGGTCCATTTCAGCTCGGGTAGTTAAAGGAGCAATGCAAAGATGACAGTTTAAGGTTGGTGGAGGTTGAAGAGAGACTGGTGGGGAAGAGATTGTCTGGAGAAAGATTTGTTTGTTCGTACAGAGACTTGTTTTGCTGCAGAAGAAAATTGCAGTCTCAGTGCCCAAAAGCTGCCCCTCGATTTAGTGATGTCTCCCTGGAACTCCTGCTGCAAGGAGTCAGGCCCACAGGGCGGTCCTACTCCCTGCTGACAGGAGGAAGAGGCCAGCTGCAGACACCAAGAAGGCATGGCTGGTGATAGTGGCAGAAGTGAGCAGCAGGCGTGTGGTGGAGAGCTCCTGGATACAGTTCAGGAAGAGATTGAATGACCTCGAAGTCAGGAAAAGTGAGTACAATGCCACATTCACCTACATCCTGATGTGCGTGTCACCCCAACCCCCTCGCTCTGCCTTCCCAAGCCTACTCCTGCACATCGCTCCTCACACCAACCTACCTTGCAGATGCACCCAACCTTCTCTGTCTTTTGCACTTGCACACATCCCCATCTGACCATCCACCACTGATACTCGCCCTCATCTTAATGCAATGTCATACCTCGCTCTCATAATCATCCTCAGCAGATGTTGCCCATCCATCTGTTCCACTCATTCCATGACTCTCATTCTAAGGTCTCCTGTTTGCTTCCTTGCAGGAGAAGAGAGCACAGAACAGCCGGGAGAGGCAGAGAACCAGAGGTGGCCCTCTAGTCCTAACAACACTGACTGCGCTGGAGATCAGCAGAGTTGATGGCTGTGAGAGATGGGGAGCTCCCAGCTACTTGGTGACAGAATTAAATATTACACAGCCACATGGCATACAACAGTCACTCATATTGACTTGATGTCAGCAGCCTGTGTAGTATGATCATGTTCACTTAAAACATTCTTATCATAACAGTTCTAATGCATGTCTTCACTCTCCCACAGGCCCATCAAGTGTCCCACAGACAGTCCAGCCAGAGGAGGAAGAAGACTTCTCCGAGGAGGTCACGGACTCTGAGGGTGCACCGTCAGAGGACGCACACGCACCAGCGTCGATACACACGTCGGTAGGACCAGTAAGTCAGATAGTTGTGTTGTCACCTGGTGTCTCACACATCACATGAGCCAGAGCAGATGGTGCAGACAAGGACAGCAGTGGAGAATCCTCGTCTGAGGGCGCAGGACACTCCAAGCTCTGCTCAGCTGGATGAAGATAGTGAATCTCCGGCGCCGTCGACAAAGGATGATTCTGGAGGAGCAACAAAAAATGTGTGAGGCTCTGGCAGAATTTCCAGCCGTGATGTGCTCGCTTGCAGGGAGAAAGGAGGAGTCCATCTCCAACGTGACTGGCATGATGTCGCAGGCCATGACAATGATGTGTTCGTCCATGGAAAGGGTTGCCACCTGCATGAAGCATCAAATGCAGGATTCAAATGAGTGCATGCTTGCTCTCACTAACAGCTTGCACACTTTGCCACCTTAACTATATTGGATAGAAACCTAGACTTGGCCGCTCATCGACCCACTGATGTGCAGCAAAGTGCTCTCCAGCTCCTTGCTAGTAGGGAATTGCGGGTGGGCCATGAGAGGGATGATGGTGAAAGGGGACATGGGAGTGGGGACTCTGCTCAAAGTGCTTCCACTTCTCACCCATTGCCTCCCCCTCAGGTGCAGGAGGAGCAGTCTTTGGCAGGGCCCTCATGGGCTTCAAAACCCAGAGAACTTTGGCCAGAGCAGGGAAGTGAGCAGCCTGCCTCTATCTCTCCTGAAGCCACGGGGGTTGCATGATGTAGAAGTGGGAGGAAGAGGAAGATGAGAGAATTCTGGATGCACAAGGGTATGCACGTGGGTGTGTTCGGCAATGTTTCACTGTTAAGGTTATGTTATTTGGAGGCACATAAAATTATTTATTTGCACTACTTTCCCAACTTGCCCATTTTCGCATTGTCAGTTGTAATGAATGGTAAGACATGACTTAACTACAAGCAATGGGTGAGTGACAGGAATAGTCTGGTCATTTAAGGACTGCTTTGTGGTCGGGGTGGCGGGGGCAGCATGTAGTTGCGGGGGTGGGGGGAGTTGGTTCAGCATCTGGTTGCCAGATGGGTGCACTGGTGAAACCTAACTAAATCGTACCATTATGAGGCCATCCCAGGCATCCTGGGAAACAATGTGCGCTGCTGCTAGTGCCATGTCCACATCAAGTTCCTCCTCCTCTGAAGAAGCCATGTGCCTTGCTCCTCCAGCAGCTCCAATCCTCGCTGCTGCGTTATGTTGTGCAGGGCGCAGCAAACAATGATCATTCTGGAGAACCTGGCTGGTGCATATTGAAGTGTTCCTCCAGATCTATCCAGGCATCTGAAACGCATCTTCAGCATCCCAACTGCTTGCTCTATTACACATCATCTTGTCATTTAGCTTTGACTTTAGCGCTCTTTGGCCTCATTGCTTGACCTCCTCAAGGGTGTCATCAGCCACATCTTCCGTGGATACCCCTTGTCTCCAAGCAGCCAGCCGGTAAGTCTGGTCGGAGGTGCGAAGAGCTGAGGGAGGGTGGACTAGCGCAGGATGAATGAATCATAACAGCTCTCTGGGAATCTGGCACACACATGCATGATCTTTTTGTGGTTGCAGACGAGCTGCACATCGATGGAGTGGAAGCCCTTACGGTTCACGAACATGCCTGGGTGACCTGGGGATGCCTCGATGGCCACGTGTGCAGTCAATGACGCCCTGCACCTGTGGGAAGCCAGGAGGCGAAAAGCCAAGTGCCCGCTCAGTCGGACTGACTTTATCAGTGGCAAAGTGTACATAAGTGCCTGACTTGTCAAACGTGGCATCGGTCACCTGGATGATGCATTTGTGGGTGGCCAACTGTGAGATTCTGCAAATATCTTCTGCAGATCCCTGGAAGGAGCCTGAGGCAAAGAAGTTGAAGGCGGTGGTGACTTTGACAGCCAATGGCAACACGTGTCCACCAGGTCCATTTGGCAGCAGGTCGTCTTCCAGCAGGCTACAAATATCTGCCATGACCTGACTCAATAGCCTGAGCTTCCTGAGGCACTGGTGTTCAGTCATGTCCAGGAAGTTGATTCTTTGCCTGTATACCTTGTGTTGATAGTATCGCCTCTGGCATGGTGCACCCCTGTGCTCATCCCCTCTCTCCTGTAGAGCGGCAGATCGGTGAGGAGAAGGCTGCTGGTGGTGGTGGTGTTGCTGCAGCTGCTCATCTTGGTCCTCATTTGAGGTCCAAGATGAAAGAGCATAAACGGCACCCATGCTGATCTAATATGAGAGATATGAAGTGGAGAACAGACGCACAATCTGCCACTGCAGTGAGATTGACTTCCGAAGTAATGAGTGACCTCAAGTTGTAGAAATCACCTGCAAACTCCTGAAGGCAAACTCTCAGAACAAGTGGTGTGAGCAAAAGCCTTTCCCTTAGACAGGGAAGCAGTTGTGAGGTCTCAGTATTTATGGGAATTTTCTGAACCTCGCTTTGTTTTAACTGGCAAGGTTCAGTAAGCCCGCGAATCCCGTGGGCACCCAGTAAAAGTTCAAACCACAGGTAAAAAAGGCTCTTAATAGCCTCTTAACTAGCTGTTAATTGCTTTCAATAGCTAACCCGCCTCTCCCAAGGGGGTTCCTGGCTCGCAGCCGAATGCGCTCGAGTTGAAGCCGGCTTCCCGACGCGCTGTCAATTTCAGCGCTTTTAACTGCCCACCCGCTTCCAAACCCGGACACGCTTTGATAAAATTCAGGCCATTGTCTCCAATTAATACTGCTACCGTCTTCCCTTTCTTCCTTAATAATATTGTACCTTTTGGCCTATGCTAAAATACACTCTCATGCACAGGGTAGTTGAAGTAAAATATATTTTTAAAAAGTGGATCTCCCATTTGCTCATTTGTGAGTTAGTAAAAGAAAGAAAGATGTAAAAGGCATTATATAAATACAAGCACTATCGTGCCTTTCTCAGGATGTCCCAAAATGCCTTACAGCCAATGAAGTACCTTTTGAAGCATATTTTGACAATGTTTTGTGTAAATGCAGGTTTAAATGGTTTGCAATTAAGAATCACAGCATTGAATTTGCTCACAGCAAGGTCCCACAAACAGCAATGAGATAATAACCAGATAATCTGTTTTAGTGATGTTGGTGGAGAGATAAATATCGGTCAGATCACAAGGGAAACCGCCCCTGTTCTTGGAATAGTGCCAAGGGATCGTTACGTCTAACTGAGAGGGCAGACGGGGCCTAATCCAAGGTGAAATCTGTCAGTCTATCATAGTCATTACTTGTGACGGTATTAGTGGACAATAGCTCAACGCGTTCTTCTGGCATTTCTCTCTGCTATTTTAATGCATGCGTAAAATGCTTATTTTAAAAGGATTAATGGATCCATTAAAATAATTGACTGCAGAATGTCCAATGAACACATTAAGTGATCATTTGCTAATTTTGCAAACGGTAATTTCTGGGCTATAATGACCCTGATATTTATGGGGATGCAGGGGGGTTGGGGATCCCGGAAATCCCAAATTGAAATGGCAGGATCTCATATTTTCCAAATTCTGTTTCCCGCCTGGCTGACTGACTGGTAGGTGGGAAAGCCAGCGGCAGAAGGCTGTAGCCGGGGACCATTAGGGATGGTCCCGGCAATCGGGAAAGATCGGAGGTTGGTGGAGGGGTTGGGGTCGGATCGGGAGGGAGGGAGGGAAAGATTACAGATTGGAGGGGGAGGCCAGACTGGCAAACCGGAAGGGAGGAAAAATTGTGGGTTGAAAGGGAGGGTCGGCAGATCGCGGGGCAGGAGGCTCGGGATCACGGGTTTGGGGCGGGGGGGGGGGGCGGGGTGGAGGGGTGTCAGCAGATCATGGCAGCAAGGAGAGGCCACCATCGGCAGGTTTGCTTGAAGGGCCGGTGGGAGCACTCCTGCTCCGCCTGGCTCACAAGCACTTACCTTCTGCAGCCAGCTGCTCCCGTCTCCATTTAGCTGCTGGGTTTTCTGAGCCCTGGGAAACACGGCCAGCAATCGTTAAACTCCATTTGCCAGGATATGATTGGCTGACTAACTGTACACTCCCGCCAGTGTAGAATTCTGGCAGCTCACTTTAGGAAAAATGGAGCATGTTGCGAGAGGATTTGTGTTGCAATCTTTGAATTCCATACAAACCTAAGTGAGGGGCAACATCCTTAGCACAGCACTCCACCAATGATGACAAGAAGCACAAAGACGACAAGGTAGAACAGGAAGTAGTAATTCTGATAGCAAGCTTGATTTGGTTTTATGCTGCACTGGATGTTTGACTGAGACCTAGGCACCCTCCAGCCATTGTTAATTTTGTACTGTGCAGTTTTAGAAATTGTACTAAACTTAAATTGTAATTAGGAGCAAAAACCTTTGACAAAAGTAAATGGGATGCTTGAAATGCAGATAAGCCTGATGGCATAATGCTATAGGAAATTCAGGAGAAGCATCTTTACCCAGAGAGTGGCTAGAATGTGGAACTCGCTACCACATGGAGTGGTTGCACAGATGCATTTAAAGGGAAGCTAGACAAGCACATGAGGGAGAAAGGATTAGAAGGATATGCTGGTAGGGTGGGAGGAGGCTCGTGTGGAGCATAAACACCAGCATGGACCTGTTGGCCGAATGGCCTGTTCTGTTTCTGTGCTGTAAATACTATGTAAATTCAAATCGAGTTCCCAACTGCACTGTGGGAGCCTGATTTAAATATGATGCAGTGTCCCTCCTCTCCAAGATGGGCACAGGCACACCTTGCAACCTGCCGCCGTAACAATGGCATCAGGCGTGTATGCAAGAGAGTTGGGGTCGCGTTTTGCATTTAAACATTTTTTTTTACCCCAACCCTATCCTGTCCATCATGGGGGGGTTTAATACCAACCCTAGTGTCTTTCAGCCCCAGGTCCCATCAGTAATGGACTTGACCATGGACATACAAGTTATCTTTGCTTTGGAATAGAAAATCTTAGACAGTGACAAAATATTATGTGACAGTTTTAACCCTCCCTCCCTATTATCTATTGAGCTGTATAGGATGTTATGTCTATTTGAATCAAATGTGCAACATAGCACTACAACCTGGATCCTAAACTGTTAAAATGTTGTTGAAATTGAATCTTGTGTAAACAGTGTTGTTAATAAAAACTATTTGCTTTACACTTACTGGTCTGTGCTTCACACCCAGAGTATTGAATTAATTCAAGACCTTCTTAGGATGTCTACAGCTTTGACAGAAATTTGCCCGTTTGCTGCCAAAGTATTTGGAGATCCTGTCCCTGAAAAGGTATTTTACTAATTAAGATAAGTTGGATGAAGGAACTGTTGAAGATTATTTGTATATTTATCTCCCCTCCCTACACTTTGTGCTTTCCTTACATGTACCATCCTGTAGCCAACAAAGAGTAGATCACTATAATGTTCTTGGTGTAACTGCAACATGATACTGTATTCACTTCCATTTTGGTATAAATCTGGCACAAGTTTCTGGGTTTAAGAGTACCGATTGATCTAGGCAGAAGATTGTTAATGGCTTTGGTTCTGCATGGGGAAGGGTTAAAGCTGTTGCTGTTCACTATATTTATCAGTGATCTGGATGAAGGTGTCTTGGGAACTGTTTGCAGATGATACAAAGATTTTTGCAGGTGATAGGACCTTGGATGAGACAAATAGATTACCAGCAGATCTAAATGCAATAGGGGAATATCATTCAATACGGATAAATGTAATGTTATGTGTGTGTTCAGGACTAATGCCATGAGTGTGTGTAGGACTAATGCCTAACATGTGTCTACCCTGTAGGGTTGCAAACTTAAGGATATTGAACTGGAGAAAGACCCAAGTGTCGTAGTACATGAATCTCTCAAGGTTCATGACCAGTGCATGAAGCTATTGCAAAAGCATATAGAGTTTTAAGTTGTATTGCTAGGACAATCAAATATGAAATAAACAATACTATACTGTCCTTATACTGTGTCCAGTTTTGGTCCTAGAAATATAGGAACAGGAGTCGGCCCTTCGAGCCTGCTCCGCCATTCAATATGATCATGGTTGATCCTCTATCTCAATACCATATTCCCGCTCTGCCCCATACCCCTTGATGCCTTTTGTCTAGAAATCTATCTACTGTATCTCCTTCTTAAATATATTCAGTGACTTGGCCTCCACAGCCTTCTGTGGTAGAGAATTCCACAGGTTCACCACCCTCTGGGTGAAGAAATTTCTCAGTCATAAATGTCCTACCCTGTATCTTGAGACTGTGACCCCTTGTTCTAGACCCTCCAGCCAGAGGAAACATCTTCCCTGCATCCAGTCTGTCTAGCCCTGTCAGAATTTTATCCGTTTCCACGAGATCCCCTCTCATTCTTCTAAACTCTCGTGAATACTGGCCTAGTTGACCTAATCTCTCCTCATATGACAGTCCTGCCATCCCAGGAATCAGTTTGGTGAACCTTCGCTGCACTCCCTCTATGGCAAGTATATCCTTTCTTGGGTAAGGAGACCAAAACTGCACACAGTACTCCAGGTGTGGTCTCACCAAGGCCCTGTATAACTAGTAAGACATCCTTGCTCCTGTACTCAAATCCTCTTGCAATGAAGGCCAACATACCATTTGCCTTCCAAACTGCTTGCTGCACCTGCATGTTTGCTTTCAGTGACTGATGTACAAGGACACCCAGGTCCCTTTGTACATCAACATTTCCCAATCTATCACCATTTAAATAATACTCTGCCTTTCTGTTTTTCCTACCAAAGTGGATAACTTCACATTTATCCACGTTATACTGCATCTGCCTTGTATTTGCCCACTCGCTCAACTTGTCTAAATCGCCTTGAAGCCTTTTTGCATCCTCCTCACAACTCACAATCCCACCTAGTTTCGTGTCGTCAGCAAACTTGGAAACATTACATTTGGTTCCCTCATCCAAATCATTGATATATATTAATCCAGAAATTCCGGTCTGAGGCTTCCTGCGGGTGTAAGCCCCCAACCTGCTCAAATGAACCGCGCCGATCGCAATTATCTGGGCTGGCATAGAATTCTGTTGATGTGCCTCCTCAAACTGCCGATGTGCAGGGCACGCGTATCCCAGGGGCGCAGCTAATTCGCAGCGTCCCTGGGATCACGTGGGCTATGGGGAGCCAATCGGAGCAGGGAATCTCCATTCATAGATTTGATAGGAAGACCTGTCAAATCTATGAATAGAGATCACCCTCAAAACGTAAGTAAAACTTCAAATAAATTAAAAAAAAAAAAATTTAAAAAATCACATTTTAAAAATGACTAAATTACATAAATTAACTATTTTAAACAATTTTAAATTTTTGAAAAAATAAAGTTTTTAACAGGGCTAAAAATAAACTTCCCTTTCTTTAAAGTATTTAAAAATGATAAATAAGTGTTAATTTTTTTTCTTTTACTGATATCACCTCTTGCCTTGTTAAAAGCAGGCCTTGCGCCTGCTTTTTCCAGGCGCAGCTGCTACCGACTTACCTGGACTACATCAACCTTGCAAAAAACGGAAGTTCCAGGCGTACGTGCTGCCTCTCCGGCGCAGGCGTTTGACCTGCGAATCCCTTTCTTCAGAGAACGGAAGTTCCGGTTCCCAACGCATGCGCAGTGCATGCATGAAACCGGCACTTCCGTTGGCCCTACGGGTGAGTACACAGCGCGTACACACCCGTAGGGAACGGAATTTATGGGCCAATGTGAATAGCTGCGGCCCAAGCACTGATCCTTGTGGTACCTCACTAGTCAGTGCCTGCCACCCCGAAAAAGACCCATTTATTCCTACTCTCCGTTTCCTGTCTCTTAACCAATTTTCAATCCATGCCAGTATATTACCCCCAATCCCATGTGCTTTAATTTTGCACACTAACCTCTTATGTGGGACTTTATCAAAGGCTTTCTGAAAATCCAAATACACCACATCCACTGGTTCTCCCTTATCTATTCTACAAGTTACACCCTCAAAAAACTCCAGTAGGTTTGTCAAACACGATTTCCCTTTCATAAATCCATGTTGACTTTGTCTAATCCCGTTGATATTTTCTAAGTGTCCTGTCATTATACCCTTTATAATTCCCTACTACTGATGTCAGACTAACTGGTCTGTAGTTCCTGGTTTTCTCTCCTTTTTTTAAATAGTGGGGTTACATTTGCCACCCTCCAATCTGCAGGAACTGTTCAATAATCTATTGAATTTTGGAAGATGACAGCCAATGCATCCACTATTTCCATGGCTACCTCTTAGTACTCTGGGTTGCAGATTATCAGGCCCTGGGGATTTATCAGCTTTCAGTCCCATTAATTTCTCCAGGACTTTTTTTTACTACAGTAATACTAATTTCCTTGAATTCCTCGTTCTCGCGAGACCCTTGGTTCCCTAGCACTTCTGGGAAGCTATTTGTGTCCTCTTCCGTGAAGACAGAACCAAAGTATTTGTTTAATTGCTCTGCCATTTCCTTGTTCCCCATTATAAATTCTCCTGTTTCTGACTGTAAGGGACGTACATTTGTCTTCACTAATCTTTTTCTTTTTACATACTTGTAGAAGCTTCTACAATCCGCTTTTATGTTCCTTGCAAGTTTACTCTCTCACTCTATTTTCCCCCTCTTAATCAATCTCTTGGTCCTTTTTTGCTGAACTTTAAACTGCTCCCAATCCTCAGGCTTGCAACTTTTTTTGGCAACTTTATATAACTCCTCTTTGGATCTAATGCTATCCGTAATTTCTTTTGTTCGCCATAGTTGGGCCGCTTTTCTTTTGTGTTTTTGCGCCAGAAAGGAATGTATAACTGTTGCAATTCATGCATTCGTTCCTTAAATGTGAGCCATTGCCTATCCACCACCATGCCTTTTAATGAAGCTCCCCAATCAATTAAAGCCAACTCGCTCCTCATACCTTCGTAGTTTCCTTTGTTTAGATTTAGGAGCCTAGTTTCGGATTGGACTTCTTCACTTTCCATCATAATGAAGAATTCTATCACGTTATGGTCACTCTTCCCTAAAGGACCTCGCACAACAAGATTATTAATTAACCCCTTCTCATTGTACAATACCCAATCTAGGCTAGCCTGTTCCCTAGTTGGCTCCTCAACGTACTGGTCTGAAAAAGCCATCTCGTACACGCCAGGAATTCATCCTCCACAGTATCATTGCTAATTTGGTTTGGCCAGTCTATATGTAGATTAAAGTCACCCATGATTACTGTAGTACCCTTGTTACATGCATCTCTAATTTCCTGTTTGATGCCATCCCCTACATTACCACTACTGTTTGGAGGCCCATAGACAACTCCCACCAATGCTCTCTGCCCCTTGGTGCTTCTTAGCTTCACCCAGACTGATTCTACATCTTTATTTTCTGAGCCAATATCCTTTCGCACTATTGCTCTGATTTAATCTTTTACCAACAATGCCACCCCACTTCCTTTTCCTTTTTGCCTGTCCTTCCTAAATATCGAATATCCTTGGATATTCAGCTCCCAGCCTTGGTCACCCTGCAGCCATGTCTCCGTAATCACAATTATATCGTATCCGTTTACATCTATTTGTAATTAATTCGCCTACCGTATTACGAATTCTTCGCGCATTAAGATACAGTGCCTTTAGATTTGTCTTTATAACATTTTTAGACATATTAAAATTTTTTTGTACTACGGCCCTATTTGTCTTATTACTATTTTTTCTTACTATTTGTTAGTGCACCACTTTGTTTGTACACTCTGTCCCTTCCTGACACAATCTGGTTTTCCTTACCCCAATCACTTTCCTGCACTGCTTCCTTGTCTTTTCTCTTTAGCATTCTAGATTTATCTTCACCGGGACCCCCCTCCCCCTTATTTAGTTTAAAGCCCTATCTACCTCCCTAGTTATTTGATTTGCTAGAACTCTGGTCCCAGCATGGTTCAGGTGTAGTCTGTCCCAACGGAACAGCTCTCTTTCCCCAGTACTGGTGCCAGTGCCCCACAAATCAATATCCACTTCTTCCACACCAATCTTTGAGCCACGCATTCATCTCCCTGATCCTATTGACCCTATGCCAATTTGCTCGTGGCTCTGGTAATCCAGAGATTATGACCTTTGTGGTTCTGCTTTTTAATTTAGTCCCTAGCTGCTCAAACACTCTCAGCGCAACCTCTTTGTCCTACCTATGTTGTTGGTACCTACGTGGACCATGACAACTGGATCCTCCCACTCCCACTCCAAGTTCTTCTCCAGCCCGGAGGAGATGTCCTTTACCCTGGCACCAGGTAGGCAACATAGCCTTCGGGACTCGTGCTCCTGGCTGCGGAGAACAGTGTCTATCCCCCTAACTATACTGTCGCCTACTACAACCACCTTCCTTTTTACTGCCCCCAGTTGAATGGCTTCCTGTACTACGATGCCGTGGTCAGTTTGCTCGTCCTCCCTGCAGTCCCCGCATTTGTCCAGAAGGGTTGCAAGAACCTCTAATCTATTGGACAAGTGCAGAGACTGAGGCTCCTGCTATACTACCTCCTGGATCCCTGTACCTGCCTCACTTGCAGTCACACCCTCCTGTCTCTGACCACGTGTCAATTCCAAAGTATTTAATCTAAGGGGTGTGGCTGCCTCCTGGAGCAAAAGATCCAGGGAATTTTCTCCTTCCCTGATGTCTGCAGCTCAGACCTCAACTCGGAGCCGAAGTTCCTCGAGCCGCAGACACTTAACACAGATGTAGTCGCCCTGGACAAAAATGTCCACAGGCTCCCACATATTGCAGTGGCAACACATCTCTTGTTCTCCCATAATTTTATTTATTTATTTAATTAGTTTAGTGTTAATCAAATTATTTACCTCATTTAGTTTATTAAATTAATTAAATTAAGTTCAGTTTTTAAAATGTAGTTATATGTTAGCTTAAAACTTAGCCCACAGTCACTGCCAATCACTTACCTGCCTTATCTGTGAAGTCACACTGCCGTTTTCTCTTGTTGATGCAGGTCTGCTGATGCTTTTATCCCCGCTCTCGGGCCTCGGTCTGCTCCCGCTCAGGTCCGCCGCCGCTCTGCGGGAGAAGTTAGGAAAGCAAGAACCTCCTTCCCCCACTTCACCACACTCCCACACTTACCACACTCCCAGTTGTTCACTGTTCCAAGCTGCACTCCTCTCACGTGGTAGGTGATATAGAGGCCCTGGGAAAGGTTGAGAGAAGGGACTCTAGATTAAGAACTAATTTAATGGGCCTTATTTACCATAATAGGCAGAGAGCTGAGGCTTTTAAATTTATGAAAGAATATACCGAGGAGTTTTGATTGAGATTTTTAAAAGAATGAAAAGATTAGATTCGGTTCGTGTGGATAGGCTATTTGAGTTAGATAGATTAGGGAGGACCAGGGGTCATGAGTATATGTTAAGTAAGAATATAACTAGCTCAGATGTCGGCAGGTATTTCTTTTCACCGAGAGATGTTGACCTATGAACAAGTTACTTGTTTGTGCAGTGAATGTGGATTTGCTTCAAGCATTCAAAAGGTAGCTGGACGAGTGCCTCACAGCAGTCAACATCAATGCATGTAAGATGTAGGTGAGATATTAAGGGGTGTGTCTCCTCCGTCATTCTGGCTTCCTGGAACTTGTTTGATTGCTTTTAGGAGTTGGAGAGAAATTTGCTAGTTTTTTCCGCCCTAAATTGGCCTAGGAATTTTTTCCGCCCTAAATTGGCCGTTGAAAAGATTGGCTGGGTGGTTGGCTGGTTGGTGGGGGTGGGTCATGGTGTGCATAAGTTGCACCATGTCAGTATGGAACAGGAATGATGGACCAGCTGGTCGATTCTTAACCATTGTTTTTGTATGTTTGTATGATCTCTCTGTTTTGCTGCTTGTCAGCTCCCTCTGGTTGTTGGTTGACTGATGACTGTGTACAGCCCAAGGAAAGTGGAAGACGCACTAATTGCTCTGGTTTTGTCCACAATTTGAATCACTGTTTTGGTCTAAGGTTTGGACAAAGCTCGAAGTTGAATGTCCCTGAAGTGTTCATGTTTAAATGCTGCTTCACTTGCTTGGAGTTGACAATTGGACTGCTCTTCCAATATAGCAGTTACTTCCTATTTGGGAATAAATAGGATCATGTTGCACTCCCCGACAGTTCGGTATTTAGACTTCAACTTGTGATGTGCTTTGTGATCCTTTAGACCAGGGCTTATCGACCACCTTGTTTCCGAGGGCCCCCCCCCCCTCCAGTGTTAGAAAATTCCGTGGACCCCCGTAACACAGCAAAAGTATTTTTTCTGTATAAATATTAGTTATTAATAGCTCTATTACACCTTATGTAAAGAAGAATTTATTAAGTCCTGAATTTATATTACCAAAATACTGCAGATGCTGGAAATACTCAGCAGGTCAGACAGCATCTGTGGAGAGTGAAAAATAGTTAATGTTTCAGCTCTGACGAATGGTCATTGACCTGGTACGTTAACTCTTTCACTCTCCGCAGATGCTGCCTGACCTGCTGAGTGTTTCCAGCATTTTCTTTGTTTATCCTAAATTTCCATTATGTGCCCATTTGCTGCCCAAGGTCTGCTCCACCCCGTCAACTGTTTGCTTAACAGGAAATGAGCCAGGAGGAACAAGCACAGTGCTCACTACAGGCTCGCTTTGTGCACACTCAATCGGACTGGACTAAAATTCCAGATCCACGTCCTCCACTTCAGAAACAGAATTTCCCTCTTATTTCGATACCAAACCCCAACGCGGCATTGAAAGCCAGCAACTTGAATTCATGGCAGAGGCGGATGGCACATCAGACAAATGGAGATATAAACAGGACCCTGAGTGACTTTACTCACCTGACCTCATCGCCATAAATCCTCGAGTGACAAAGGCAGCCTCACTCTTTCCTCCTATCCAACCTTTTTGCAAATAGACTACGGTATCTCGAAGGACACGAGCGTCCAGACTAGGCCTATCCGTCTGTCAGAGAAGCACATGGCCATGAATAGAAAGCTCCAAGTCTGAAGTGTGAGGAAAATCGTGATAACACCTTCAGCTATTTTATTAACTCAAACTGAAGCAATTGAAGGAGAGATTGACACTGGATCCCGATTATTACAGCCTTGCCGCAGGCCCAGAGACTGGAATGTCTATTTCTTCTTTCCTTTCCCTCCTCCTCCCCTACACTGCCCACCCCCCCGGCCCCCATCCCCCCTCCAAGGCCATGTGGCGCACACTCCCTCCATTGATGGCACTCTTTTCAAACGTACGAGCGGCTTTCAACCAACACGGCGGCTCCGCATGAGGGGAAAGAAAAGGGTTGGAAGGAAGGTTTGCGCTACCTCGGCCCACGGAACGCTGGACTAACTGGCAGATTTCCCCACCCCAACTCCGGTTTTAATCCCCCAGAAGAGAAGTTAGAACTTCCACTATTTTATTTAATAGTTAAAAGCAGCGAGTGGTTTATGAACGTGGAAGCAATTAGGGCTGGATCAAAAAGAAAGATAAATACTGCTGTAAAACTCTGACACGCAAAGGAACTTATCTAAGCGTTCACATGGTGTCCAACAGTAAGAACCTGAATTGACTGCGCATGCACAGTCTTTGTATAGTTGAGACTATTCCCCTCCTCTCAATATACAGGGGAGACTACTGATATTTATGCCATAAACATCAGTAGTCTCTCCTGTATATTGATGGGACAAACCAACTGGCGATCCACTGAAATCTTCTCGCGGCCCCTGGTTGAGAACCCCTGCTCTAGGCAGCCTCAGTACTTGGTCTCATAACCAGATTCTTGAGTAATGCATCGTTTCATTGGAATGTTCAAATTAGCCCTCTCGGGAGTTGTGGCTGCACCTCTCCTTGATCTCACAGCTGAAAACTTGCTATGTGGGGCATAAAGATCAAAATTCTGTCCTGCTTCTCCAGTGATACAGCAGTGATTATTACTCTCCTGGAAGCAGCGTTTTCTGAATGTTTATCTAAGCTTACAACTTAGCAAGCTATCCAAAAGTTTTTGAGGAGATGTGAAATGTATTTTATTCCATACCCTTCAAATTTACCCACACAACCTGTACATCCAACTGCAATCTTTAAAATTAGTGATACTGGGTATTAACTTGAATCTTGTCCTGGACAGAACACACTTGTGGTAATGCCAACATTCTTTTTAAATGATATATATTTAGAATGAAATACCTCTTTTACAGGGACCAAAAATATACACGTTTTTATTCCTACAGATTTATGGTGGATTATATTCTGAAGACCAGTGTTGGTATAGATGCAAACTGAAAAAAATGATGAATACTGAAAAGGTATTGTATACTTGGAAAAATTGTTATTCTTCAAAAGTAGATGTTTTGCGCAGTCCTCCAACATGGATGATTTTGTTTTGGAAGGTGACGGTTATGTCGGCTGTCCCACAGGATGTGACTTTGATCCGTTCATCAATTATTTAGATCTAACAAAGTGTTTGAAATGCTTAGAAGTAATTTTGTAGGCCAGGGTGGAAACAATAGTCCGTTTCCATTTCTGACACTGTTGTAAACATCTATATTCTGCCTTTCCTCGATCATGAAAAGGCTCAAAACCATAAAATATCAGATAAAAAGGAAAGCAATTCCCACAGGTATCCACTTGACAAAATTGTGTATTAGTCAACCCAGGATTCCTGAACACAGTAACGTAAATCTGTATTAACTGGTACCAATGACATTCAGCGGGTTAAATGAATTCTTCGTGCCCAATCCATCTTCCTTGGAGAATCATCATTTAGCATTCAAAAGCTAGTGGTGATAACACTGATGTTTGTTTATACAGGCATAGGTTGCACCGTTGATATATCCCTCACCTCCACCTTTGAAGACTTTGTCCCCAGCCAAATCTTTATTCTCTCATGTGTCAGTCATTCCTCCTGGTATGACCCCATGTTCACTCTGTCAAGCCCAAGGGCACAGATTTCATCGTATCTGGCACACAACTGGCTTAACCATTCATTACCAGATTTGGCTGGACAAAGTCGAGCACTATTAGGCCTCTCTTTCTTCTGCCAAAATCACCCACTACTCCAGGATCATCGTGGAGAACAAAGATAACCCTGGCTTCTTTTCTCCACTACCAACTGCCTCATTATATCCCTCTCACACTCCCCTCCAACAACATGTGACAGGAGCTCACGGACTTTTTTATCATTAAGATTGAGGTCATCTGTTCAACTGTTCTCCTGCCCCCCACCCTTCCCCATGACGCCAAGCTTGTCCCCAGGCTCCCCTCAAACTCATTGATCACCAACTCCTCATCTTGGCCCCAATGTTAGCTGACATAAATGGCTCCCTCTCCTTAAGTACTGCCTTCCCTCCCTATCAAAACTGCCGTCATTACCCCTCAAGAAACCCACCGTCGAGCCTTGCAAATTACTATCACATCTTCAATCTCCTTTCCTTAAATCCTTGAATGTTTTGTTCCCTTCCAGGTCTGTGTCCATCTTCTCTGCAACTCCCTGTTTGAATCTCTCCAATTAGATTTCTGTCCCTGCCACAGCATAGCAATGGCCTTAACCAAAGTCTCAAATAATATCCTCTGTGACTGACCATGGATGATTTGGTAAACTATTTTTAAAAAAAATAATAAAAAAAATACTGGATCCTAGGCATTATAAATAGAGGTATATAGTACAAAAGCAGAGGTAATGCTAAACATATACAAATCATTGAGACCAATTAGAATATTGTGTTCAGTTTTGGCTGCCTTCCTTTGAGAAGGATGTCAAGACTGTGAAGAAAGTGCAGAAGAGATTCCGTAAGATGATACTGGGAATGAGAGACCAACGAAATGGGCCTTGTTTCATTAAAACAGAGAAGGTTAAGAGTAGATCTGACACAAGTGTTCAAAATTATGAAGGGTTTGATAAACATGGAAAAACTATGGCCAGGCGAATGGAGTAAAAATTGACCCCAGTATCTTAAATCTGGTTTTGGAATGCAACTTTTGGTAAAGTAGCCAGTAAGTAAACCTTCAGCAACAGAACATCAAGTTGTGCAGGCAATACAGCCTTTTAAGTGGTGCTGGGTAGATCATGTACACATAACTTGAACAAGTAGTGTAAGTTTAAACTTTTTTTTTTTACATTTGAAGGGAATTACTCCCTCACACTCTCTGCCTCACACTCTCTGCCTCACACTCTCCCCGATTCCTGGTGGCTTGATGACCAGGCCATGGCCTACAACATTCTAAACTAGTTGCCAGATGTTGTGCAAGACTGACATGAGGACAATGCATATAGATTCACATGCTACCACAGTTTGGTGTGGCATATTCATGCTGTACAGTACCAGCTAATCCAAACTAAGGTTTAAAAACTCAATGAACTAAACTAAGTATTGGTGTATAATTTCATTTTATAAAAACATTAAACTTGATTTTTCTTTCAGTGTCTGATGACTTATGTCGATTATGGAAATTCTGAAACTCTAAAAAAGTCATGTATTGTTGAACTTCCAGAAGATTTGCAGTGTCATGTTTTGGCCAGCAAGTTCAGACTTTGGGGTCTTCAGATTCCACCTACGCAAGATGTAACTCCATTTGACCAGGTAAAGTAAAATATATTGGCAGCATTGTTAGAATTCATGCAGTAATTTGATTATTGACGTTCAAAGTTTATAAAAGGTATTGGATTTGTTAACATACTGAAAAATTCCAGCACGAGTAGGTATGGTCTGCATGGCTAAAGTCATTTGAAGTGAAGGGACAGGACAAGAGGACTTTTTTTGAGTGGTATTCTATTGGTTTCATTAAATACAACAGTAGAAATCTTCAGCTTTCCCTTTAAGAAATGCAACTAGAAAAGGTCTGGTGATGGACTTATGCTGATGCAGTTATGAAGTAATATGTAATATAAAGTGGGTGAAAATTACATCAGAAATTATTTAAAAAAAACCTTTTCACTTGCTGATTGGTCACGTTCTTCTCAGAATGACCATCACCTTGTTCCTGAAATTGGATATTAAACCATGATGGTTGCAGCTTTAAGATTTAATCTTAATCGCCTGGTACCAGTCCAGTTGATTCTGTTTACGGCAATTATTAACTGTAGGTAACTCGGGAACAGAGGGAGACAGAGATTTTAATACATCTAATTTCTAAGTTTGTTCATAATCATAAGAACACAAGAAATAGGAGCAGGAGTAGGCCATTCAGCTCTTCGAGGCTGCTCTGCCATTCAGTAAGATCATGGCTGATCTTCCTGCCCTATCCCCATATCCCTTGATTCCCATAGTATCCAAAAATCTATCGATCTCTGTCTTGAATATACTCTACGACTGAGCCTCCACAGCCCCCTAGGGTAGAGAATTCCAAAGATTCACAACCATTTGACTAAAGAAATTTCTCCACATCTCAGTCCTAAATGGCTGACCCCTTATTCTGAGACTGTGACCCCTGGTTCGAGACTCCCCAGCCAGGGGAAGTATCCTCTCAGCATCTACTCTGTCAAGCCCCTGAAGAATTTTATGTTTCAATGAGATCACCTCTCATTCTTCTAAACTCTAGGGATTATAGGCCTAGTCTACTCAATCTCTCCTCATAGGACAGCCCCCTCATCCCAGGAATCAGTCTAATCACTCCCTCTAAGGCAAGTATATCCTTCATTAGGCAAGGAGAACAAAACTGTACACCGTATTCCAGGTGTGGTCTTGCTTCTTTTAGCGCCCCGAAAAAATTAGAACCCTCGCGGCCGAAATTCATCGGTAGTGCCCCAAGAGGGGCGCTGCGAGGGAATATCGTGCCGTGATATTTTAGGCCTTCCTCCCCTTCAAGGGGAGGGCGCCTTGTGCAGCATTACCCAGGACCAGCTGGGCCACCGGGATTGGAGTGCCAGCAAAAAAGCCCGGCACTCGAAGTGCTGGGCTCATGGAGCGCAGCCGGCACTCTGCGGGGTGGGGCAGGTGCTCAGGAGGCCAGGGACGGCAATGCTGAATTTCGCGGGTGCTAGTTGCTTTGCGCTCCGTTAGCGCCCTCTTGGCACTAACTGGAGGCGCAGAACAACCGAATTTCTCCCCCCTTTACTCTTATACTCCAATCCCTTTGTAATAAAGGCTAATGTACAGTTTGCTTTCCTAATTGCTTGCTGTACCTGCATGTTAACTTTCAGTGATTTGTGTACAAGGACACCCAGGTCCCTCTGAACACCAACGTTTCCCAGTCTCTCGCCTTTCAAAAATGTTCTTTTCTATTTTTCCTACCAAAGTAGATAACTTCACATTTCTCCAGATTGTGTTCCATCTGTCATGTTCTTGCCCACTCACTTAACCTGTCTATATATCTCTCTGCAGCTTCTTCGAGTCCTCCTCACAACTTGCTTTCCCACCTAGCTTTGTATCGTCAGCAAACTTGCATACATCACACTCGGTCCCCTTATCTAAGTCATTGGCCCGTAATTTCCGATAGGAAGCTTCCTGCATGCGGATGCCTCTTATCGGAAAAAAATCTACGCACTTACCTGAGGGATCCTGAAGTCTGGACACTTCCGATCCTGGGCCTCTCCACAGTCGAAATGCGCAGGGCCTACATATCCCAGGGGCACATGCGCTTCGCAAGCACCCCTGGGATCACGTGGGCCAGGTGAGCCAATAGGAGAAGGGAATTTCCCTTCATACTTTTGACAGATAGACCTGTCAAAAGTATGAATGGAGATCACCCCAAAAACACATCAAAACATTAAATACATTTTTTTAAATCACGTTTTTAAAATGAGTTAAAATTGCATTAAATTAAATATTTTAAACAATTAAATTTTTTGAAAAAAGTAATTAAAGTTTTTTGCAGGGCTAAAAATAAACTTTTTTTAAAAAGTATTTTAAAATTATAAATGAGTGGAAAAAATGTTTTATTTTATAAAACTTATGCTGGTAAAAGCAGACCTTATGCCTGCTTTTACCAGGCGTAAGATTTCTAAGGGTTTTCAGCAGGCAGAGGTTCTGCAGAAAGCAGAACTATCTGCCCGCAGAGGCCCTTCTCCAGGACAGGTGTCCGATCTGTCAAGTGCATTCTTGACAGATCGGAAATACCGGTTTTCAGCGCATGCACTTGGCATGCTTGAAACCGGCATTTCCAATGTCCCTACGGGTGTCTACACAGCGTATACACACCCGTAGGCATCGGAAAATGCGGGCCAATGATCTAGATTGTAAATGGATGAGGCCCAATAACTGATTTCCATTAGTTGCAGCCTACCAACCCAAAAATGACCCGTTTATCCCTACTCTCTGTTTTCTGTCCGTTAACCAATCGTCAATCCATGCTAATATATTATCCTCAATCCAATGAGTCATAATTTTGTGTAAGAACCTCTTGTGCGTACCTTATCGAATGCATTTTGAAAATCCAAATGCGCCACATCCACTGGTTCCCCCTTATCTACCCTGCAAGTTACAATTTCAAAAACTCTTAACAGATTTGTCGAACACGATTTCCATTTCATAAATCCGTGTTGACTTTGCCCAATCATATTATGATTTTCTAAGTGCCCTGTTACCACATCCCTTTCCCGACTACTGATGTGAGACTAACTGGCCGATCATTTGAGTGAATTTAGTGCAACGTTGCATACAGACTTCGACTTGCTTTCCTTCGAGAGAACCTGGGTCCTTCCACTCGAATACTTCATTGGCTATTCTGTCCATCACCCGGATTCTCTGTTCTCAGCGTTCCTGGCCTGTTGCTGGTTTCTCTTGTTCAATGACGGCAATTTCACCTATGCTTAGACTTTTATAAGCCACTTGTTTAGAAATAATTTCCTTCCTTATCTTTTTTTTAACCATCCACAAGGTCCTTTTGCTTATTACTAGTTTGAACATAAGAAACTGTTAGCTGAAATTAAAGGTCATGGAATTGAAGGCAAATTATTGACCTGGTTAAGAGATTGGTTATGCGGTAGAAGACAGAGAGTAGGGATAATGGGTATGCACTCGAATTAGAAGGAAATGACTAGTAATGTCCCACAAGGATCTATGCTGGGGCCTCAACTATTCACTATATTTATTAATGACTTAGATTGACCTTCAACCACCACAACCATCTTCCTTTGTGCTAGGTAGGTCTCCAGCCAGTGGAGAGTTTTCCCCCTGATTCCCATTGACTTCAATTTTACTTGTCCTACTGTGGCATCAAGGAGTCCAAGTGGTGGCTTGATGTCAAGGGCAGTCACTCTCACCTCACCTCTGGAATTCAGCTCCTCTGTCCATGTTTGGACCAAGGCTGTGATGAGGTTGGGAACCGAGTGGTCTTAGAGGAACCCAAACTGAGCATCAGTGAGCAGGTTATTGGTGAGTAAGTGCCGCTTGATAGCACTGTTGATGACACCTTCCATCACTTTGCTGATGATTGAGAGTAGACTGATGCAGAGGTAATTGGCCGGATTGGATTTGTCCTGCTTTTTGCGGACAGGACATATCTGGGCAGTTTTCCACATTGTTGGATAGATGCCAGTGTTGTAGCTGTACTCGAACAGCTTGGCTAGAGGCGCGGCTTGTTCTGGAGCACAAGTCTTCCTAACTAGGTCAATAATTTGCCTTCAATTCCATGAGCTTCAACTTTAGCTAACATTCTCTTATGAGGGACTTTATCAAATGCTTTCTGGAAGTCCATATAAATAACATCCATAGACATTCCCCTGTCCACTACTTTAGTCACCTCCTCAAAAAATTCAATTGGGTTCAACAGACATCACTTATCCTTTACAAATTCATGTCTGATAAGCTGAAAATTTTCAAGGTGTTCAGTCACCTTATCCTTAATTATAGACTCTAGTAATTTCTCAATAACAGGCATTAGGCTAACTGGTCTACAATTCCCTGGTTTCCCTCTCTCACCTTTCTTAAATAGACCACACCTGGGGTACTGTGTACAGTTCCAGGCACCACACCGTAGAAAGGATATATTGCCCTTGGAAGGAGTACAGCGCAGATTCACCAGGATGTTTCCAGGGCTCCAAGGGTTAAATTATGAGGAGCGATTACACAAACTAGGCTTGCATTCCTTGGAATATAGAAGGTTGAGTGGTGGTGATTTGATTGAGGTTTTTAGGATTTTGAAAGGAACTAGAGATAGATAGAGAGAAACATTTTCTGATTGTGGTAGTGTCTAGGACAAGGGGACATATCCTTAAAATCGGAGCCAGGCCATTCAGGAGAGAAGTTAGGAAACCCATCTTCACACACGTGGTAGAAGTGTGAAACTCTCCAACATAAAGCAGTAGATGCTAACTCAATTAATAATTTTAAATCACATCAATAGATTTTAGGCAGGTAAATGGAGCTAGGATACAGATCAGCCATGTTCTCATTGAAGGGCGGAACACTGAATGGCCTGCTCCTGTTTCTATGAACACATACTTATGATCTTGTAACCACAGTTTTAATAATGGGGCTTTGTTTAATCCACGCACTTGTAAGTGAAGGAAACTTCTCCCCTTGCTAGTCTTAACAAGACTTCTTTTATGACTTTATCAATGATAATTGTTTTTTCTTCAAAGATTTCTCTCTTCAAAAAATAACTTCCTATCGAATAGGTTCTACCAATTTGTGGGTCTTTGACAGTTCAAAGGTATTACTCATATTTTATGACAAACAGAAAGTCATCCTTTTGCACATGACAAAGCATAGAGCACTAAGATTTGTTCAAATATTTGCATTTGTTCTCTGTTTGTAACTAACTTTATGCAAATACAGACTACTACAACATTGCGCAATACGAAATACAATTATACATCGCAACATAATGGAAACTGAATGTACACTTGTCACACTAACTACAGGCTTCCTTTGCAAGCATATAATTTTAATTGGCATGGGTATTTAACCCTTGCCATGTAGTTTGATTTTACAAAAACTTAATTTTGGTTAACATAGCACAATAAGTCATAATAAATATGCAGATAATTGTAGCCGAAGCAGCAGGTGCTGACGAGGCTGGGGTAGGCCGCCTGTTAGCAGGCTGCTGGGCAGATTGGATGACATGGAGATGCGGGGCTGGTAATGGGGCGAGCAGGTTGGAAAGGAGCGGCAAGCGGGTGAATGAGTAAGTCAGAGTCCAGGACGGTAGGGAGAGAGAGAAAAAAAGTTACATTTTTTAACAAAAGAAACTGCTTACTTCAGTGGAATAACAATAAGAGGGGCTTATAGCTGTACCTGGTGGCACAACTCTATTTGGCAGTGCTGAAGGATGGGGAGGCTGTATAGCTCCATCTGGTGGTATAGCTGGACCTGTTGGCATGACAGAAACTAGTTTTCATTGCTCAATATTAAAATGGAAAATACTATTAAAGTGACACCTGCAGATATGACGGGGAATCGTGATCGCTAACTGTTGGAATTTGCCATATTAAAATGTCATCGGAAATATTTACTTAACCTTTTGAGAAGTGTGCTGGACACACACATGAATTTTAATATAGATATGAAGGTGTGGAGGGGAGAGAAATATTCCTAATGTGCACTTTTTACAGTTCAGTTTTTTCAAAGTTGGAAGGTATAATCACGATGCTCAGCTGACCCTTCTGGTCTTGCTGGTTGGAAAAGAAGCTGGAACAGTGACTGTTACCACTGCTATCAGCACAGACTTTAATCTACACAACTGAGTAAACTAAACTTATCTCAAGATGGCAGAAAATATAACGGGGGAAAAAATGAGGAGGAACATCTTTAATTATGACTATTAATTAGTCAGAGCCTGTCTTTTTTGTAGAACATGTATTTGTCATGACGTTCTTTCTCAGTTCAACTTGTCAGTCTCATTTCAACATTAGCAATGAGCACATTGACAAGAACTTCACAGAACTTGCCTCTTGCTCCCCTCTTGTAAAGCTGCTTGTCACCACATTTTACCAAAGAACAGTTAGTGCTGTAGATGTCATGATGCTATATAAATTGTTTTGTACATCAAATTAGAAAATGGAAAAAATGAGAGGAATAGTTGTACAAGTTTAAAAAGTAAATAAAGTTTAGAGATTTGTGGTACATTATTGATTTTTATTGTGTTTGTGACATGCCAGCTGGGCCCTGCTGTAAGTTAGCTCGAACAGCCTGTAAGCAATATTAAACAGATTTAAGAGCAAGTCAGACTCCACATTAAGAAAATAAATGCTTTTAACTATAAAAGGAGCATAGTGAGCACTACTGATGTTCTACCACTGGATGTCACTTCTGCACTGAAAAGAATGTTAACCAGCCACAAGTCATGGTTTATGCAGTAACTGATGACGTAGGCAAAGTTAGATGGAGGTCTTGCAGAGAGAGTTTGAGGAGGTAGATTGTAGAATTTTCTTTTTTTTTATATGGGATGTGGGCATCGTTGGCAATGCCAGCATTTATTGCACATTCCTAATTGCCTTTGAGAAGGTGGTGGTGAGCCGCCGCCTTTTTTAAAATTCATTGATGGGATGTGGGCGTCGCTGGCTAGGCCTGCATTTAGTGCCCATCCCTAATTGCCCTTGGGAAGATGGTGGTGAGCCGCCGCCTTGAACCGCTGCAGTCCATATGGTGTAGGTACACCCACGATGCTGTTAGGAAGGGAGTTCCAGGATTTTGGCCCAGCGACAGTGAAGGAACGGCGATACAGGTCCAAGTCAGGATGGTGTGTGGCTTGGAGGGGAACTTGGAGGTGGTGATGTTCCCATGCGTCTGCTGCCCTTGTCCTTCTAGGTGGAAGAGGTCGTGGGTTTGGGAGGTGCTGCCGAAGGAGTTTTGGCGAGTTGCTGCAGTGCATCTTGTAGATGGTACACACTGCAGCATGCGGGCATGGACTGCTTCATTTATCTGAAGAGTTGTGAATGGCACTGAACACTCTGCAGTCATCAGCGACCAGCCCCATTTCTGACCTTATGTTGGAGGGAAGGTCATTGATGAAGCAGCTGAAGATCCCAAAGATAACATGATATCAAGTGATCAAGGGGTAGTAAATATTCAAAATGAATTCTTCTGTGTTCACAGAGACTTATCGGGAAACTCCCCAGTATGAGAGTTGAATTTCTGGGGTTGGGGAAGGGAGAAGCAGAACAAGTACTAAAAATAGACATTTCAGATAAGGCAGTCACTGATGGGCTGAGCAAGTGAAGGCACCAGGCTCGGATGAATTTTATAAAGAAATGGCCAAGGAAATTGGATACTTTCTTGCAATTCTTTTGATGTAAGGACCCCTACTATGGGCAATGGCACAGAAGACAATTAGCGTGTATGTGTTTGTATCCCTGTACTCCCATTCTTGGAATATATGATAAAAATAGATTTGTGTACAATTTTTGTAGACTTCACTTTTTTTCCCCCATCTTCCACGCCTCAGTCTGACAAAGCAGTACGTACAAGTTCCTTAGTTACTGGACATCCAGCAAACTATAGTTAATCCACTTTTAATTGTTTTAATACATGCATTTTCTTTGTCCTTGCTTCAGGGAAGAAGATTTCTGGCCAGTTTGGTAAATGACAAAATAATCCGGATCAGTCACAGAGATACAGCTCAGGACGGAGCCTTTCTTGTTGATGCAGAAAGTGAAGGTCTCGATATTGGTCAAGAAGTTGCTGAAAAGGGGTTTGCTGAAAAGTGCAATGCAGCCTCTGTCCACAACTATGAAGGAATAAAGAGTAATACAGCCCCACTGATTTCTGGCAGGAGTGCAGAGGGGTTTCAAGGACTCAGCAGTGGTTCACAGAGAGTGAAGAATATGCTGGATTCAAGAAATGGTCAGCTGGGAAACAAACCCAAGGGAAGAGTAGACTCCGTAGAACATAAAAACAGAGATCTAAAGATGGATGGGGAAAATGCCCTTGTACATGCATTGTAAGTGCAAGATACTTGATATAATTCTGCTTTTGAAATGTTAATTAAGTTGGTTTTACATACACAGTTATTACCAGGAATTGCATTTGAGATAGTTATTAAATAGTGCTAAGCAGATAGTGCCATATATTTGGATGTTACAGAATTTCTAAATGACTGATTTGTTCTGGGTCAACACCTACAACTGGAAAAATTATGATCATTTAGCCTTTTATTAATGCTCCTACTGCTGAAATTAGTTGGGTGACTCTGACTATTTAGGGGAGCTTCTAATAGTTAGAAGTGGGAGTAACTGAAATCTAGGAATTTTCATCTTTCTTTCCCTATCCCACAAGTTAGTAACATGGCAGTTCCACCAACTAATGCATAATCCATTGCTTAGAGTGGACAGAGTGCCGGGTCCTGTCAAGTTCCGACAACTTTTGAGGTTCTTTCTGAGGTCCTTTCTGCATAAAAAGATGGTAGCAGATTTAGGCCTAGAAATTCGGTATGGCCCCGCCAGGTCTTTTGCGCCCGAAATTTTGCGCCTGCCAGGATTCCCGTAGCGCCCGCCTAAAATTCAGTTGCGACGGGCCAAGACGGCGGCGGGCGCTATTGCAGGGTTTGGCCGCCTCGCTAGGGGCGATGAATGTCACTTTCAGGCGTCCAGCTCCCGCTGCGGCACCCGATGCGGTGCGGCAGGCTGGGGTACTGCAGGCCTCCTCCTTCTCTTAAGGAGGAGCTGCCTGCAGCCGTCAGATCACCGGTGGATTCCCCCGGCAAATGAGCCCGGCACCACGGAGAAGTGCCGGGCTCGCGGGACTCGGACATCAATGCCGCGGGGGGGTGGTGCAGGAGTCCGGGGAGGGAGGTGCGGGCAGGCGGCCGCCGGGAAAGCGGCCGGCCGCCGCTCCACCTTTATGCGCCGGCCTTTCGGAGCTGCAAGACCCCGTTTCACAAACGCTGTTTGCGGCTGCCACGGGCGAGGCGGCCGCAACTGAATTTGGCCATCGGGCCAGAATAGCATTGCAACCGGGGCGCTGCGCACACCGATGACGTCATCGGTGCCGGCGCGGCCCTACCGGCTAACGCCGATGTTAGGGTCCATCTGAATTTCGGGCGATAAAAAACTTCAGGCGCAAACCACTTTATAGCCAATAAGTGGGCGCAAACGCGACTGAATTTCTAGGCCTTAGTCTTTTTAATCACCACTGTTGCTGCTCCAAAAGGAGTTAGGCAAGTAACACAATTTTTTGTTGAAAATTTGAAAAGAACTGTTTGGTAGATCTGTTGCAAAAAGTGCTTGTTTTTATACTGCTGTGTTTATAAACAAGTTACATCAAAGTTGGAAGTTTCAATGCAAAGGAATTAATGGATACTGAATAGAAATCAAATGTATATTTCAGTAACTATTTTATATTTTCAGGGAGAGAAAAACATTAGTTCAATGTCGTTCAGGACAGAGGCTCAGCATGATCAAGATACAGCATAACCAAAGATTACTGGAAGATCAAAATGAAAAGTTGAGAGTACAAAACAGCACATATCTCCAAAATTGCCATTTACTGGAAGGGCAGCTTAATCAACAGCAACTTGAATTGAAGGTATGCTATTAAATAGATGTGATCACTTACTTTGAGGCGTTCTTAATTTTGTTCTAAAGGTTTTTATTTTTGTTCCTTTTTAAAACAGTTTTCATTTATAGGTCTTTAAGCTTTGAAGCTAGTTCTAAAAACGTGCATTGATCCCTGGGATGAGAGGGTTGTCCTATGAGGAGAGATTGAGTAGATTGGGCATGTACTCTCTGGAGTTTAGAAGAATGAGAGGAGATCTCATTGAAACATATAAGATTCTGAGGGGGATGAAGGTAGATGCAGGGAGGATGTTTCCCCTGGCTGGAGAGTCCAGAACTAGGGGGCATAGCCTCAGGATAAGGGGTCAGCCATTTAAGACCGAGATGAGGAGGAATTTCTTCACTCAGAGGGTTGTGAATCTTTGGAATTCTCTGCCCCAAAGGGCTGTGGATGCTCAGTTGTTGAGTATATTCAAGGCTGGAGATAGATTTTTGGACTCTAGGGGAATCAAGGGATATGGGGATCGGGCAGGAAAGTGGAGTTAAGGTAGAAGATTAGCCATGATCTTACTGAATGGCGGAGCAGGCTCGAGGGGCCGTATGGCCTACTCCTGCTCCTAATTCTTATGTGCAGGAGGTTCTACTCTTCTGAGTTTCAGGTTTTATGTAGCTGAAGGAATGTAAAAACACAATACCAGCAGTGTTGGCTGTTACTGTATGATTTTAAAGATGTGTAACAATGAACTAGCCTAATGTATGTTTCTGATGAAAAGGAAACGACTATCAATGCTGGAAAGTCTAAACAGAAACTATTAGACAGACATCAGAATGTAGTCCATCAGCATATGAGAAGAGAAGAGACAGTTAATATTTCCAATAGAGATAGTTAGAACGGAAAAAGGAAGGCAGGAACGCCTCTTAATAGTGTTAGAGGAGGGAGTAAATGTATGTGTTATAATTTACTCCTTAAATCAATAGGGTTTGCAACATTGAATGTCAGATGTTACTGATTTATTAAGCATCCAATAATTAAACATACACTTAACAGCAATACTTGTGATACTTAGCCAGAGAATTCAAACACGTTACAGTTCCGAGCTTGGTATACAGGTTGATTAGACCTTAATCAAATTCCTAAGTATCTGTTCCAATACCCACTTTTTATACATTTTTCTCAACCCTTTTACATGACAATTTGCATGTTTCATATTATGCATCATTCAACACTGATTTGACTGTGTACTGTCCTTACAGTCACAGATCCATAACTCCCTTTATTTGACTTACACTCCCTAAGTTTCCAGCTCCAGGCTGTAGTCTTTCTCAGGCAGGTGCTTATTTTAAGTAAGGCTTCAAGGCCTCCCTCCTAATGAATAAACAAAGGGAACTTTTCTGCCTGTCCTGTGTCTGCGCTGAATCCTTTCTTTCCCATGTCTCTTATTAACCTTTCTCATTAAGGAGATGGTTACAATCTTAGAATTGCTATATACGTCTAACTATTTTAAGATATTACAATTTAAGAATTGTACTTCCCTACTTTGTTCCCTTATCGATAGTTTCACTCTTGTTACTATTCTACCAAGTGAAACTTCTAATTATAAATCGGTACATTCCATACCAATCTCCTGCTTCTGAAAGGATGATGTAGCCGCAAGTGTTCCCTTCTGCATCACCTGTTATGAACTAATTAAAGTTACAACATAAGAACATAAGAAGTAGGAGCAGGAGTAGGTCATAAGGCCCCTCGAGTCATTGCTAGGGGGATAGAATATAAAAATAGGGAGGTATTGCTTCAGTTGTACAAGGTATTGGTGAGACCGCACCTGGAATACTGCGTACAGTTTTGGTGTCCATACTTAAGAAAGGACATACTTGCTCTCGAGTCAGTACAAAGAAGGTTCACTCGGTTAATCCTGGGGATGAGGGGATGGACATATGAGGAGAGGTTGAGTAGATTGGGACTCTACTCATTGGAGTTCAGAAGAATGAGAGGCGATCTTATTGAAACATATAAGATTGTGAAGGGGTTGGATCGGGTGGATGCAGGGAAGATGTTCCCGGTGATGGGTGAAACTAGAACTAGGGGGCATAGTCTTAGAATAAGGGGCTGTTCTTTCAAAACTGAGATGAGGAGGAACTACTTCACTCAGAGGGTGGTAGGTCCATGGAATATGCTGCCCCAAAAAGCTGTAGAAGCTACATCATTACATAAATTTAAAACAGAAATAGACAGTTTCCTAGAAGTAAAGGGAATTCAGGGTTACGGGGAGCGGGCAGGAATTTGGACATGAGTCTAGGTTCGGATCGGTCATGGCCCTGTGGGTAGCGGAGCGGGCCCCGGGGCCGTGTAGCCTGATCCTGCTCCTATTTCGCGTGTCTAATTCGGTTAGATTCAGGAGATGGTTCTGTGATAGGGGTTTGGCGGTTAGGATCAGATCAGCCATGATCTTATGGAATGGCGGAGCAGGCTCGAGGGGCCGATTGGCCTACTCCTGCTCCTATTTCTTATGTTCTTATGGCTGATCCGAACCTAGACTCAAGTCCACTTCCCTGCCCGCTTCCCGTAACCCCTAATTCCCTTATCAGCTAGGAAACTGTCTTATCTCCGTTTTAAATTTATTTAATGTCGCAGCTTCCACAGCTCGCTGAGGTAGCAAATTCCATAGATTTACCACCCTCTGAGTGAAGAAGTTTCTCCTCATCTCAGTTTTGAAAGGGCAGCCCCTTATTCTAAGATTATGCCCCCTAGTTGTAGTCTCACCCATCAGTGGAAACATCCTCACCGCATCCACCCGATCAAGACCCCTCACAATCTTATGTTTCGATAAGATCGCCTCTCATTCTTCTGAATTCCAATGAGTAGAGGCCCAACCTACTCAACCTTTCCTCATACGTCAACCCCCTCATCTCTGGAATCAACTGAGTGAACCTTCTCTGAACTGCTTCGAGAACAAGTATATCTTTTCTTAAATATGGAAACCAAAACTGTACGCAGTATTCCAGGTGTGGCCTCACCAGTACCCTGTATAACTGAAGCAAGACTTCCCTGCTTTTATACTCCATCCCCCTTGCAATAAAAGCCAAGATTCCATTGGCCTTCCTGATCACCTGCTGTACCTGCATACTAACCTTCTGTGTTTCATGCACCAGGACCCCCAGATCCCTTTGTACTGTAGCACTTTGCAGTTTCTCTCCATTTAGATAATAACTTGCTCTTTGATTTTTTTCTGCCAAAGTGCATAACCTCACACTTTCCAACATTATATTCCATCTGCCAAATTTCTGCCCACTCACTTAGCCTGTCTATGTCCTTCTGCAGGTTTTTTTATGTCCTCCTCACTCATTGCTTTCCCTCCCATCTTTGTATCATCGGCAAACTTGGATATGTTGCACTTGGTCCCTTCTTCCAAATCGTTAATATAGATTGTAAAGAGTTGGGGTCCCAGCACTGACCCCTGCGGAACACCACTAGTTACTGATTGCCAACCCAAGAATGAACCATTTATCCCAACTCTCTGCTTTCTGTTAGATAGCCAATCTTCCACCCATGCCAGTATATTACCCCCAATCCTGTGATTTTTTTTTTTACCTTGTGCAATAATCTTTTGTGTGGCACCTTGGCAAGTACCTTTTGGAAGTCCAAATACACCACATTCACTGGTTCCCCTTTATCCACCCTGTTTGTTACGTCCTCAAAGAATTCGAGCAAATTTGTCAAACATGACTTCCCCTTCATAAAACCATGCTGACTCTGTCCAATTAAATTATGCTTATCCAAATGTCCTGTTATTGCTTCCTTAATAATGGACTCCAACATTTTACCAACCACAGATGTTAGGCTAACTGGTCTATATTTTCCAGCCTTTTGTCTACCACCCTTTTTAAATAAGGGCATTACATTAGCAGTTTTCCAATCTGCTGGGACCTTTCCTGAATCCAGGGAGTTTTGGAAAATTACCACCAATGCATCCGCAATCCCTACCGCTACTTCTCAAGACCCTAGGATGTAAGCCATCAGGTCCAGGGGATTTATGCGCCTTCAGTCCCAATATCTTACCGAGTACCACCTCGTTAGAGATTTTAATCTTGCTTAGCTCCTCCCCCCCCATAGCCCCCTGTTTGTCCAGTGTTGGGATATTTTTAGTGTCCTCTACTGTAAAGACTGATGCAAAATATTTGTTCAGCGTTTTTGCCATCTCCATGTTCCCCACCGCTAATTTCCCGGTCTCGTCCTCTTAAGGGAACAACATTCACTTTAGCCACCCTTTTTTTCTTTTTATATAACTGTAGAAACTCTTGCTATGTGTTTTTATATTTTTTGCTAGTTTACTTTCATAATCTATCTTCCCTTTCTTCATTAAGTTCTCTGCTGTGCGCACTGGAATGTCTTTTAATTAGGTTTATTGTCTAAACTGACCATTGATTTAAGGTCAGTCTTAATTCATCAGTTCAGTGGTTACTGCAAAAACTAAAGGTTACTATTGCTACAATATAGAAACATAGAAGATAGGAGCAGGAGTAGGCCATTCGGCCCTTTGAGCCTGCTCCGCCATTCAGTGAGATCATGGCTGATCATCCAAATTCAGTACCCTGTCCTTGCCTTCTCCCCATATCCCTTGATCCCTTTAGCCTTAAGAAATATATCCAACTCCTTCTTGAATATATTTAATGAACTGGCCTCCACCACCCTCTGTGGCAGAGAATTCCACTCTCTGGCTGAAGAAATTCTTCATCATTTCAGTCCTAAATGGCCTACCCCTTATCCTAAGACTATGACCCCTGGTTCTGGACTCCCTGGCCATCAGAAACATCCTTCCTGCATCTAGTCTGTCCAGGCCTGACAGAATTTTATAGATTTCGATGAGATCCCTCTCAATCTTCTAAACTCCAGTGAGTACAGGCCCAATCGACACAATCTACATAAGAACATAAGAAATAGGAGCAGGAGTAGGCCAATTGGCCTCTCGAGCCTGCTCCGCCATTTAATAAGATCATGGCTGATCTGATCCTAATTGCCAATCCACTATCACAGAACCATCTCCTGAATCTAACAGAATTAGACACACGAAATAGGAGCAGGATCAGGCTACACGGCCCCTGGGCCCGCTCCGCTACCAACAGGGCCATGACCGATCCGAACCTAGACTCATGTCCAAATTCCTGCCCGCGCCCCATAACCCTTAATTCCCTTTACTTCTAGGAAACTGTCTATTTCTGTTTTAAATTTATGTAATGATGTAGCTTCTACAGCTTTTTGGGGCAGCATATTCCATGGACCTACCACCCTCTGAGTGAAGTAGTTCCTCCTCATCTCAGTTTTGAAAGAGCAGCCCCTTATTCTAAGACTATGCCCCCTAGTTCTAGTTTCACCCATCATCGGGAACATCCTCCCCGCATCCACCCGATCCAACCCCTTCACAATCTTATATGTTTCAATAAGATCGCCTCTCATTCTTCTGAACTCCAATGAGTAGAGTCCCAATCTACTCAACCTCTCCTCATATGTCCATCCCCTCATCCCCGGGATTAACCGAGTGAACCTTTTTTGTACTGACTCGAGAGCAAGTATGTCCTTTCTTAAGTATGGACACCAAAACTGTACGCAGTATTCCAGGTGCGGTCTCACCAATACCTTGTACAACTGAAGCAATACCTCCCTATTTTTATATTCTATCCCCCTAGCAATGAAAGCCAACATTCCATTGGCCTTCTTAATCACTTGCTGCACCTGCATACTAACCTTTTGAGTTTCGTGCACCAGGACCCCCAGATCCCTTTGTACTTCAGTACTTTCCAGTTTCTTGCCATTAAGATAATAACTTGCTCTACGATTTTTCCTGCCAAAGTGCATAACCTCACACTTTCCAGTATTGTATTACATCTGCCAAATCTCTGCCCACTGACTTAGCTTGTCTATGTCCCTTTGCAGGTTTTTTTTATGTCCTCCTCACTCACTACTTTCCCTCCCATCTTAGTATTGTGGTAAACCACTGTTATCGTTCACAACCGTTCACTATTGTTACACTGTTGTTATCACTGTTTACACTGTTGTTATCACTACACAAGGTTACCTCTTGCCACGCACGCTGTTATACCTGGGCTGACCGCAGCTGACTCCGCCCATGGCTCCGCCTGCTTGCCCAGGTATAAAGGTGACCGCTTGGCTAGTATTCTTCCTTGTTGGAACCGATCACCCACGAGGGTGGGCTCTGTTATTTAGCCAATAAAAACCTATAGTTACTACCTTAACTCGTTGCTTTTCATGGACTGAATTGATAGGTATATCAAGTATCATCTGCAAACTTTGATATGTTACACTCGGTCCCCTCCTCCAAATCGTTAATATAGATTGCAAAGAGTTGGGGACCCAGCACTGACCCCTGCGGAACACCACTAGTTACTGATTGCCAGTCTGAGAATGAACCATTTATCCCAACTCTCTGCTTTCTGTTAGATAGCCAATCCTCTATCCATGCCAGAATATTACCCCCAGTCCCGTGATTTTTTATCTTAAGCAATAATCTTTTGTGTGGCACTTTGTCAAATGCCTTTTGGAAGTCTAAATACACTACGTCCACTGGTTCCCCTTTATCCACCCTATATGTTACTTCCTCAAAGAACTCCAGCAAATTTGTCAAACATGACTTCCCCTTCATAAAACCATGCTGACTTTGTCCTATTAAATTATGATTATCCAAATGTCCTGTTACTGTCTCCTTAATAATGGACTCCAATATTTTACCTACCACAGATGTTAGGCTAACCGGTCTATAGTTTCCAGCCTTCTGTCTACTGCCCTTTTTAAATAAGGGCGTTACATTAGCAGTTTTCCAGTCTGCCGGGACCTTTGCTGAGTCCACGGAGTTTTGGAAAATTATTACCAATGCATCCACAATCCCTACCGCCACTTCCCTCAAGACCCTAGGATGTAAGCCATCAGGTCCAGGTGATTTATCCACCTTCAGTCCCATTATTTTACCGAGTACCACTTCCTTAGTGATTTTGATCGTGCTTAGCTCCTCCCCCCGCCCCCCCCCCCCCATAGCCCCCTGTTTGTCCAGTGTTGGGATATTCTTAGTGTCTTCTACTGTAAAGACTGATGCAAAATATTCATTCAGTGTTTTTGCCATCTCCATATTTCCCACCATTAATTTCCCGGTCTCATCCTCTGAGGGACCAACATTTACTTTAGCCACCCTTTTTCTTTTTATATAACTATAAAAACTCTTACTATCTGTTTTTATATTTTTTGCTAATTTACTTTCATAATCTATCTTCCCTTTCTTAATCAATCTTTTTGTTATTTTTTGCTGTCTTTTAAAGTTTTCCCAATCCTCTATCCTCCCGCTAGATTTGGCTACCTTATATGCCCTTGTTTTTAGTCGAATACTATCCTTAATTTCTTTACTTAGCCACGGATGGCTGTCTTTTCTTTTACGCCCTTTTCTTCTCAGTGGAATATATTTTTTTTGGAAGTTGTAAAATAACTCCTTAAATGTACACCACTGATCATGTATCGTCTTACCCTTTAATCTATTTTCCCAATCCAGTCTACTCAATTCCACTCTCATACTTTCATAGTCTCCTTTATTCAAGCTTAGCACACTTGTTTGAGATCCAACCTTCTCACCCTCTAATTGAATATGGAATTCAAGCATGTTATGGTCACTCATTCCAAGGGGATCCTTTACTAGGACATTTTTAATTAATCCTGTCTCGTTACACAGGACCAGATCTAAGGTTGCTTGCCCCCTGGTCGGTTCAGTTACATACTGCTCAAGAAACCCATCCCTAATACACTCAATGAACTCATCCTCAAGGCAGCCCTGCCCAATTTGATTTGTCCAATTAATATGATAGTTAAAATCCCCCATAATTATAGATGTTCCCTTATTACAAGCCTCAACTATTTCCTGATTGATACTCCGTCCAACAGAGTTGCCACTGTTCGGAGGCCTATAGACTACGCCCACTAGTGTTTTTTTCCCCTTATTATTCCTTACCTCCACCCAAACTGTTTCATTATCCTGATCTTTTGACCCAATATCATTTCTCTGTATTAGTGATTCCTTCCTTTATTAACATAGCCACCCCACCTCCCCTTCCTTCCTGCCTGTCCTTCCTGATCGTTAAATAACCTGGTATGTTTAATTCCCAGGCATTGTCACCCTGCAGCCATGTTTCTGTAATGGCCACAAGATCATACCCATATGTAGTTATTTGTGCCATTAACTCGTCTATTTTGTTACGAATGCTACGTGCATTCAGATAGAGAACTTTCAAAGATGTTTTGTGACACTTCCTGCTTTTGCCCTTTTTATTACTTTACCTTTTACTCCATACCTTCTGCCCCTTCCTGACACGCTCTGGTTTTCAAATTCCCCACTGCTACCTAAGTCTATGACCTTCTCTGTTGTCATTTTTATTATTTGCTCTCTAGGAACCTCTCCCCCCCCCCCCCCCCCCCCTCTCCACTAGTTAGTTTAAAGCCCTCGTTATATGATCCGCCAGGACTCTAGTCCCAGCACTGGCCAAGTGAAGCCCGTCCCAACGGAACAGCTCCCTCCTACCCCAGTACTGGTGCCAGTGTCCCAGGAAGCAAAACCCATTTCTCCAACACCGGTCTTTGAGCCACGCATTTAACTCTCTAATTTTATTTGTCCTAGCCAAATTCGCTCGTGGCTCAGGTAATAATCCAGAGATTATTATCCTTGTGGTTCTGCTTTTTAATTTGGCCCCTAGCTGCTCAAACTCCCTCAGCAGAACCTCCTTCCTTGTCCTATCTATGTCGTTGGTACCAACATGGACCACGACAACTGGATCCTCCCCCTCCCACTCCAAGTTTCTCTCCAGTCCAGAGGAGATGTCCTTAACCCTGGCACCGGGCAGGCAACACAGCCTTCGGGACTCTCGCTCTCGGCTGCAAAGAACTCTATCCCCCTAACGATACTATCCCCTACCACGACAACATTTCTTTCAACTCCCCCCACTTGAATGGTCCGCTGCTCCACGGTGCTGTGGCCAGGTTGCTCATCCTCCCCGCAGTCCCTGTTCCCATGCTCACAGGGAGCAAGAGCCTCGAACCTGTTGGACAAGTGCAAGGGCTGCGGCTCCTCATATGTCATTCCTGCCATCCCAGGTATTAGCCTGGTGAATCTTCGCTGCACTCCTTCCATGGCAAGAACGTCCTTCCTCAGATAAGGCGACCAAAACTGCACACAATACTCAAGGTGCGGTCTCACCAAGGCCCTGTACAACTGTAGCAAGACATCCTTGTTCCTGTACTCAAACCCTCTTGCTACGAAGGCCAACATACCATTTGCCTTCTTAACCACCTGCTGCACCTGCATGCTTACCTTCAGCGACTGGTGCACAAGAACACCCAGGTCTCTTTGCACTTCCCCTTCTCCCAATCTATTGCCATTCAAATAATAATCTGCCTTCCTGTTTTTGCCACCAAAGTGGATAACCTCACATTTATCCACATTATAGTACATTTGCCATGTTTCTGCCCAATCACCCAACCTGTCCAAATCGTGCTGGAGTTTCACGACATCCTCCTCACAGCATATCCTCCCACCCAGCTTTGTGTCTTCTGCAAATTTGGAGATATTACATCCAATTCCCTCGTCCAGATCATTAATATATATTGTGAACAGCTGGGGTCCTAGGACCGATCCTTGTGGTACTCCACTAGTCACTGCCTGCCACTCGGAAAACGACCCGTTTATTCCAACTCTTTGCTTTCTGTCCGCCAACCAGTTCTCTATCCAAGTCAATACCTTGCCCCCAATCCCATGTGCCTTAATTTTGCACGCTAATCTCTTATGCGGGACCTTATCGAAAGCCTTCTGAAAGTCCAAATACACCACATCCACTGGTTCTCCCTTATCTATTTTACCAGTTACATCCTCAAATTCCAGTAGATTAGTCAAGCATGATTTATCTTTTGTAAATCCATGTTGACTTTGTCTGATCCTGTCCCTGCTTTCCAAGTGTTCTGCTATTACATCTTTTATAATGGACTCTAGCATTTCCCCCACTACAGATGTCAGGCTTACCAGTCTATAATTCCCCACTTTTGCTCTACCACCTTTTTTGAATAGTGGGGTAACATTAGCTACCCTCCAATCCATGGGTACTGTTCCAGAGTCTATCAAGTTCTGGAAGATGACCAGCAATGCATCTGCTATTTCTAGGGCCACTTCCTTAAGTACCCTGGGATGTAGATTATCGGGCCCTGGGGATTTATCTGCCTTCAGTCCCATCAATTTTCCTAACACCATTTCCCTACAAATACTGATTTCTTTCAGTTCCACCCTTTCATCAGATCCTATGTTCCCCGGCATCTCTGGGAGGTTATTTGTGTCCTCCTTTGTGAAGACAGAACCAAAATATGTATTTAGTTGGTCTGCCATTTCTTTGGTCCCCATTATAAATTCCCCTGATTCTGACTGCAAGGGACCTACGCTTGACTTCACCAATCTTTTTCTCTTCGCATATCTATAAAAGCTTTTACAGTCAGTTTTTATGTTCCCTACAAGCTTACTCTCATATTCTATTTTCCGTTTCTTAATTACAGGGAACACTTGTGATATCCGGCACCGACGGGACCGAGCTGTTGCCGTCCCATCAAAACTGCTGGACAAACCAGCGCTAATGTTGAAACATACGGAGCTTTTGAGCTCCGTATCTGGCAACAAACCCTGTGCTTCTAAACAGTCGGCTGTACCTTGCAAGCGTCTCTGTAGCTTAGCAACAGCTTCAGCGAGACCTTGCAGAGCCTGACTGGTGGGGAAAAAAAGAAACGAGAAGAAAAAAAACCTAACCAAACGGCTCCTGATTTTTGCCGGTGGATCGAGCATTCTGGACAGTTAACCTCCAGATAAACCAAAGTTTCCTGTAATCCCTTTGTCCTCCTTTGTTGAATCCTAAACTGCTCCCAATCCTCAGGATTATTGCTTTTTCTGGCCAATTTATATGTCCTCTCCTTGGATCTTATGCTATCCCTAATTTCCCTTGTTAGCCAGGGTTGAGTCACCTTTTTTGTTTTATTTTTATGCCAAACTGGGATGAACAAATTCTGTAGCTCATCCATTCGGTCTTTGAATGTTTGCCATTGCCTATCCACCGTCAACCCTTTGAGCGCCATTCCCCAATCAATCCTACCCAACTCGCTCCTCAGACCATTGTAGTTTCCTTTATTTAAATTGAGGACCCTAGTCCCCGAGTCAACTACTTCATTCTCCATCTTAATGAAGAATTCGATCGTATTATGATCGCTCCGACCCAAGGGGCCTCGTACAACAAGATTGCTAATTAATGCTTTCTCATTACATAATACCCAGTCTAAGATGGCCTGATCTCTGGTTGGCTCCTCGACATATTGGTCCAGGAAACTATCCCGTAAACGTTCCAGGAATTCCTCCTCCACAGTATTGTTACTAATTTGGTTAGCCCAATCTATATGTAGATTAAAGTCACCCATGATGACTGCTGTGCCGTTATTGCACGCTTCTTTAATTTCCCTTTTAATGCCATCCCCAACCTCCGCCTTACTGTTTGGAGGTCTATATACCACTCCCACTAATGTTTTTTCCCCTTTGTATTTCTCAATTCTACCCATACAGATTCCACATCATCAGAGCTAATCTCCTGCATTACAATTGTGTTAATCCCTTCTTTAACCAGTAATGCTACCCCACCTCCTTTTCCTTTTTGCCGATCTTTCCTGAATATCGAATACCCCTGGATGTTGAGTTCCCAGTCTTGGCCATCCTTGAGCCACGTTTCTGTAATCCCAAGCAAATCATATTCGTTTACCTCTATTTGCGCAGCCAATTCATCCACCTTATTACAAATGCTCCTCGCATGAAGACACAAAGCCTTCAGGCTTGTTTTTTTAACGCTCTTAGACCTATTAGAATTATTATTTACTGTGGCCACGTTTGATTTAAACCGTTGATTTCTCTGACTGCCACTTGTTTTTCTCCTTCCTATCTTTTGCTTTTATCCTTGTTTCCCTTTCCTCTGTCTCCCTGCTCAGGTTCCCAACCCCCTGCCATTTTAGTTTAAACCCTCCCCCACAGCACTAGCAAACACTCCCCCTAGGACATCGGTTCCAGCCTTGCCCAGGTACAAACCGTCCGGTTTGAACTGGTCCCACCTTCCCCAGAACCGGTTCCAATGTCCCAGGAACTTGAATCCCTCCCCCTGGCACCATTCCTCTAGTCACGTATTCATCTGAAGTATCCTTCTATTTCTACTCTGACTAGCACGTGGCACTGGTAGCAATCCTGAGATTACTACCTTTTGAGGTCCTGTTTTTTAATTTACCTCCTAACTCCCTATATTCTGCTTTTAGGACCTCATCCCGCTTTTTACCTATATCGTTGGTGCCTATATGCACCACGACAACTGGCTGTTCACCCTCCCCTTCCAAGATGTTCTGCAGCTGCTCGGAGACATCCTTGACCCTTGCACCAGGGAGGCAACACACCATCCTGGAGTCTCGTTTGCGGCCGCAGAAATGCCTATCTATTCCCCTTCCAATAGAATCCCCAATTACTATAGCTCTACCCCTCTTTTTCCTCCCATTCTGTATAAAGAGAAATCAGTAGCAGTATAACATTAACAGACTTCAAGACCCTGGGAATAAGGTGTTTTAAACTGGGAATTAATCTTGTGGCCCTCCTCTGCACCCTTTCCAAAGCCTCAATAGCCCATACTATGTGAGGTGACCAAAACTGAACACAGTATTTTAACTAAGGCCAACCCAGGTTTTGTACAAGAACAAGTGGCATACTTTGCTTTGTAGTGAATTGTCCTGTGAATACAACCTAGAACCCTGTTTGCTTTTTGCATTAGTTACAGCTTCACAGCATTGGTTGTGAACCTGAACTCATTCTTTGACCACTTGCTTCAATTCTGTTCCCTGTAGGGTGTATTTATATTTAGCATTAGATCTGCCCACGTGCATAACACTAAACTTATAAGGCTGTAACTATTTGTAACACCAAAGTTCTGATTGGTCCCCTTGGAGTACAAGACCAGATTTCTGATTGGTCCCCTTGGAGGACAAGACAGACCCAGCAGTTTGTCTGGAATTTGTAATTTGACCCTTTCATTGTGAGAGCCAGGGTGCAGAGCTCACAGTGCTGTTCACACGACTGCTTTCAGAGAACAGACAGGGCTCACCCTCCCAGGTTAGGCGCATTCACATTGCTGAGTTCAGATAGAAAGGGGTGAGGCCATGGAAGGATTTTTACATGAGGACGAGAGTTTTAAAATCAAGGTGTTGGTAGACAATGTTCCCCCTAATTTTTTGGGGGTGCGCGGTCACTTTAACGGGCTGCATGGGACCTCCAGACAGCTGTGAGGCTGTGCAGCTCAGCGAGCACAGGGGTGATGGGTGAATGGGACTTGCTGAGTGTTAGGATATGTGCAGCAGAGTTTTGGATGAGCTCCAGTTCATTTGGGGGTGGAAGATGGGAGGTTGGCCATGAGAACATTGGAATAGTTGAGACTAGCAAATAACACACAAATGTAATGCTATGCATGTTGTAGGACCCACATAGAATACCCTCTCATTTAAAAAAATTCATTTATTTATTTCCCACCCTTGGTTGACCTCGAGAGGGCGGCAGTGAGCTGCCTACATGAACCGCTGGGGGTGTGTGTGGTGGGGTGGAAGAGAGGGCAAACGTGGTGCGGGTATAAAGTGGGTGGGGGCCGAAGAACGTGATCTATCTTCCCATCTGGATCACATTCTTGTTTACATCTCCCCGCCGCCCCCCCCCTTTTAGTCCTCGATCACATTCTTCCTCTCTTCCCACCCCCCCCCCCACCACTGTTCTCATCATGCTCCCCCACCCAACAAGTTCCTGACCTCCCTCTCGCCCCCAAGCGCCGCTCTCTCCGAGCTCCTCTCCGCCCGCCCTTCAATCTCCATTCCACTCTACCCTCCGATCCTCTTTTTCCCCTTTCCTCTCCTCCCCCACTTCCCCCAATCCGATCTCCTGACCTCCGCACGGAGCCGAGTGAAGCATGGGGGTGCGGGCCACAGCTGCCACACCGTTGGGTACTGTGCACGCACGACTGGATTGCGTGCACATGCGCGTGAGCAAACGGGTGCACATGCACAGAAAAAGTCAAAAATGTGTTGCAAATATTGACTCCGAACTTTTAAGTTAGATATCATTTGAAAATATGGGCCTATTGCCCCCAACACATTGAGATCTGCTTGGAGTAGTCGAGCATCCTCTACTGTCCTAAAACTCTGACATATCTTGCTATCGTCCTCAAGCTTGCGTTTCCCCCAACACCTACATCTAGATCATTAATGAATAGCAAAGCAAAGTCCCTAACATCAATTCCTGCAGGATACCACTGGTAACCGGTCTGATCCAAAGTCATTGACAACAATTTTCTGCCTGTGAGCATTCAGCCAATTCTCAACCCACCACAGCAGATTTCCACTAATTCCACAAGATTCTATCTTGTAGAGAAGCCTCTTATCAAAAGCTCTCTGAAAGTCCAGGTTACCCTCATCTACTAACCTAGATGACTTTTTCCTAAGCTTCAATCAAATCTGTAACGTATAATCTTTTCTGGAAGCCTTGTTGGATGTTCCTGATGCAGCCTTCTCTGTCTAAGTGGTCATATGGGCCATCTCTAATGATACCTTTGAGTGCCTTCGCTATTACTGAAGTCAAGCTAATGGGCCTTTAGTTACCCGTGCCTCTGAGACACCCGAGGCTTGAGTTCATAGGGCTTATTATCGTCACCTGAAGAGACTCCATTTTTTTTTTACCAGACTACAATTCCCAACATGCATCTCTGCCTATAAATCCCAGAATCTTTTTTGAACGAACTAAAGGCTTGCCACTTGGAGCATTTCTGTTTTCTAAATTTGGCTTCCTAGTCCATTTCTATGTCTTGATAAAAAAAATTACTGAGGATGGCAACTATTTTAGTCCTCAATCTTAACTGTGCTGCTGTTGGAGGTGTCAAACAGGGGTCAGGTGTTTTCCTCTGGAGATGCACACCTAATGGTAGCTGGCTCTGAGAACCATTGACAGGTTGTTGGCTGCAGTTGGTGTATGGCTTGGGGATACGAGAAGGTACAAAATGAAAGGGGTTTATTTTAAAAAATTTATTTAATTAGTTAAGTACGTCATGGTTGCTAGAACAGCAGTAGAAATTTAAAGTTGTCATTATCTGTGTTCTGTTTTCTAGAAAATGGAAGAAGAATTAAAACAACATGAAGAAGCAGAATTGAAATTAGCAGATGAATTAAAACATGCTGTTGAAACGAAGCTCAAATGTTTGGCAAGCAAAGTTGAAAATCTCAAACGGGTTAGGTAAGAGTTTAGATTGCTTGCTTGGCAGGTTTATAATTTAATTTTTAGTAATGCCATCTGGAGTTTTGACGTAATTTTTATTTACCAATGTGATGAGACAATTGATGTGTGATATACAGTCGATTGGCGATGTCAAACATTCTTGACTGAACCTTTAATTAAAATTTCAATGTAATTCATTACAAGTAAAATGTACTGAACATATGACCAGAATTTATGGAGTATCCATTTTGGAACTTCCTTGTAGTTCCAGAGTTATGGAAATAAATTACTTTTCCTCATTTAGGATTGTTTACAAACCACAGGTGAAAAGCCACGTTGTGATTGGGGAGAGCTGTTATACCTGGATTTTATTGGGAAGGAGTCTAGGAATGCAGATCAGTCTGCTGGCACGAGCTGCCTTTCCATGTTACTGAGGCTTTCTCGGCACCAGGGGGAACAGGAATTTGGTTGGCATGGCGCATTGTACTAGCTCTGTCAGTTGTATTGTGGCATGATCAAGTATTCTGTGATGCCATGGGCACAGAGGACAAAACAGAATTGTTGTCCTGTGGTACTTTTCCCCACTGTAATTAAATACTAGAAATACATAGAAGTTCCAACATTGAAACAGGTCATTTGGCCCAACCAGCCTTTTTTGGCGTTTACCCTCCACATGAGCAAATGGTTCTAATCAAATTACCTGCTGTTTCCATATCCCCTTTTCCTTCATCCACCTATCCAATCTAGTCTTTAATGTTTCTGCCTCAACCACTAACCCTGAAGGTGAATTCCACAGCCTCACAACTCCGTGTAAAGATGTTTCTCTAGCTCTCTGTTCTAAATTTTCATTTAATTTCCTATCTAGACCTTCATTCTAGACCCCTCAATGACTGGAAAAAGTCTGCTTCTAACTACCCTGTCCCATCCTTTCATAATTTAAAATGCTTCTATTATATTTTCCCATAGTCTGTGTTCTAATTTAAAAAAAAAAGTCATAATTTTGAAGTCTTTCTTTTGTATTGTATTTCCTCATACCAGGCAGAATCTATATTGTACCTTCTCAGTATTCTTCCTATAGTGTGAAGCCCAATACTGCACGCAGTACTCTAACTGAGATCTTATTAAAGTTTTATATAGGCTCATAATTTACCTCTTGACTTTTATGTTCTATACCTCTTGTGATTAAAAAAAAAATAGAATTTTAGGTTTTATGACCTCCTCAATCTGCGGTGCTTCCTTTAATGTCTTGAGAACCTGTACCCCTGAATTCCTCTGCTCTTCCACAGCATCAAGCCTACTTCCATTCAGAATATACTGGCTTTTTTTTAACCAAAATGTATCATGACACACTTACTGACATTGAATTACATCTACTAATTGTATGCCTACTGTACCAAAGTAAAATGTCCTGAGTCCAAATGGTTTAGTTGACACCAAACTGCTAATTCCCTCAGATTTTCATTGTTAATTTCCCTGCATTTTACACATTGAACTGTTGGTCAAGTGTTCAGTGTGAAATGTATTAATTTTATGTAACCCCAGCTACTTAATCAGATCTCAGTGCCATGGGATCTTTTACGTCCACCTGAGAGGGCAGACAGAGCCTGGATTTAATGTCTCATCCGAAAGACACCACCTGTGACATTACAGCACTCCCTCAGTACTGCATTAAAGTGTCAGCCTAGATTTTCAGAAGTTCTGAGTCCAGTTGCATTTATATAGAGCCTTTCATGACCTCAGGAGGTCCCAACATGTTTCCCAGCCAATGAAGTACCTTTGAAGTGTAGTCACTGTTGTGATGTAGGGAAATGAGACAGGCAAATTGAAATTTAGCAAGGTCCCACAAACAGCAATGAAATAAATGACCGGATATTGTATTTTAGTGATGTGGTTGAGCAATAAATGTTGACTAGGACACCTCTCCTGTTCTTCTTTGAATAGTGCCATGCGATCGAGTTCATGGAATGCATTCGGGACAGTTTCCTAGAACTATATGTCATGCAACCAACCAGGGAACAAGCTATTTTAGATCTTGTATTGTGTAATGGGACAGGGTTAATTAGTAATAATCTCATAGTAAAGGATCCTCTGGGGCAGAGTGATCATAATATGATAGAATTTTACATTAGTTTTGAGAGTGACTTGCCTAAGTCCGAAACTTGAGTCTTAAACATAAATAAAGCCAATTACGTAGGTATGAGGGGTGAGTTGGCTAAGGTAGATTGGAAAAATAGATTAAAAGGTATGGCAGTAGATAAGCAGTGGCTAGCATTTAAAGAAATATTTCATAATTCTCAACAAAAATACATTCCATTGAGAAACAAAAATTCCACAGGAAAAGTGATCCAACCGTGGCTAACTAAAAAAGGTAAGGATAGCGTTAGATTGACAGAAGAAGCTTATAATGTTGCAAAGAATAATAGTAAGTCTGAGGATTGGAAGAGTTTCAGAAACCAGCAAAGTTTGACCAAAAAATTGATAAAAAGGGAAAAAATAGAATATGAGAGAAAACTAGCAAGAAATATAAAAGCAGATGGTAAGAGTTTCTACAAGTATGTAAAAAGGAAAAGAGCAGCTAAGGTAAATGTTGGGCCCTTACAGGCTGAGACAGGAACAATTATTATGGGGAATAAGGAAATGGCAGAAATGTTAAACAAATATTTTGTATCCATCTTCACAGTAGAAGACACAAAAATCATACCAAAAATGGTGGGGAGCCAAGGATCTAATGAGGGTGAGGAACTTGGAGAAAAAGTACTAGAGAAACTAATGGGACGAAAAGCCGACAAATCCTCTGGACCTGACGATCTACATCCTAGGGTTCTAAAATAGGTGGCTGAAAAGATAGTGGATGCATTGGTTTTGATCTTCCAAAATTCCCTAGATTCTGGAATGGTCCCAGCGGATTGGAAGGTTGCAAATGTAACACCTCTATTCAAGAAAGGAGGGAGAGAGAAAACAGGGAACTACAGGCCAGTTAGCCTGACATCAGTTGTTGGGAAAATGCTGGAATCCATTGTTAAGGAAGTGGTATCAAGTCACTTAGAAAATCATAACATGATTAGGCAGAGTCAACATGGTTTTATGAAAGGGAAATTGTATTTGACAAATTTATTAGAGTTTTTGAGGATGTAACTAGCAGGGTAGATAAAGGGGAACCAGTGGATGTAGTATATTTGGATTTCCAAAAGGCATTCGATAAGGTGCCACATAAAAAGGTTATTACTCAAGATTAGGGCTCATGGGGTTATGGGTAATATAGTAGCATGGATAGAGAATTGGTTAATGGACAGAAAACAGAGTAGGGATAAACAGATCTTTTTCAGGTTGGCAGGCTGTAACTAGTGGGGTGCCACAAGGATGAATGTTGGGGCCTCAGCTATTTACAATCTATATTAATGACCTAGATGAAGGGACCGAGTGTAATGTATCCAAGTTTGCTGCTGATACAAAGCTAGGTGGGACAGTAAGCTGTGAGGAGAACACAGAGTCTGCAAAGGGATATAGAAAGACTGAGTGGGCAGTAAGGTGGCAGATGGAGTATAATGTAGGGAAATGTGAGGTTATTCACTTTGGTAGGAAGAATAGAAAAACAGAATATTTTTTAAATGGTGAGAAACTTTCAAATGTTGGTGTTCAGAGAGATTTGGCTGTCCTCGTGCAAGAAACACAAAGCTAGCATGCAGCTACAGCAAGCAATAAGGAAGGCAAATGGCATGTTGGCCTTTATTACAAGGGGGTTGGCGTATAACAGTAATGAAGTCTTGCTACAATTGTACAGGGCCTTGGTGAGACCACACCTGGAGTACTGTGCACAGTTCTGGTCTCCTTATCTAAGGAAGGATATACTTGCCTTGGAGGCGGTGCAATGAAGGTTCACTAGATTGATTCCTGGGATGGTTGGGCTGTCCTATGATGAGAGATTGTGTAGAATGGGCCTGTACTCTCTGGAGTTTTGAAGAATGAGAGGTGATCTTATTAAAACTTACAAGATTCTGAAGGGGATTGACAGGGTAGATGCTGAGAGGTTGTTTTCCCCTGGCTGGAGTGTCTAGAACTAGGGGGCATAGTCTCAGGATAAGGGGTAGGCCATTTAAGACCTGAGATGAGGAAGAACTTCTTCACTCAGGGTTGTGAATCTTTGACATTCTCTGCTCTAGAGGGCTGTGAATGCTGAGTCTTTGAGTATATTTAAGGCTGAAGTAGATAGATTTTTGGACTCTAGGAGATTCAAGGGATATGGAGATCGGGCAGGAAAGTGGAGTTGAGGTCAATGATCAGCCATGATCTTATTGAATGGCGGAGCAGGCTCGAGGGGCCGTATGGCCGACTCCTGCTCTTGCTACTTATGCAATCTTTTATGTTCACCTGAGAGGGCAGATGGAGCCTGGATTTAATGTCTCATCCGAAAGACACCACCTCTGACATTGCAGCACTCCCTCGGCACTGCATTAAGTATCAGCCTAGATTATAGGCTCAAGTCATAGTCATAACGGCACAGGAGGAGGCCATTTGGCCCATCGAGTCCATGCTGGCTCTCTGTAGAGCAATCCAGTCAGTCCCATTCGCCCGCTCTGTCCCCGTAGCCCTGCAAGTTTATTTCCCTCAAGTGCCTATCCAGTCTCCCCCTGAAAGCATTGTGTGTCTCCGCTTCCACCACTTCCCTTGGCAGTGAGTTCCAGGTCCTCACCACTAGCTGCATAAAAAAGTTTTTCCTCACGTCCCACCTGTATCTCTTGCCCAAAACCTTAAATCTGTGTCCCCTAGTCCTTGTACCATCAACTAGTTGGAACAGTCTTTCTCCGTCTAGCCTATCCAAACCTGTCATAATTTTGTACACCTCTATCAAATCACCCCTCAACCTCCTTTGCTCTAATGAAAACAAATCCAGCTTCTCCAACCTGTCCTTGTAGCTACGATTCCCCATCCCTGGAACCATTGTGGTAAATCGCCTCTGCACCCTCTCAAGTGCCTTCACATCCTTCCTAAAGTGTGGTGACCAGAACTGGACGCAATACTGTGTGACAGGAAGGGACAGAGTGTATACACACAAGAATGCATCAGAAAGAGGGGTCAGAGTAGGGAAAAATGGTAAAAAGTCAAGATTAAAAGCTCTATTTCTGAACACACGCAGTATTCGTAACAAGATAGATGAGTTGACAGCACAAATAGAAATAAATGGGTATGATCTGATAGCCATTGCAGAGACGTGGTTGCAACGTGACCAAGGTTGGGAACTGAATATTCAGGGGTATTTGCCATTTCGTAAGGATAGGCAGAAAGGAAAAGGAGGTGGTGTAGCTCTCTCTATAAGGGATGAGATCAGTGCAGTAGTGAGAAATGATATTGGCTCAGAAGATCAAGACGTAGAATCAGTTTGGGTGGAGATAAGAAATAATAATGGTAAGAAGTCACTGGTGGGAGTGGTCTACAGGCCCCCAAACAGTAGCCCCACTGTAGGACAGAGTATAAATCGAGAAATAAAAGAGGCTTGTAAGAAATGTACGGCTATAATCATGGGAGATTTTAATCTTCATATTGATTGGACAAAGCAAATTGGCAAAGGTAGACTTGAGGAAGAGTTCTTGGAGTGTAATGGGATGGTTTCTTAGAACAATGCATTGTGGAACCAACCAGGGAGCAGACTATTTTAGATCTGGTAATGTGTAACGAGGCTGGATTAATTAATGATCTCAAAGTGCAGGATCCTCTTGGGAAGAGTGATCATAGCATGATAGAATTTCAAATTCAGTTTGAGGGTGAGAAAGCTAGGTCTTAAACTAGTGTCCTGAACTTAAATAAAGGTAATTACAAAGGTATGAAGGCAGACTTGGACTAGGAAAATATATTACAGGGTAAGACTGTAGAAAGGCAGTGGCAAACATTTGAGGAGATATTTAATAACTCTCAGCAAAGATATATTCCAGTGAGAAAGAAAGACACTAAGAGAAGGATGAAGCATCCGTGGCTAACTAAGGAAGTACAGGATGGTATCAAATTGAAAACAAAGGCATACAATGTTGCGAAGACTAGTGGAAGGCCAGAGGATTGGGAAATTTTTTAAAACCAGCAAAGGACAACTAAAAAAATGATAGAGAGAGAAGATAGCTTATGAGAGTAAGCTAGCAAGAAATATAAAAACAGACAGCAAGAGCTTCTACAAGTATATAAAAAGGAAAAGAGTAGCTAAAGTAAACGTTGGTTCCTTAGAGGATGAGTCTAGGGAATTAATAATGGGAAACGGAAATGGCGGGGACTTTGAACAAATATTTTGTATCGGTCTTCACAGTAGAAGACAATAAAAGCATCCCAATAATGGATAATCAAGGGGCTATTGGGATGGCGGGGGGGGGAACTTAAAACAATCACTATCACTAGAGAAAAAGTACTAGGCAAACTAATGGGACTAAAGGTGGACAAGTCAAGCAGAGTCAGCATGATTTTATGAAAGGGAAATCATGTTTGACAAATTTGCTGGAGTTCTTTGAGGATGTAACGAGTAGGGTGGACAAAGGGGAACCAGTAGATGTCGTGTATTTGGATTTCCAGAAGGCATTCGATAAGGTGCCACATAAAAGGTTACTGCACAAGATAAGCGCTCATGGGGTTGTGGGTAATATATTTGATAGAAGATTGGCTAACTAACAGAAATAGAGATTGCTCTTCTACATTGGGGAGACCAAACGCAGATTGGGTGACCGCTTTGCGGAACACCTCCGTTCAGTCCGCAAGGGGGACCCCGAGCTTCCGGTTGCCTGTCACTTTAATTCACAGCCCCATTCCCACTGTACTCTGGCTCTTGCATTGTTCCACGGAAGCTCAACGTAAACTCGAGGAACAGCACCTCATCTTCCGATTGGGCACTTTACAGCCTTCCGGACTCGACATCGAGTTCAACAATTTCAGATCATAACCTCTGCCCCCTTTACATTTTTGCTTATATTTTATCCACATCTTTGTTTTGGCCCTTCCCTTCCCCCCCCCCCCCCCCTTTTTTTTTTCTCTCCCACATGGCAGCTGTCTCTTATTCTGCCAGAACATTTCACACCTAATCTAGAGCCGTCTTTTGTCTCCACTAGTCCTATCACTATCTCGTCTCGTTTTGAATACCTCTTAATGTCTCTTCACTTCTTTTGTTCTCTCCCAGCCCTGCCTTTCGATCTATTTCATTTCCTTTCCAGTTTTGAAAAAGGGTTAGACCCGAAACGTCGACTCTCTTTTTCTCTCCACGGATGTTGCCTGGCCTGCTGAGTTTTTCCAGCATTTTCTGTTGTTATTTCGGATTTCCAGCATCTGCAGTATTTTGCTATCATAACAGAAATAGAGAGTTGGGATAAATGGGTCATTTTCAGTTTGGCAAACTGTACCTAGTGGGGTGTCGCAGGGATCAGTGCTGGGGCCTCAACTATTTACAATCTATATTAGTGACTTGGATGAAGGGACTGAGTGTAATGTAGCCAAATTTGCTGATGATACAAAGGTAGGTAGGAAAGCAAATTGTGTGGAGGACGCAAAGAATCTCCAAAGGGATATAGATAGGCTAAGTGAGTGGGCAAAATCTGGCAGATGGAGTATAATGTGGGAAAATGCAAGGTTATCCACTTTGGTAGGAAAAAATAAAAAAGCAAATTATTATTTAAATGAGAGATTACAAAATGCTGAGGTACAGAGGGATCTGGGGGTCCTTGTACATGAATCTCCAAAGTTAGCATGCAGGTACAGCAAGTGTTGTGGCAAAATAAAATTAATTAAATCCGCACACTAGTATGTAAATGGTAAAATAGCCAAGCAGTTTATTTAAAACACAGAACACAAAATTATTCAACAGTACAATACAAACAGTCCGCGGAGGTACCTATGGGCTGATCAGGGAGACCGCTTAGAGCCCCGCAGCTCGTTCCTGGCTGTCTCTTCGATTGTCTTCGATCTCCGGTATTTAAGCTTACAAACTACAATGATTCATACTTTCGCGTGACATCACATGTTTTCGCGTCACTTGTTATTCAAGTTATTTCTTGCCACATTCTCCTAACAGTCTAGCTGGCGGTTTCCCACCTGGTGACTTCCCTAATCCCCCAACGGCTAGTTTCCTTTTGACCTATTATTGTCAAGCCGCTACCTCTTTTCCGTGCCTCAGCACGTTGTCTATCTTTATCCTTTATTTTGTGGTTGCGTGCTGAGCTGTGTGCAAAGCCTATAACTTGCTGTTGCCGGGCAAAGATGCCTTGACCATTATTCTTACCCATAATGCTATGCTTCTACTAAGTGTGATTTGTAAAAATCCACTTCAGCAAGTAATTAGGAAGGCAAATGGAATGTTGGTCTTCATTGCAAAGGGAATGGAGTATAAAAGTGGGGAAGTCCTGTTACAACTGTACAGGGCGTTGGTGAGACCACACCTGGAGTACTGCGTACAGTTTTGGTCTCCTTATTTTAAGGAAGGATATACTTGCATTGGAGGCAGTTCAGAGAAGGTTCACGAGGTTGATTCCGGAGATGAAAGGTTGAGCAGGTTGGGCCTATACTCATTGGAATTTAGAAGTATGAGAGGGGATCTTATTGAAACATAAGATTCTGAAGGGGCTTGACAGGGCAGACGCAGAGAGAATGTTTCCCCTAGTGGGGGAATCTAGAACTAGGGGGCATTATACCAGAATAAGGGGAAAAATGCCAGAATAAGAGGCACCCATTTAAAACGGAAATGAGGAGGAATTTCTTCTGAGGGTCGTGAATTTTTGGAATTCTCTTCCCCAGAGAGCTGTAGAGGCTGGGCCATTGAATATATTTAAGGTGGAAATAGACAGATTTTTGAATGGCAAGGGAGTCGAGGGTTATGGGGAGCGGGCAGGGAAGTGGAGTTGAGGCCAAGATCAGATCAGCCATGATCTTATTGAATGGCGGAGCAGGCTCGAGGAGCCAAATGACGACCTACTGCTCCTACGTCTTGTGTTCTTATGTACTCCTGTTGTGGCCTAACCAGCGCTTTATAAAGGTTCAGCATAACTTCTCTACTTTTGTACTCAATACCTCTACTTATGAAGCCCAAAACCCCATATGCTTTGCTAACCTCTCTCTCAACATGTCCCGCCACCTTCAGGGACCTATGCACATTAACTCCCTCTTTAAAACTGTGCCATTAAGTGTATATTGCCTCTCCCTGTTCCTTCTGCCAAAATGCATCACCTTACACTTCTCTGTATTAAATTCCATCTGCCACTTGTCTGCCCATTCTGCTAGCCTTTCTATGTCCTGTTGCAGTCGATTGGTATCATCCTCACTGTTTGCCACACCCCCAAGTTTGGTGTCATCGGGAAATTTTGAAATTCTGCTCTGTATTCCAAATATCCAGATCATTTATATGTATCAAAAAAGCAGTGGCCTCAGCACTGACCTTTGGAACACCACTGTCTGCCATCCGCAAGTCTGCAAAACAGCCATTTACCACAACTCGCTGTTTTCTGTTCTTAAGCCAATTCCTTATTCAAGCTGCCACTGACCCACCTATTTCATGAGCCTCAATTTTGTTAACCAGCCTTCTATGTGGTACTTTGTCAAACGCCTTTCTAAAATCCATGCAGATAACATCCATTGCATTCCCTTCATCAACCCTCCCTGTTACTTCATCAAAAAATTCAATTAGATTAGTCAAACACGATCTGCCTTTTACAAATCTGTGTTGGCTCTCCTTAATTAGCTTAAACCTCTCCAAGTGCCCGTTAATTTTTCCTTGATTATTGTTTCTAAAACTTTACCCACCACTGATGTTAAACTGACTGGCCTGCTGTAGTTACTTGGATTATCCTTGCACCCTTTCTTGAACAATGGTGTCACATTTGCTACTTTCCAATCCTAAGGCACCTCCCCCCGTATCTAGGGAAGATTAGAAAATTATGGCAAGCCCTTCTACTATCTCCTCCCCCAATTCCCTCAGTAACCTGGGATGCAAGCCATCTGGACCAGGCGACTTATCCACTCTAAGCATACCCAGTCTTTCTAGTACATCCTGTCTATCAATTTTCACCCCTTCCATTGCTTCTACCTTTTCCACTTCTACCGATATTTTGTCAGCATCCACCTCCTTAGTAAACACCGATACAAAGTACTCATTGAGTATTCTAGCTTTGCCCTGTGCCTCTAAGCATATATCGCCTTCTTTGTCCCTAATAGACCCCACCCCGCCTCTTACTACCTGCTTACTGTTTACATGCCGGTAGAAGATTTTTGGGTTCCCTTTTATGTTGACCTCCATTCTACTCTCATATTCTCTCTTTGCCAATCTTATTTTCATCTTCACTTCCCCCTCTTAACTTATTATATTTGGCCTGGTTCTCCCTCGAAGAATTCACCTGATATTCATCAAACACCCTTTTTTTTGTTTCATCATCTTGATCTCCCCCGCCATCCAAGAAGTCCTTGCATTGGTTCCCTTACCCGTCCCTCTTGTTGGAATGTACCTAGCCTGTACTTTGAACATCTCCTTAAAGATCACCCATTGTTCTGTTACAGTTTTTCCTGTCAGTCTTTGGTTCCATTCTACCCTGGCTAGATCTTTTCGCATCCCATTGAGGTTAGCACTATTCCAGTTTATAAGTTCCACTCTAGATTGTTCCTTGCTCCTCTCCTTTGCTAATCTAAATCTTATGATACAATGATCACTCGTAACCAAGTGTTCTCCCACAGACACTCGGTCGACCTGGCCCACCTCATTCCCCAGCACCAGATTCAGCAATGCCTCCTTCCTAGTTGGGCCAAGAACATATTGGTCAAGGAAATTCTCCTGAACACATTTCAGAAATTCCTCCCCCTCCTTTCCCTTTACCCCAGCATTATCTGGAGTGGAGCTTGAACCCACAACTTCATGACTCGGAGGTGAGAATGCTACCACTGAAGCAAGGTTGACACCTAAGTGGATCAACAAAATGAAAATCAATGGGGATTTAAAAATTGGTGCCAATTGGTTTCCTGCTGTTTAACATCTAGATGTTTCACCTGGCTAGGTGAAAAGTTGGGTGAGACACCTAGGTGTTAAGTGGCAGCAATTGCTTCGAACACGCAGGGATTGAAAATGCTAAGTACAGTAAACTGCTTGTAAACAGTTTACAATGTCCAGTTTTTCAAAACAAAAGCCACTAGTTTAACAATTTTTATACAGTATTTAAAAAATAATTATATCTATTGACGTCCCCAAATCTTGGACAGACTTGCCACAGATAATATTCTCGTCCAGCAAAATTGACTTTGGTGTGCGCCGAATTCTAGGAGCCCTGGGTATGATGAATAGACTAAGTATATAACCGTGAATATGTTTTTGGCACTGCACGGTGCCGGCCTTTTCATCTGAACCAGTCCAATGCATTTAGGTTCCTTGGAGAACCATGCTGGTGCTGACAGATACTTCTCGTGCCATGGCACTGACTGGCATTTCTCTTCTCTGGGAAATATTTGGCACCACAAGAAAAAAAACTGATATCTTCCAAGAACAGCTTGGAACCAAACATCAGCATCACTGTAGATTCCAGAACACCTGGTCCCATCTACAAAATTTGACTTGACTGCACCTCTGATACCAGCTTTTAACTCTACTTTCTGAGGGCAGGCTGGATAACACTCGCAGCAGCTAGAAGTTGGCCTCGGTTGTCTTTTATGTAACTTGTTTTCTGTTGGTTCGCAATGTTTCCTTTGTGTCCTTTAGTTTTGCACACGCAATCCAAGTTAAATAATATGCCTGGATTGCATTATCCATTCTTTTCAAGGTTTATGAAAACAGAGATCATGACCTTCCTATTCTTTAACATTTTTAAATTCTCATCCTTGTTTTCAGATCCCTTCATGGCCTCGCCCCCCCCCCCCCTTATCTCAGTAACCTCCTCCAGCCCTATAACCCTCCAAGATTTCTGGCCTCTTGGGCGTCCCCAATTTTCATCGCTCCACCATTGGTGGCTGTGCCTTCAGCTGCCTAGGCCCTAAGCTCTGGAATTCCCTCCCTAAACCTCTGCCTCTCTTTCCTCCTTTTAAGATGCTCCTTAAAAACTATCTCTTTGACCAAACTTTTTGTCACCTGTCCTAATATCTCCTTATGTGGATCGGTGTCAAATTTTGTTTGATAATGCTCCTGTGAAATACCTTGGGACGGAACTACGTTAAAGACTTTGTAAATGAAAGTTGTTTACTTTCCAGCAATAAAAACAATTTCAGGCTTCTCTCATGATTGAGCGAGATTTTCCAGTAACTAGCTGAGCCAAACTAAAGGTCTAATGTTTGATCCTTGGTCACCACTGCACAAGTTCACAGATAAATAATGGCTTCATGGATGGGGTATTGGAGGGCAGGGGAGAAAATTGGTGAGGGTTTAAGCAAAGTTCTGTGGGTCTCTATCACAACTGAGAACTCTTAAAGTTACAAATTTTCAGTAACTGTACCTGCTGTACTGAATATATGCATTAATTTTTTTGTTGAACTTTAATCAATATGAAAAGTTCAAGTAAAATGTACTTTGTTTCATAGAAAACCTCACATATAAAACCCAAGTCAATTCTGAACATTTTTTTCAACATTTTTGTTTGAACTTCTAGGAGTGAGTTCAGTGAGAATCATTTTGGAGATGACCTTTCTGAAGCAGTGAAAGTGATCACTGAAGGATGCCTTTGCACACTACTCTCAATGAAGGGTCTAGAAAGTACTTGGAATGAATACAACTGTGCTCAGGAAACACTTCAAACATGCAATTCAGTGGTGAGTTGAACTGTTGTCTGGACCAGTTTATTTTGGTAACTAGATCTTTGGGACCATGTGGATATACTATTTCAATAAAATATGCAGTTAGTCCCTTGCATTCTAACATATTCTGAATTAACTCACAGTTCACTGACTCATATTTTTATTTGATACATCTCAATGGCAGGATTAAAAAAACTGTAATTCAGAAAAATTAGTTTAGTATTTTATTTCAAAAACCGTCAGCAGTGACCTGACCTATGCAGGAGAATTTATAATGGGGAACAAAGAAATGGCAGCAATTAAATACATACTTTGGTTCTGTCTTCACAAAGGAGGACACAAATAACCTCCCAGAGATGTCAGGGAACATAGGGTCTAATGAGAGGGAGGAACTGAAAGAAATCAGTATTTGTAGGGAAATGGTGTTGGGGAAATTGACTGGATTGAAGGCCGATAAATCCCCAGGGCCTGATAATCTACATCCTAGGGTACTTAAGGAAGTAGCCCTAGAAATAGTAGATGCATAAGGGAGAACCAGTGGATGTGTATTTGGACTTTCAGAAGGCTTTCGATAAAGTCCCACGTAAAAGATTAGCGTGCAAAATTAAGGCACAAGGGATTGGGGGCAAGGTATTGACTTGGATAGAGAACTGGTTGGCGGACAGAAAGCAAAGAGTTGGAATAAACGGGTCATTTTCCGAGTGGCAGGCAGTGACTAGTGGGGTACCGCAAGGATCGGTCCGAGGACCCCAGCTGTTCACAATATATATTAATGATCTGGACGAGGGAATTGGATGTAATATCTCCAAATTTGCAGACAACACAAAGCTGGGTGGGAGGGTAAGCTGTGAGGAGGATGTCGTGAAACTCCAGTACGATTTGGACAGGTTGGGTGATTGGGCAGAAACATGGCAAATGCACTATAATGTGGTTAAATGTGAGGTTATCCACTTTGGTGGCAAAAACAGGAAGGCAGATTATTATTTGAATGGCAATAGATTGGGAGAAGGGGAAGTGCAAAGAGACCTGGGTGTTATTGTGCACCAGTCGCTGTAGGTAAGCATGCAGGTGCAGCAGGCGGTTAAGAAGGCAAATGGTATGTTGGCCTTCGAAGCAAGAGGGTTCGAGTACAAGAACAAGGATGTCTTGCTACAGTTGTACAGGGCCTTGGTGAGACCGCACCTTGAGTATTGTGTGCAGTTTTGGTCACCTTACCTGAGGAAGGACGTTCTTGCCATGGAGGGAGTGCAGCGAAGATTCACCAGGCTGATACCTGGGATGGCAGGAATGACGTACGAGGAGAGATTGTCGATTGGGTTTATACTCACTGGAGTTTAGAAGATTGAGAGGGGATCTCATCGAAACCTATAAAATTCTGTCAGGTCTGGACAGACTAGATGCAGAAAGGATGTTTCTGATGGCCGGGGAGTCCAGAACCAGGGGTCATAGTCAAAGGATAAGGGGTAAGCCATTTAGGACAGAAATGAGGAGGAATTTCTTCACCCAGAGAGTGGTGAACCTGTGGAATTCTCTGCCACAGCGGGCGGTGGAGGCCAGTTCATTAAATATATTCAAGAAAGAGTTGGATATGTTTCTTGAGGCTAAAGGGATCAAGGGATATGGGGAGAGGACAGGGTACTGAATTTGGATGACCAGCCATGATCTCATTGAATGGCGGAGCAGGCTCGAAGGGCCAAATGGCCTACTCCTGCTCCTATCTTCTATGTTTCTATGGTCATCTTCCAAAATTCTATAGACTCTGGAACAGTTCCCATGGATTGGAGGGTAGCTAATGTTACCCCACTGTTCAAAAAAGGTGGTAGAGAGAAAACGGAATCTGGTAAGCCTGACATCGGTAGTGGGGAAAATGCTAGAGTCCATTATAAAAGATGTAATAGCAGAGCACTTGGTAAGCAGTGACAGGATCGGACAAAGTCAACATGGATTTACAAAAGGTAAACCATGCTTGACTAATCTACTGGAATTTTTTGAGGATGTAACTGGTAAAATAGATAAGGGAGAACCAGTGGATGTGGTGTATTTGACTTTCAGAAGGCTTTCGATAAGGTCCCGCATAAGAGATTAGCATGTAAAGTTAAGGCACATGGGATTGGGGGCAAGGTACTGACTTGGATAAAGAACTGGTTGGCAGACAGGAAGCAAAGAGTTGGAATAAACGGGTCTTTTTCCGAGTGGCAGGCAGTGACTAGTGGGGTACCGCAGAGATCGGTGCTAGGACCCCAGCTATTCACAGTATATATAAAATGATCTAGACGACGGAACTAAGATGTAATATCTCCAAGTTTGCAGACGACACAAAGCTGGGCGGGCGTGTGTGCTGTGCGGAGGATGCCGAGGAAACTCCAGTATGATTTGGACGGGTTGGGTGATTTGGGCAGAAGCATGGCAGATGCAGTATAATGTGGATAAATGCGAGGTTATCCACTTTGGTGGCAAAAACAGGAAGGCAGATTATTATCGGAATGGCAATAGATTGGGAGAAGGGGAAGTGCAACGAGACCTGGGTGTCCTTGTGCACCAGTCGCTGAAGGTAAGCATGCAGGTGCAGCAGGTGGTTAAGAAGGCAAATGGTATGTTGGTCTTCATAGCGAGAGGGTTCGAGTACAGGAACAAGGATGTCTTGCTGCAGTTGTACAGGGCCTTGGTGAGACCACACCTTGAGTATTGTGTGCAGTTTTGATCGACTTATCTGAGGAAGGTCGTTCTTGCCATGGAGGGAGTGCAGCGATGATTCACCAGACTGATACCTGGGATGGCAGGAATGACATATGAGGAGAGATTGGGCTTATTCTCGCTGGAGTTTAGAAGAATGAGAGGGCATCTCATTGAAACTTAAAATTCTAACAGGATTAGACAAACTAGATGCAGGAAGGATGTTCCTGATGGCGGGGGAGTCCAGAACCAGGGGTCACAGTCTAAGGATAAGGGGTAAGCCATTTAGGACAGAGATGAGGAGGAATTTCTTCACCCAGAGAGTGGTGAACCTGTGGAATTCTCTACCACAGAAGGCAGTGGAGGCCAATTCATTAAATATATTCAAGAAGGAGTTAGATATATTTCTTAAGGCTAAAGGGATCAAGGGATATGGGGAGAAGGCAGGGACAGGGTTCTGAATTTGGATGATCAGCCAAATGGCCTACTCCTGCTCCTATCTTCTATGTTTCTATAAAGCTTCTATTCAATCTGAAGGCCTGGGCTGGAAAATTGTCCCCCTGGTCTTGCATTCCCGATTCATGGTGCATTCATTTTGTGAGGTATGATTTTGGATGGAGAAAGGAATCAGCATTACAGGCAAACCAAGTATAAATCAGGTCCCACATTGAATTTCATAGCTCGGTTGATGTTGCGCCCTTTGCATTTTATCAGGTCAGTGCCCATGATGCTTTTATTATGCAGAAGTTCACAATGCCTGCATTATTTGAAGGTCTTGAGAAAATGAATGGATGGCTGTTGGGAAACATGGCTACCGATCACCTCACAGTAGGTGAGCACAAATACAATAAGGTCCATGCTGTGACCTGAATTATTGCTGAGCACATCATAGGATGCCAAAGCTATGATTTAGTTGCTCAGTCGGTGTGCTGTTCTACAGAGCAACCAAAAACCCAAATCATCAGTCTGCTGCATCCTGCACAATTTTGCCAACCAAAATGAAATTGGCATGCAGCAGATCGATGAGAAGGCCCATGAGGTTGTTGGCAATGTTCCCTTTAAGCTGCACATCTACGCAGCTGTCGGGTGGTCCTGCACAGTCGGCTCACCGGCTTTTGAATGGAAATTTCAATGAGCCGCACAGCTTGTTAAAGGGGCCGTACACCCCAAAAAAAATTAAAGGGAGCATTGGTTGTAGGCACACAAGAGGATGAGGAGAATAGGAAGTCACCATGGAGGGAGATAAGAAATAGGAGCAGGAGTAGGCCATACGGCCCCTCGAGACTGATGATTTACTGGAACGTAAATTGATGTGAAACTGTGATCGAGAACTACATCCAGGAATGGACATATCTGACCAATGACCTACTTTGTTTCTGCTACAAAAACCCTCATGTTTCCCCCCCCCCATCCGCCCATAGAACTTGCCACACATTTCCTCTGCTGAAGTTGAAATACCATCTCTTTTGCCTCTGCTAGTACTTAGTACCTTCCTATGGCTGTACCTAACAAACACTGCCCACACTAAGAAATAAAATGATGAATAATTTGTGCTTACAACCTAGTAACATTTTTCCTATTCGTCTCCTGCCATCTTCGCTTGGTCCTCCTCACTTGTGAGTTGTAAATCACCCAGTGCATGCTCATAAAAATATCTACTTACCTTTATCTGGGATGATGGGGACTGGGGTAGTACTTGACACAACCTACTACTAAGTGCCAAGGTTCATGCTGCCACTTATTTTGCCCTCCTCTACTTGGGAAAAACTTAAGAGGAAAGGAAGGTATATATCGCCCGTCTCTGCCCGTGGCCCCTGTCTCACTTCATCTGCTGCTGCAACCCTCAACCATGCTTTTGATACCTCCAGACTCGATTATTCCAATGCTCCCGTGGCTGGCCTCTCATCTTCCACCCTCCATAAACTTGAGCTGATCCAAAACTCTGCTGACCGTGTCCTAACTCACACCAAGTCCCATTCACCCATCACCCCTATGCTCGCTGACCTACATTGGCTGCCGGTCCACCAACACCTCGAGTTTACAATTCCCATCCTCGTGTTCAAATCCATCCATGGCCTCCTCCCTATCTCTGTAACCTCCTACAACAACCCTCTGAGATCGCTGTGTTCCTCCAACTTTGGTTTCTTGTACATCCCACACTTCTTCACCCCATCATTGGCGGCCATGCCTTCAATCGCCTCGGCCCTAACCTCTAGAATTCCCTCCCAAAACCTCTCTTTGCCTCTCTGCTCCTTTAAGACGCTGCTTTAAACCTATTGCTTTGACCAACTGTTTGGCCACCTGTCCTAATGGGACATTTTACTATGTTAAATGCGCTATATAAATGCAAGTTGATGTGTACAGTCGATACCCAAAGCAATGCATTCAAAGAGAGTTAAGATCATAAGACATTTTGTGCATCATGAGTGAGCTTAGCAAGTTTAAAAAAAAATTAATTCATGGGATGTGAGCGTCGTTGGCAAGGCCGGCATTTATTACCCATCCCTAATTGCCCTTGAGAAGGTGGTGGTGAGCTGCCGCCTTGAACCGTTGCAGTCCGTGTGGTGAAGGTACTCCCACAGTGCTGTTAGGTAGGAAGTTCCAGGACTCCAATCCAGCGACGATGAAGGAACGGCGATATACTTCCAAGTGGATGGTGTGTGACTTGAAGGGGAACTTGGAGGTGCTGGTGTTCCCATGCACCTGCTGCCCTTGTTTTTCTAGGCGGAAGAGGTCACAGGTTTGGGAGGTACTGCTGAACAAGCCTTGGTGAGTTTCTGCAGTGCATTTTGTAGATGATACACACTGCAGCCACGATGTGCCGATGGTGGAGGGAGAAAATGTTTGAGGTGGTGGATGAGGTGCCAATCAAGCGGTCTGCTTTGTCCTGGATGGTGTCGAGCTTCTTGAGTGTTGTTGGAGCTGCACTCATCCAGGCAAGTGGAGAGTATTCCATCACATTCCTGACTTGTGCCTTGTAGATGGTGGAAAGGCTTTGGGGAGTCAGGAGGTGAGTCACTTGCCGCAGAACACCTAGCCTCTGAACTGCTCTTGTAGCCACAGTATTTATGTGGCTGGTCCAGTTAAGTTTCTGTTCAATGGTGACCCCCAGGATGTTGATGGTGGAGGATTCAGCGATGGTAATGCCGTTGAATGTCAAGGGGAGGTGGTTAGACTCTCTTGTTGGAGATGGTCATTATCCAGCACTTGTGTGGCACAAATGTTATTTGCCACTTACCGTCCCCACCTCTGACCTTATGATTGCGGGAAGGTCATTGATGAATCAGCTGAAGATGGTTGGGCCTAGGACACTGCCCTGAGGAACTCCTGCAGCAATGTCTTGGGGCTGAGATGATTGGCCTCCAACCAGCACAACCATCTTCCCTTGTGCTAGATATGACTCCAGCCAGTGGAGAGTTTTCCCCCTGATTCCCATTCACTTCAATTTTATGGCGTCCTTGATGCCACACTTGCTGAAATTCTACCTTGATGTCGAGGGCAGTCACTCTCCCCTCACCTCTGGAATTCAGCTCTTTTGTCCATGTTTGGATCAAGGCTGTAATGAGGTCTGGAGCTGAGTACCCAAACTCCGCATTGGTGAGCAGGTTATTAGTGAGTAAGTTCTGCTTAATAGGACTGTCGATGACCCCTTCCATCACTTTGATGATTGAGAGTAGACTGATGGGGTGGTAATTGGCCGGATTGGATTTGTCCTGCGTTTTGTGGATAGGACATACCTGGGCAATTTTTCACATTATCGGGTAGATGCCAGTGTTGTAGCTGTATTGGAACAGCTTGGCTAGAGGCACGGCTAGTTCTGAAGCACAAGCCTTCAGCGCGACAGCTGGGATACTGTCGGGGCCCATAGCTTTTTCTGTATCCAGTGCACTCAGCCGTTTCTTTATATCCCGTCCAGTGAATCGAATTGGCTAAAGACGGGCTTCTGTGCTGGTGGGGACCTCAGGAGGAGGCCGAGATGGATTATCCACTTGGGGATGTTTGCTGATGATTGCAGTGTTCAGTTCCATTCAGATAATTAAACAGTCCATGCCCGCTTACAGCAAGACCTGGACAATATTCAGGCTGAAGATGGTTACAAAACGCTTCAGCCTTGTCTTTTGCACTCGCGTGCTGGGTTCAACCTTTATTGAGGATGTTCATAGAGCCTCCTCCTCCCGTTAGTTGTTTAATTGTCCACCAACATTCACGACTGGATGTGGCAGGACTCGAGCTTTGATCTGATCCATTGGTTTTGTGATTGGTTAGCCATGTCTATAGCATGCTGCTTCTGCTGTTTAGCATGCTTGTAGTCCTGTGTTGTAGCTTCACCAGGTTGGCACCACATTGTTAGGTAGGCCTGGTGCTGCTCCTGGCATGCTCTTCTACACACCTCATTGAACCAGGGTTGGTTCTCTGCCTTCATGGTAATGGTAGAGTGAGGAATATGCCAGGCCATGAGGTTACAGATTGTGGTGGAATACAATTCTGTTGCTGCTGATGGCCCTCAGGACCTCATGGATGCCCAGTTTTTGAACTGTTAAAGCTGTCCTGAATCTATTCCATTTAGCACGATGGTAGTGCCACACAACACGATGGCGGGTGTCCTCCGTGCGAAGATGGGAGTTCGTCTCCACAAGGACTTGCGGTAGTCACTGTTACCAATACTGTCATGGACAGATGCATCTGCGACAGGTAGATTGGTGAGGACGAGGTCAAGTAGGTTTTTCCCTTGTTGGTTCTCTCACCACAGTATTATTATCCTTCCTACACTGACTCTCAGAATTATTCAACTAACCAACGTCCCAGACTCCTCCATCACCATGCATGAGTATGTCTTGTCCCAGTATAGGCCCAGTCAGGCAGCTATGTCCTTCAGGACTCGGCCAGCTCGGTCAGTAGTGGTGTTACCAAGCCACTCTTGGTGATGGACATTGAAGTTCCCAACCCAGAGTACATCCTGTGCCCTTGCTACCCTCAGTACCTCTTCCAAGTGGTGTTCAACATGGAGGAGTACTGATTCATCAGCTGAGGGAGGGTGGCAATTGGTAATCAGCAGGAGGTTTCCTTGCCTACGTTTGACCTGATGCCATGAGGTCTTCACAAAGGAGGACACAAATAACCTCCCAGAGATGTCGGGAAACATAGGGTCTAATGAGAGGGAGGAATTGAATGAAATCAGTATTTGTAGGGAAATGGTGTTAGGGAAATTGACGGGATTGAAGGCCGATAAATCCCCAGGGCCTGATAATCTACATCCTAGGGTACTTAAGGAAGTGGCCCTAGAAATAGTAGATGCATTGCTGGTCATCTTCCAAAATTCTATAGACTCCAGAACAGTTCCCATGGATTGGAGGCTAGCTAATGTAACCCCACTATTTCAAAAAGGTGGTAGAGAGAAAATGGGGAATTATAGACCGGTAAGCCTGACATCGATAGTGGGGAAAATGCTAGAGTCCATTATAAAAGATATAATAGCAGAGCACTTGGAAAACAGTGACAGGATCGGACAAAGTCAACATGGATTTACAAACGGTAAATCATGCTTGACTAATCTACTGGAATTTTTTGAGGATGTAACTGGTAGAATAGCTAAGGGAGAACCAGTGGATGTGGTGTATTTGGACTTTCAGAAGGCTTTCGATAAGGTCCAGCGTAAGAGATTAGCGTGTAAAGTTAAAGCACATGGGATTGAGGGTAAGGTACTGTCTTGGATAGAGAACTGGTTGGCTGACAGGAAGCAAAGAGTTGGAATAAACGGGTCTTTTTCCGAGTGGCAGGCAGTGACTAGTGGGGTACCGCAGGGATCGGTGCTAGGACCCCAGCTATTCACAATAAATATAAATGATCTAGACGAGGGAACTAGATGTAATATCTCCAAGTTTGCAGATGAGACAAAGCTGGGTGGGCATGTGTGCTGTGAGGAGGGTGCAGAGAAACTCCAGTATGATTTGGACAGGTTGGGTGATTGGGCAAATGCAGTATAATGTGGATAAATGCAAGGTTATCCACTTCGGTGGCAAAAACAGGAAGACAGATTATTATCTGAATGGCAATAGATTGGGAGAAGGGGACGTGCAACGAGACCTGGGTGTCCTTGTGCACCAGTCACTGAAGGTAAGCATGCAGGTGCAGCAGGTGGTTAAGAAGGCAAATGGTATGTTGGCTTTCATAGCGAGAGGGTTTGAGTACAGGAACAAGGATGTCTTGCTGCAGTTGTACAGGGCCTTGGTGAGACCACACCTTGAGTATTGTGTGCAGTTTTGGTCGCCTTCTCTGAGGAAGGATGTTCTTGCCATGGAAGGAGTTCAGCGAAGATTCACCAGACTGATACCTGGGATGGCAGGAATGACGTATGAGGAGAGATTGGGTCGATTGGGCTTATATTCGCTGGAGTTTAGAAGAATGACAGAAAACAGAGAGTAGGGATAAACTGATCTTTTTCAGATTGGCAGGCTGTAACTAGTGGGGTACCACAAGGATGAATGTTAGGGCCTCAGCTATTTACAATCTATATTAATGACCTAGATGAAGGGACCAAGTTTGCTGCTGATACAAAGCTAGGTGGGACAGTAAGCTGTGAGGAGAACACAGTCTGCAAAGGGATATAGATAGACTAAGTGGGTGGGCAGTAAGGTGGCAGATGGAATATAATGTAGGGAAACGTGAGGTTATTCACTTTGGTAGGAAGAATAGAAAAACAGAATATTTTTTAAATGGTGAGAAACTTCCAAATGTTGGTGTTCAGAGAGATTTGGATGTCATCGTGCAAGAAACACAGAAAACTAGCATGCAGGTACAGCAAGCAATATTTATGCTTTATTGCAAGGGGGTTGGAGTATAAGAGTAAGGAAGTCTTGCTACAATTGGACAGGGCCTTGGTGAGACCTCACCTGGAGTACTGTGCATAGTTTTGGTCTCCTTATCTAATGAAGGATATATTTGCCTTGGAGGCGGTGCAACAAAGGTTCACTAGATTGATTCCTGGGATGAGGGCTGTCCTATGATGAGAGATTGTGTAGAATGGGCCCATACTCTCTGGAGTTTAAAAGAATGAGAGGTGATCTCATTGAAACACAAGATTCTGAAGGGGACTGACAGGGTAGATGCTAAGAAGTTTTTTCCCTTGACTGGAGTGTCTAGAACTAGGGGGTATAGTCTCAGGATAAGGGGTAGGCCATTTAAGACTGAGATGAGGAGGAATTTCTTCACTCGGAGGGTTGTGAATCTTTGGAATTCTCTGCCCGAGGGCTGTGGATGCTGAGTCTTTGAGTATATTCAATGCTGAGATAGATAGATTTTTGGACTCTCGGGGAAATAACGGATATGGAGATCGGGCAGGAAAGTGGAGTTGAGGTCGATGATCAGCCATGATCTTAGTGAACGGTGGAGCAGGCTTAAGGGGCCGTATGGCCGACTCCTGCTCCTAGTTCTTATGTGCTGCAGCTGCTAATGTTTGATTTTCTTCGGGGGGGGGAGGGGCTGCTGGGTAAGGGGCTCATCTGTGCCTGACGCACTGGTAGAGTAGGGCTGCCAACCGTGCTCTTGTTTCTTATGTTCTTATGTCTCTGGGTTTGGATGCAATATTTAAAAAATCATTCTAGTTAATTAATTTTATATCTGAGTCTCTCATCCCTGGTGCTAGATTTCTTCTTTAGTTTCCACAGACCATCCATATTGGACCTTTTAACACTAAATGACAAGTTTATACAATCGTTGTTGTACTAAGTCAGTTAATCCTGCATCCTGTGATGTTTTGCACATTATGGACAATCTGCACCATTTTTTCAACATTGGTTTTAACTTCATCCTAGCCTTTCATGACACATTTACAGTTGGACCATAGAAGAAAATCTACCTAAAAGAAAGAACAGACTTGCATTTATATAGCACCTTTCACATCTTCAGGACACTCTCTAATGTGCTTTATAGTCCTAAAAAGTACTTTTGATGTGTAGCTACTGTTGTAATGTAGGGAAATTCAGCAGCCAATTTGTGCACAGCAAGGCCCAACAAACATTGTGATAAATGATAAGATCATTTGGTTTTAGTGATAATGGAGGGATGAATATTGGCCAGGATACTGGGAGAACTCCCCAGCTCCTCTTCAAATAGTGCTGTGGGATCTTTTATGTCCACTTGAGAGGGCACACTCAGTTTAATGTCTTATCCGAAAGACAATGAAGCACTCCCTCAGTACTGCATTGAAATATCAGCCGAGATTACGTGCTAAAGCCTCTGGAGTGAAGCTTGAATCCACGACATTCTGTCTGAGGCAGGAGTACTACCACTAAGGCAAGGCCGACACCTTAGGTGGAAGTTCTATCCCATTGTGTTTAGGGGCCCAGATGGCCATATGGACACCATTAATAATGCCCTGTACTTTAGGAAATCCAGCAGTATGATGAAATAAGGTAGTTCATTAATGCTGCTGCTGTTCTTCAATAGGAAAGGTAATCAATGAGTTGAACTATCTGAACAGCGCTATCTGATATTCCAAATTGGCTTATACTGCAGATTCCCTTTGGTGCCCTGAAAGCAGCCAGATGTACAAAAGTTGATGACAGTCATGACCTTGACTGTTACTTTCAGTTCCATCTACAAGTCTGTCTAACAGATGCCACTGCTCTTTAACTGCCTCTCTCCTGAACTGGAACTTCAATTCAATTCAATTTTATTTGCCATATGTAACCAGTACTAGTACAAGTACAATGGAATGCTTACTCCCCGTAGGGACACGTCAGCTATTCTTTCAGCGCCGTGTTCAGAAAGTCAGTTCAATGGCTTCCAGTGGCAGTGGGAGCACGATGTCCCTCAGCCGCTCCGTCCTCTTCGTCACCGCGGCCTCCTCCTCACTGTTGCCGGCTCCACGTGTGGTGGCCTGCTTCTCACGATCCGACCTCTGGCCACCATGCCCAGCTCCCCTCCTCTCAGTCGGACTGCGAGCTTCCCGCCATGGAGCTGCCGGCCGACGTGCTGCAGCGGGTCGTCGTGGCTGCTGCTCGTTGCGCTGCGCTGCCTCCGCCCGACTCGCCGAACACATCGTCGGGATGTGAATGCTCCGGTCGCCACGGCCTCCTTCTTGCCGGCTCCACGGTCCAACAGCCCGGGGCCTGCTTCTCCCGCTCACGGTCCGGCCTCTGGCCACCATGCTCGGCTCCCCTCCTCCCAGTCGGAATGCCTTCCCGCCGAGGAGCTGCCGGCCGACGTGCACCAGTGGGTCGTCGTGGCTGCTACTGCTGCTCGCCACGCTGAGTTGCCTCCACCTGACTCGCCGAACACTTCGCTCCGGTTGCGGGAGCGAGCGGCGAGAGCGGGCCGACCGAAGCAGGGAGAGAGCGCGAGCACCGGACCGTCTCGGCCGCCATCTTGACTCTAGTCTTGCAGAGGCAGTTCTGCTGTTCTATTGCCAGCAGTTGGGTCTGTAGAGATAAGTACTTGCGAAATGATAGGTTTGGCCTTTACCGCTAATGCAGTCTGAACTCCTTGGTATTGCTTCTTTGATTATCATCTTTTGCTGTCAAATCTAGTAATAGTGGAGCATAATCCAGTTCCCATGACTTGGAACTCAATTGCAATTCAACAATTTGGAGTAGTGCAGCTTTAAGAAACACCTTGGGGCTACCCGGAAAAATTAGCGCCCCCGCGGCCGATATTGAGTGATAGTGCCCCAAGAGGGAAGTGGGGCGCTACTGGAAGTGCTCCGCCTCTCTCTCTGGGCACTGCGAGGGAATATCACGACGTTACGTTAGCGGGGAGGGGCCTTGCGTAGCGTGTCCCGGGGCCCAGCTGGGCCACCGGGGATCGGAGTGCCGGGCTCATGGAGCGCAGCCGGCACGTCACCGGGGGGGGCGGGTCAGGAGGTGGGACGGCAGCGGAGGCAGGTGCTGGCAGGCGGCCAGCAACAAAAGTGGCCGCCCAGCACCTCGTCTTTAGCGCTGCCCCAGCCGCAGGTAGGCCCACTTGACCCCGTCGGACATGGCGTCCGGCAGTAAGTCAAGGGGCGCTACCAAAGATCGCGAGCGGGGCGCTGCACACGGCGATGACATCATCGCCGGCGCGCAGTGCCGCGGGGCGCTAACGGTTACCACCGCTGCTAACCTCCCACTGAATTTCGTGGGAGGCGTTGACGGTGCAGCGCCCGGGCGCTAGTTGCTTTGCATGATCTTGGGGCGCTAACGGGAGGTGCAAAGCAACCAAATTTGTCCCTCCTTGTATCCAGGCCAGAATGTAACTGGCCTTTAATGCCTAGTTTTAGTGGGCATGCTGAACACAACAGTGGGTGTGCATCATCAACTTCAGGAATTTGCATTGGCCAATTTGGCCCTCATTTGCATATACTTCACTGGTCAGTGAGGCACCTGCACATTTTCTATAAGGGTAAGGAATGTTATTGGATAACCAGATCTGTAATTTTAGACAGTCCTTTATTGGAGTAGGAACCCGTTAACTTAAGTTGTAGCTCAAATTCTGGACCCTTTGGAAAAAATTACAGAATTTGTGGTTGAATTGCCAGCTGTAAGCTCATTCATTTCAGTGAGTAAGCATTTTAATTATTTCATTCATATATCTTTAGAAAAGTTAAAATGCATAACTTCATCTCTACTATATAATTCTATCCTCTCTATATTAATAACGACTGATCTGTCATTTGTAAGTTCATTCAATTGAATGTACGATTTGCCAGCAGAAGCCAGGTTAATAAAGGAAGTGCTGCCACTACTTACATAAGAACATAAGAAGTAGGAGCAGGAGTAGGCCATACGGCCCCTCGGGCCTGCTCCGCCAATCAATAGGATCATGGCTGATCCGAATCTAGACTCACGTCCACTTCCCTGCCCTCTCCCCGTAACCCCTAATTCCCTTATCTGCTAGGAAACTGTCTATCTCCATTTTAAATTTATTTAATGTTGCAGCTTCCACAGCTCTCTGGGGTAGCAAATTCCATAGATTTACTACCCTCTGAGTGAAGAAGTGTCTCCTCATCTCAGTTTTGAAAGGGCAGCCCCTTATTCTAAGATTATGCCCCCTAGTTCTAGTCTCACCCATCAGTGGAAACATCCTCACCGCATCCACCCGATCAAGCCCCCTCACAATCTTATATGTTTCGATAAGTTCGCCTCTCATTCTTCTGAACTCCAATGAGTAGAGTCCCAACCTACTCAACCTTTCCTCATACATCAACTCCCTCATCTTTGGAATCAACCGAGTGAACCTTCTCTGAACCGCCTCGAGAGCAAGTATATCTTTTCTTAAATATGGAAACCAAAACTGCACGCAGTATTCCAGGTGTGGCCTCACCAATACCCTGTATAACTGAAGCAAGACTTCCCTGTTTTTATACTCCATCCCCCTTGCAATAAAAGCCAAGATTCCATTGGCCTTCCTGATCACCTGCACACTAACTTTTTGTGTTTCATGCACCAGGACCCCCAGATCCCTTTGTACTGTCGCACTTTGCAGTTTCTCTCCATTTAGATAATAACTTGCTCTTTGATTTTTTTCTGCCAAAGTGCATAACCTCACACTTTCCAACATTATATTGCATCTGCCAAATCTCTGCCCACTCACTTAGCCTGTCTATGTCCTTTTGCAGGTTTTTTATGTCCTCCTCACTCACTGCTTTCCCTCCCATCTTTGTATCGTCGGCAAACTTGGATATGTTGCACTCGGTCCCTTCCTCCAAATCGTTAATATAGATTGTAAAGAGTTGGGGTCCCAGCACTGACCCCTGCGGAACACCACTAGTTACTGATTGCCAGCCCGAGAACGAACCATTTATCCCAACTCTTTGTTTTCTGTTAGATAGCCAATCTTCCACCCATGCCAGTATATTACCCCCAATCCTGTGATTTTTTATCTTGATCAGTAATCTTTTGTGTGGAACCTTGTCAAATGCCTTTTGGAAGTCCAAATACACTACATCCACTGGTTCCCCTTTATCCACCCTGTATGTTACGCCCTCAAAGAATTCGAGCAAATTTGTCAAACATGACTTCCCCTTCGTAAAACCATGCTGATTCTGTCCTATTAAATTATGTTTATCCAAATGCTCTGTTACTGTCTCCTTAATAATGGACTCCAACATTTTGCCAACCACAGATGTTAGGCTAACTGGTCTATAGTTTCCAGCTTTTTGTCTACTTCCCTTCTTAAATAAGGGTGTTACATTAGCAGTTTTCCAATCTGCCGGGACCTTTCCTGAGTCCAGGGAGTTCTGGAAAATGATCACCAATGCATCCACAATCCCTACCGCCACTTCTCTCAAGACCCTAGGATGTAGGCCATCAGGCCCGGGGGATTTATCCGCCTTAAGTCCCATTATTATACTGAGTACCATCTCCTAGTGATTTTAATCGTGTTTAGCTCCTCTTTCCCCCCCCCCCCCCCCCATTGCCCCCTGTTTGTCCAGTGTTGGGATATTTTTAGTGTCCTCTACTGTAAAGACTGATACAAAATATTTGTTCAGCGTCTTTGCCATCTCCATGTTCCCCACCACTAGTTTCCCAGTCCCATCCTCTAAGGGACCAACGTTCAGTTTAGCCACCCTTTTTCTTTTTATATAGCTGTAGAAACTCTTGCTATCTGTTTTTATATTTTTTGCTAGTTTACTTTCATAATCTATCTTCCCTTTCTTAATTAATCTTTTAGTTATTGTTTGCTGGCTTTTAAATGCTTCTCAATCTTCTATCCTCCCACTAGATTTGGCTACTTTTATATGCCCTTGTTTTCAGTCGGATACTATCCTTTATTACTTTACTAAGCCACGGATGGCTGTCTTTTCTTTTACTCCCCTTTTTCCTCAGTGGAATATATTTATCTTGAAAGATGTGAAATATCTCCTTGAATGTAGACCACTGCTCTTGTACCGTCTTACACTTTAATCTGTTTTCCCAGTCCACTTTAGTCAATTCTACTCTCATACCTTCATAGTCTCCTTTATTTAAGCTTAGTACGCTGGTTTGAGATCCAACTCTCTCACCCTCAAACTGAATTTGGAATTCAACCATATTATGGTCACTCATTCCAAGGGGATCCTTTACTCGGACATTTTTTATTAATCCTGTCTCATTACACAGGACCAGATGTAAGATTGCCTGCCCCCTGGTTGGTTCAGTTACATACTGCTCAAGGAACCCATCCCTAATACACTCTATGAACTCTTCCTCAATGCTGCCATGCCCAATTTGATGAGTCCAGTCAATATGAAAGTTAAAATCCCCCATGATTATAGCTGTTCCCTTATTACAAGCCCCAACTATTTCCTGATTTATACTCTGACCAACAGAGTTGCAACTGTTAGGAGGCCTATAGACTACGCCCACTAGTGACTTTTTCTCCTTATTATTCCTTATCTCCACCCAAACTGTTTCACTATCCTGATCCTTTGACCCAATATCATTTCTGACTATTGCAGTGATTCCATCCTTGATTAACATAGCAACCTCACCTCCCTTTCCTTCCTGTCTGTCCTTCCTAATTGTCAAATACCCTTGTATGTTTAGTTCCCAGTCATGATTATCTTGCAGCCATGTTTTCGTAATGGCCACCAGATCATACCCATGTGTAGTTATTTGTGCCATTAACTCGTCTATTTTGTTACGAATGCTGCGTGCATTCAGATAAAGAACTTTCAAATATGTTTTCTGACAATTTATTCCTGCTTTTACCCCTTTTACTACTTTACCTTTATCATTATACATTCTGTCCCTTCCTGACACACACTGGTTTTTATTTCCGCCACTGCTACCTTGCTCTATTGCCTTCTCCGCTGTCATTTTTATTTTTCGCTCTCTTAAAACCTCCCCCCCACTAATTAGTTTAAAGCCCTCTCTACAGCCCTAGTTATTCGATTCGCCAGGACTCTAGTCCCAGCACTGGCCAAGTGAAGTCCGTCCCAATGGAACAGCTTTCTCCTACCCCAGTACTGATGCCAGTGTCCCAGGAAGCAAAACCCATTTCTCCCACACCAGTCTTTGAGCCACGCATTTAACTCTAATTTTATTTACCCTAGCCAAATTTGCATGTGGCTCAGGTAGTAATCCAGAGATTATTACCCTTGTGGTTCTGCTTTTTAATTTAGCCCCTAGCTGCTCAAACTCCCTCAGCAGAACCTCCTTCCTTGTCCTATCTATGTCGTTGGTACCAACATGGACCACGACAACTGGATCCTCCCCCTCCCACTCCAAGTTTCTCTCCAGTCCAGAGGAGATGTCTTTAACCCTGGCACCGGGCAGGCAACACAGCCTTCGGGACTCTCGCTCTCGGCTGCAAAGAACTCGATCTATCCCCCTAACGATACTATCCCCTACCACTACAACATTTCTTTTAACTCCCCCCACTTGAATGGCCCCCCGCTCCACGGTGCTGTGGCCAGGTTGCTCATCCTCCCCACAGTCCCTGTTCCCATCCTCACAGGGAGTAAGAGCCTCAAACCTGTTGGACAAGAGCAAGGGCTGCGGATGCTCCAACACTACCTCCTGGATTCTTGTACCTGCCTCATTTCTAGTCACACCATCCTGACCCTGGCCACGGACTACATCTGAATTAATTAATCTAATTGGTGTGAATACCTCGTGATACACAGAGTCCAGGTAACTCTCCCCCTCCCTGATGTGTCTCAGTGTTTGAAGCTCGGACTCCAGCTCTTCAACAGGGAGCCTGAATTCCTCGAGCAGCCAACACTTACTGCAAATGTGATCACCTTGAGCATCAATGGTGTCCACCAGCTCCCACATATTGCAGCAGCAACACATCACCTGATCTCCCATTCTATGTAATTAATTAAATTTATTAATATTATTTTTAAATACCCTCTGCCCCGATTCTAGATGATGAATATCACACCTTAGAAACTATAAACCACAGAGTTTAAGCTTAAAAAGAGAGAAATACCAACCAATCACTTACCCGCTTTCTGGTGACGTCACACTTGGATTACTTTTTACCTCTCTCCTTCCCTCTGACTTCGGAGACTGGAGATTGGTAGGCCTTACCTGGGTCTCTGAAGCCTTTTTAAGCTTCCCGCTCGCGCCTCCCGCCGACACCCGCGGTCTGAGGCCTTACCTGGGTCTCTGAAGCCTTTTTAAGCTTCCCGCTCGCGCCTCCCGCCGACACCCGCGGTCTGAGGCCTTACCTGGGTCTCTGAAGCCTTTTTAAGCTTCCCGCTCGCGCCTCCCGCCGACACCCGCGGTCTGAGGCCTTACCTGGGTCTCTGAAGCCTTTTTAAGCTTCCCGCTCGCGCCTCCCGCCGACACCCGCGGTCTGAGGCCTTACCTGGGTCTCTGAAGCCTTTTTAAGCTTCCCGCTCGCGCCTCCCGCCGACACCCGCGGTCTGAGGCCTTACCTGGGTCTCTGAAGCCTTTTTAAGCTTCCCGCTCGCGCCTCCCGCCGACACCCGCGGTCTGAGGCCTTGCCTGGGTCTCTGAAGCCTTTTTAAGCTTCCCGCTCGCGCCTCCCGCCGACACCCGCGGTCTGAGGCCTTACCTGGGTCTCTGAAGCCTTTTTAAGCTTCCCGCTCGCGCCTCCCGCCGACACCCACGGTTTTGCATTTCTTCTCCTCACCCACCCCCCCCCCCCAAAAAAAATTGTACTAATTACTTTTTTAACAGTAAGTGCAAGCTGTTGTTGGTATATCCAAATGTTGTGTTCCTTTTCATATGATTAATACCCCCAGTTCTGAGTGGGAGTTAAGATTTTGATTTCTATTCTTCCCCCCCTGCCCAATGCAAGGCTGCATGATTTTCACAAGCTAACGTTTAATGTCTTCAACAGCCACTGAACTAGCTTTTTTTTTGTTTTTCTTTTAATTGTCTCAGCTTTTTGTGATGGGAGGTAAGAAACAAAAAGGTGCTTGAAACAGAAATTTTGGTGGCCTTCTACTTAGAGATCTTGCTTACTCATTTACCTATGTCCATGTTTTGTTGCACTTTACCACTTTATTGTCTAAAATGCAAATTCTGGTGCACAGCTCCCATTAACTTACAGCGATCACAGTTGTGACCTATTTCCCAAGAATTAGTCTCTTGAGATATTATAACTTTGCTACGCACTATTCAGCATTACATACAAGCTCTATAATCACAATAGAACATGGTTGTACTGTTGTATACTGATCAGGGTATCTGTTTGTGTAATGTAACCCCATTATTGCAGAACGTAACAAGACCCACTCAGTTGGTAGAGTTGATTTTAAACCCAGGGACAGTATATAATATATGGGGCAGTTATTTCTACTTTTTACTTAACTTCTGGTTTCCCTTGATTAGCTTTTTGAGATCTATTTCAATGGTTGAAACCCATCTATGTTTTTAGGTCCTACACCTGGGGGGGAATTTCCTGGGGGGTCAGTGGGTGGGATCGGTGGTAGGTTGGATGGGAAATTAGATTTTTTTGAAAACAGGTCGGGATCGCGCTGTCAACCTGCCGCAACGCGCCTTCCCCACAGGCATGCGTGTGATCGCCGATGGGGGCGACCCAATGAAACCAATTATTGGGTTGTTGACAGACCCTTAATAATGCTTTTAACCTTACCTTTTAACTTTAACTGCTCACCCATGGGTCCATGCTGCTCAGGGATCTCATCTGTGAACCTGAGGCGGGAGTTAAATGGCCATTGCTTCAGCTGATTACTTGACAGCTTCAAATGTACAGTAAAAGCTCCCGCCTGACAGCATCACTTTCCTCAGCCGCAAGCTGTTTCTCAGTCCATTTCCTGCACAGATTCTGCAGGCTTTCCACTCTCCATCCACTCTAACCTCATTGGAAGTACTCTCTCACCATTGACAGAATGCTTCTGTCATCTCTACTTCACCTGCCATCTATTCCACCAACATGGGTGCCTTTTATACTGTCTCACCTTCGTTTTCAAAATCTGACCACGATCAGCCCCAACACCAGCCGCACCAACAAGAACACCAACCTTCTCCACAATTACCTGATGCTGCACAGGACAGAGGGCATCGGCACCCGATCGCGTTGCTGCCCGAGAGGCCAGGGATGGTCTCACCATGGCCAGATTTACTTCACTTGACGCTGTACATCCTGGCTGCCACATGATGCACCAGGTTGGCACCACCCCACACCAACATCATAAAGCATCCCTACAATGTCCAAGCCATTTCTTTCACACTTCCCATCATTGCGGGGGGGTACAGTTATGTCTCGCCATTCACTGCAACTCACTAAGCCACTTCCAAAGGTGCGCACACATCTGTCCAAGAATGGAAAGTGTTGAAAATAAAGGTTTCAATGTTTGACACCACATTAACAGAAACTTTACATGAACATTGGATAAAACGCTCAAGTGGCTACCCTTGTGTGTTTAGTTGGTATGATAGCACTAGGATGAGTGTGAGGGGTGGCTAGTGAGATGGGCATGTGATAATGTAGATAGAGGGATGGGTGGAGGTGCAAGGTAAGTTGGTGTGAGTAAGGATGTGCAGGAGTAGTGTAGGGAAGGCAGAATGATAGGGATGTGATGAGAGGCACAGCAGGATGAAGTTGAGTGTGGCTTTGTCGTAACGTTTCGTGATCTAATGAGATCATTGAAACGTTTGCGGCACTGTACCCAGGTCCTCCTGACCACATCCCTGCTAGTGCCCTCCTGTGCAACCAGGCTGTTTTGTTCTCCAGGGGAGGTCGCTTCCGCCCATGGGAAGGGAAGAGGACCTCACTGCGTGCTGTGACTCCCTCCATAAGCATATGGAGGGAGTCATGGGAGAACCTGGATGCAGCCCTGCACCTCTGTGCAGTGATTCAGTGTTTGCAGCACTTCAGTGCTGTAGAACACTGACAGCACAAATGTCAAAAGAAAGTTGGTCATGGTCCCTTTAAGGAAACCAGCTGATGATGCGTCATGGATGACATCACCAGACCTGCTTCCTCTAATTGACCCGGGAAATGCGCTGGGCGGGCTTAACAAGCCCCATCAACGTAAATTCATTTTCCAGAACAGGATGGAGCCAGCAGCAGGGCCGCGACCTGCCACCGACATCGCCCGCCCCGGGCCCGCTGAGGTAAGGAAGATCCCGGCCCTGGTATTTAAAACTCCCCATTTGGGGTGTAAATTTGGTGCCCTTTCATCATCATGTGATGTTTATGTTTAAGGTGATGCCTTGTAGTCCAAAAAATTACATTACCATTCTACCTTCAAGTTCTGAGAATATAAATTTCATAGTGTGGCTCTCCAGTGAGCACTGGTTGGTGGGCCCAAAAATGCTCAGCTTATTGTGTTGAACTGTGAGTCCAAATGACTGGTTCATTGACTAGAGAGCTATATTGCTTTATGATACCATTAATAGAATGAGAATGGCACTGAAGATTTGATATGGAGCATGATGAATATTGCAAACATAGGTGAGTAATCTGTCTATTCAGTTTATGAATGTGAAGAGTGAGATACATATACCTTTTCTGTAAAAACTTTAGAACTTTCCTAGTGTGTGTTTTAAAAACTTTATATACAATTTCTAACTGCATTAGATAGTCCATATTGGAGTCTCACTGTAAAGGGGATATTTGCTGTAATTGTGTGTAGTCTGCAACACTATAATTTACGATACATTTTGATTATAATCCTCAGGATGAATTGCACAGCCTAATTGACCAGCGTAACGAAGTGCGCAGCACACTTTATGCTGCTGCAGAAGAGTTTATCTCTGAAGTAGACAAGTTGCCCATTGGAGATCGTGTAATTGTTCTAAAGGTTAGAATTTTTGATGTCAGCTGATTCCAAGCATAAAATTCTGTGGTATGAATAACTGTTATCTTAAAACAAACTCCTGTTTGTTCATTTTGAGTAGTAACGAATTCAATCTTCTGGTTATAATCATTTTATTCTTTAACTTCAGCATAAAACGCAATTTACAAGTGGAGTAGAGTCACAGATAGAGCGTGCAAACCTAGGCATGAGTTTTTCTGTGCTTCCTGAACAAAGGAAAAAGCTGACATTTATACATTATTTTCTTATCAAACTGGAGCAGGCATTGCCTAATATGGTAGTCTCTGGCTACTGCATAGTCCAGAGAGACATGAACTAAACATGAACACCTTTCAGAAGCTGCATTAACCAAATTCCATATGTTAACAATAACGAACAGCCGTTGAGCACTAATTTACCACTTTAGTAGGTGCTGAAAGGCTAATTTAGTAGTTATTGAAAATGGTAGTTATTGCAACAGCCATTTCCACAGTACTTGATTTATTAACATTTAATGGGAAAACATATACAGATCTGCGAGTAGATGTGAGTGATGCAAGGTTGCACTGATTTTGTATAATTTTTAACATGGTAATAGCTGCAGGGCTTGCATATTGCAATAAGTGACCTTTCGGTCTTTTATTTCCTCACTTTCTTATTCTTCCCATACTGCTTTCCCTGCGCAAGTGGAATGAGATAACCCCAGCCTTCCCCGGTGCTACTGCTAAACCAGTACTAGGTTAGATTGTCTTGGAGATGAGCTGATCATGTTTCTCCACCATCAAATGGGAATTTGAATGGAATTTCTCCAAGTGAAAGACTGAAAACTCAGCATGTAGGGGTTGAGGGGACAAACTCCAATTCACAGTATCCTCATGCTGCATTTCTTCTTCTTCAAATAACTTATCGATGACCAGGCCCCTATGGGAATAGAGCTGTTATCCTTTAGACTTGATCTGAAAAAAACAGTTTTCATAGTTGAGCTCTGTTAGAAAACCAGGATCTCTTTTGTATATGATCTGGGGGGGGGGGGGGGGCGGTACAGTAGATCAGTGTCCACTTGATTCCAGTTACAGCCCATGTACAGATTTGTGATTTTGAGGAGATTAATTTAGAAAGGAAGGAAAATTATGAGAGAATGCAAAAATGCGCACTTGTCTAGTTTTATGTGTAGTGTATGTGCCTTTAAGAGCCCCAGGTGTACTGTAATGCCGGTAATGGCCACTCGGGCTATATAAGCCTGTATATTGTGTTGTATCAGTTAGTTCCCCTCCAGACTTTGTTTAGTAAACACCTATGAAACCAACTCCTGTCTTCAGTGTCTCTATCAACACACAGACACAACAGTGGCGATGAATTGGAAACGGACTTACCTGCAATTTGGCAGCACCTCAAGGACATCAATTCCTCTGGCGTCCAAAGTTGAAGAAAAATCAAGAAAAAGCTGTGGTTTCACCAGCTAGCCAAGCTGGTGGCAGGTACTGCAATAATCCTTCCTGGGCGTCGGGCTGGGGCTCCAGCGGCTGGCTCTACAGCTAGGCCAAGCAGCGAAAGCGGAGGCAAGCAGTAACAGACGGGGAGGGAGCACTCGGGAGACGGCCGGCGCTGCAAGCAGGTCAGCGTTCAGACCTAGAGAGAGAGAGTCCGGCGGGAACGAGTCTCCAACTGTAAATAAATAAATAAAAAGAACGGAAACTGCGGGAAACAGCGTTGTCATCGGCGGAAGTGCGGGAAGCGCCATTTTTTTTCTAGGATGCCTAAGTCTGGCAATATTGATGCTTTTGATAACAGGATAGAGGATTGGACCACATGTGGAAAGAGTGGAGGTATATTGCACCGCAAATGGAATAGAAGATGAAAAAAAAGCTTCAGTACTTCTAAATCTAATGGGCGCAAAAACATATAGGCTGTTACGAAACTTAATCACTCCAGCCGAACAGATGGACAAGAATTTTAAGGAGATTGTTGATACCCTGCACTGCCAATTCGGGGCAGGACTGGCAGATTCTCTGCAAGACAAATTCGTCTGCGGTCTCCTAAGTGAAGGAACACAAAAAAGGCTACTTTCTCAGAGAGATTTGACACTGGACAAGGCTTTCAGTGCAAGAGGAGCTGCAGAAATACAGCAAAAGCCACAGGACTTCGGCACCCATGAAATGACACGGGGTTTCGAGAGATGTTATCGCTGCGGCAGATCCACCCATGACCAGAGGGACTGCTGCTTCAAGGACAAAGCATGCAGGCAATGCGGAAAGATGGGACACATTACACGTGTATGCCGATCTGGAAACAAAAAATCCACTAACAGAAAAAAAATCAATAAGGAAAAGCACAGAAAGGTACAAATGATGACGACAGTAGCTCCGAAGACCAGAAGAGCGATAGCGACTCCGGAAACAAGAGACTAAGCTCTCTCAAATTACATAATGTAATTGCCAAAGAAGATTACCAGACCATTTGGGTTACCCTCACGATAGCAGGGTCCCCAGTTAAAATGGAGCTAGATACAGGATCAGCTCTGACCGTCATAAATCGACGGGATTACGAGCGGCTATTTCCGCATATACCTTTAAAAGACACATCCATTATCTTGAAAACATATATGGGGCAGAAAGTATACCCCAAAGGAAAAATAAGGGTGCCTGTTGTATACAACGGCAAGGAAATACAGAAGTTGTATTTATACGTTCTACAAGATGGTGGTCCACCGCTGTTAGGACGTGAATGGATCAGGAAAATACGTTTAGACTGGCACTCCATTTAGGCACTGACTGTGACCAGTAAGGAAAAAAATGATGATGACGTCATACCTGAACGATTAAAAGACATCTTGGCCAACGCCAAGGAAGTGTTTCAAGAGAAACTAGGAACCTTGAAAGGCATCACCGCCTCAATAAAAGTGGAAGATGTGGCAATTCCCAAGTTTTTTAAGGCAAGGCCGGTGCCATACGCAATTCGTCCAGCAGTCGAGGCAGAGCTGGAGAATTTGGAAAAGGCAGGCGTATTATCCAAAATAGATTGGAGCGAGTGGGCAACACCCATCGTCCCGGTCATGAAGAAAACGTTGAATAATGATAAATCTGAAGAACGGAGAAAAATTCACATCTGTGGAGACTTCAAGGTGACTGTAAACCCGGTCCTTCACACAGTACAGTATCCTCTTTCGAGGATAGAAGATATTTTCGCCTCACTATCCGGAGGGAAACGTTTCACCAAAATTGACTTGGCAGAGGCATATCTACAGATGGAGGTTGAGGAGGCCTCTAAAAAGTATCTCACGATAAACACACACAAAGGTCTGTACCAGTACAATCGACTGGTTTTCGGAGTAGCATCAGCTCCAGCTATCTGGCAAAGAGCTATGGAGCAAGTCCTCCAAGGGATTCCGGGGACTCAATGCTACCTAGACGACATCCTTGTAACAGGAGAAAACGACAACGAGCACCTTGCCAATTTGGAGCAGGTGCTCACTAGGCTGAGAGAACGGGGCCTATGAGCAAATCGCCCCAAGTGTGAATTTTTCCAGAATCAAATATCATATTGTGGCCACATAATTAATGAGGAAGGGTTGCATAAGTCACCTGAAAAAATTGAAGCGGTCATAAAAGCCCCAGCACCTGAAAATGTTTCACAATTAAGGTCGTTCCTGGGATTAATAAATTACTATCATAAATTTTTACCGAACTTATCAACTCTTCTACACCCTCTTAATGAACTGCTACAAACAGGAGTAATTTGGAAATGGAGCAAAGACTGTAAACGTGCCTTCCATAAATGCAAAGACTTAATCACGTCCAAAGAAGTTTTGGCTCATTACAACCCATCACTGCCAATCAGACTGGCATGCGATGCATCCCCTTACGGCATAGGAGCAGTATTATCGCATAAATTCCCTGATGGCTCGGAACGGCCGATAGCTTCTGCGTCACGCTCATTGAACTCAGCTGAGCGTAACTATGCCCAAATCGACAGGGAAGCACTCAGCCTGGTATGGGGAGTGAAGAAATTCAACCATTACCTACACGGACAAAAATTTACCTTGTTGACTGACCATCAACCCCTCATCTCCATATTCAACCCTAAAAAGGGTGTTCCCATTATGATAGCGCAAAGGCTACAGAGGTGGTCCCTTTTTCTAGGGGCACACCAATACAACAAAGGATCAAAACAGCATGGGAATGCTGACGGTTTATCACGCCTACCGTTGCCAATGGTAGAAGAGGCACCTACAGTAGACCCAGTAGAGATGTTCCACTCTACCATAGTGGAATGTCTACCAGTAACAAATTCTGCCATTGAAAGGGAGACGAGAAATGACCCGACTCTCTCTCGGGTCTACGATTTAACAGTGAAGGGATAGCCAGCACATGGCGAACCACTGTTGCCAGCATTCTCGCAAAGAAGAGAACAGCTGTCAGTGTGCTGAGGAACCTTGATGTGTGGATCCAGAGTGGTGATTCCACCCAAACTCCAGGATAAAGTGCTAAAGGAGCTTCACGAGGGGCATCTGGGTGGAGTGAAAATGAAGAACCTAGCTAGGGCGTTTGTATGGTGGCCAGGTATCGATGGAGACATCGAAGAAATGACCAAGAGCTGCCTAGGATGCCAGAAGGTCCAAAACGCTCCACCACAAGCCCCTCTACATCCATGGGAGTGGCCCTCATCTCCCTGGCAAAGGGTGCACATCGACTTTGCTGGTCCATTTATGGACTCAATGTTCTTAATCGCAGTTGATGCACACTCCAAGTGGCCGGAGGTAATAAAGATGTCCTCCACCACCACGGAAAAAACCATCACAGTATTAAGGACCATATTTGCCAGGAATGGGCTGCCGGAACAGATCTGTTCTGATAATGGACCGCAATTTGTGTCCGAAGAATTCAGAAAGTTCTTAAAAAAACAATGGGGTTAAGCACTACACGTCCGCTCCATACCATCCTGCCACCAATGGATTGGCTGAAAGGTTTGTCCAGACCTTCAAGAAGGCCATAAAGGCCATGGGTAATGAAGACACAAAACTTCAGCACAAGGTGGATAACTTCTTGTTCGCATACAGGAATGCAACACATATGGTTACAAACCAAACTCCCGCCATGATGTTCTTCAATAGAAGCCAAAGATGCCGGCTGGATTTGATCAAGCCCAACATCAGAAGGGGCGTGGAGAACCGGCAATTTCAAGGCATGAATGAAAGGCCAACTAGAACCTTCCAGATAGGTCAGCAAGTTTTGGCCCGGGACTACCGTACCGAGAAATGGCAGCCTGGAACTATCTGCACACGACTAGGACCGCTGATGTATTCCGTGGACATCGGAGAAAGCATAATAAGGCGCCATGCTGACCAAATCCTAGAGTCATCCGAAAAGGGACAACCTACACCACAACTCTATACGCCTAACGATGAAGTAGAGATACCCATATCTACCTCCGATCCGGTGATACTGGAACCCGATGAACCCGACACTGGCATTCAAGACGAATCAGCCTTGCCAAAAGAACCTACTACACCACCGAGGCGTTATCCGGACCGAGTCAGGAAGCCTCCAGAGAGACTGACTTATAATTAATTAACTGCAGCAATGTGCAGATTATTTTTCTTGTAACATGTAATTAATAATTACTTAAAATATTATGTACTGGTTGGCTAAAAGGGGAGGAATTGTAGTGTATGTGCCTTTAAGAGCCCCAGGTGTACTGTAATGCCGGTAATGGCCACTCGGGCTATATAAGCCTGTATATTGTGTTGTATCAGTTAGTTCCCCTCCAGACTTTGTTTAGTAAACACCTATGATACCAACTCCTGTCTTCAGTGTCTCTATCAACACACAGACACAACATTATGCATTGCCTATGATGAGAAAACTGGCCATTTTGTCTCATGTCCTTTCTAATATACAGTGAAATCTGTACAAATTGACACTTACTGACAGTCCCAAATAATTTACATTATAATAGTCACCAACTGCCCCTTGAAACCACGGACACTCGCAAATTACGAACTACTGACAGCCTTCAATACATCAAGTCCATTTACAACTTAAAACACCAGACACGCAGGTAAGTACGAGGCGGCAGCAGGTTAAAAAACGGCTTTTGTGTAATGCAGATCTCTTTACCCAGCAAGCTTTGTGGCAGAGGAACTCCTCTCTCTTTAGGATTGAATTCTTGCACAGCTCTATCCCAGGGATAGAGGGGGGGTTTCTCTGCCGCAATGAATGCTGGGTAAAAAGATCCTCATTACACAAAAGTTGGGAACTGCCGGTCGGGTCGGGTGAAGGAGTCTGGAACTGGGGGCCCTGAAATCGCAGGGGAGGGCTGAAATCATGGGGGGCTCGAGTTGGGCGGAGCTGGAGACTGTGGAATGGGGGCAGAGATCACAGAAATCACAGAAACCCCACAGTGCAGATAGAGGCCATTTCGGCCCATCGAGCCTGCACCGACACATATCCCACCCGATCCCCGTAACCCCTACACCAGCACATATCCCACCCTATCCCTGTAACCCCACATATTTAATCCCCCTAACAATTTATCATAGCCAATCAACCTAACCTGCACATCTTTGGAGTTTAGTTTTCCCCATCCTCGGTTTCCCCTCTTCACCTGTTCTCGGGTGGCCTCCTGGTTCTCTGAACTTCTCACAACAGCTGCTGGCGTGAAACCACAGAAAAAGATTCTCATCTACATGGGATCCAATAAAATTTGTAGAAGTTTCCATCCCAGGGTTTTAAAGGAAGTAGGTGAGCATATTTCAGAAGTGCTAACTATAATCTTCAAAGTTCTCTGTTCAGGAACCGTCCCTTTAGATTGGAAAATTACGCATGTCACGCTGCTATTTAAGAATGTTGAGAGAGGGAAACCAGGGAATTATCAACCAGTTAGCCTAACATCTGTTGTCGGGGAAATTGCTAGAGTCTATAGTTAAGGATAGGGTGACTGAACACCTTGCAAATTTTCAGTTGATCAGAGAGAGCTAGCATGGATTTGTGAAAGATAGGTTATGCCTGACAAACCTGATTGAATTTTTGGAGAGGTGTCTAAAGTAGTGGACAGGAGAATGTCTATGGATGTTATTTATATGGCATTTGATAAAGTCTCACATAAGAGACTGTTATCTAAGGTAGAAGCCCACGGAATTGAGGGCAGATTATTGACCTGGTTAGGAAATTGGCTGTGCGGCAGGGGACAGAGTGTAGGGATAATGGGCAGGTACTCTAATTGGCAGGATGTGACTAGTAGTGTCCCGCAGGGATCTGTGTTGGGGCCTCAACTATTCACTATTTATTAACAACTTTGATGATGGCATAGAAAGTCATATATCCAAATTTGCTGATGACACAAAGATAGGCGGCATTGTAGGCAGTGTAGATTAAAGCATAAAATTACAAAGGGATATCCATAGATTAAGTGAATGGGCAAAACTGTGGCAAATGGATTTCAATGCAAGAAAATATGAGGTCATCCACTTTGGACTTAAAGTATAGAACAGGGTATTTTCTAAATGGTGAAAAGCTAAAAACAGTGGATGTCCAAAGAGACTTGGGGTTCAGGTATGTGGATCATTAACATGTCATGAACAGGTACAGAAAATAATCAAACAGGCTAATGGAATGCTGGTCTTTATATCTAGAGGACTAGAGTACAAGGGGGTAGGAGTTATGCTGCAGCTATACAAAGCCTGGTTAGACCACACCTGGAGTACTGTGAGCAGTTCTGGGCACCACACCTTAGGAAGGCTATATTGGCCTTGGAGGGAGTGCAGCGTAGGTTTAGCAGAATGATACCCAGACTTTAAGGGTTAAGTTACGAGGAGAGATTACACAAATTAGGGTTGTATTCCCTAGAATTTAGAAGGTTAAGGGGTGATCTGATCGAAGTTTTCAGGATATTAAGGGGAACAGACAGGATAGATAGAGAGAAACTATTTCTGCTGGTTGGGGATTCTAGGACTGGGGGCATAGTCTAAAGATTAGAGCCATGTCATTTGCCTTATTGCTTGCTGTACCTGCATGCTAGCTTTCTGTGTTTCTTGCACGAGGACACCCAAATCTCTCTGAACACCAACATTTGAAAGTTTCTCACCATTTAAAAAATATTCTGCTTTTCTATTCTTCCTACCAAAGTGAATAACCTCACATTTCCCTACATTATACTCAATTTGCCACCTTACTTCCCACTCACTTAGTCTATCTATATCCCTTTGCAGACTCTGTGTTCTCCTCACGGCTTACTGTCCCACCTAGCTTTGTATCATCAGCAAACTTGGATACATTACACTCGGTCCCTTCATCTAGGTCATTAATATAGATTGTAAATAGCTGAGGCCCCAACATTCATCCTTGCGGCACCCCACTAGTTACAGCCTGCCAACCTGAAAAAGATCTGTTTATCCCTACTCTGTTTTCTGTCCATTAACCAATTCTCTATCCATGCTACTATATTACCCCTAACCCCATGAGCCCTAATCTTGTGTAATAACCTTTTTATGTGGTACCTTATCGAATGCCTTTTGGAAATCCAAATATACTACATCCACTGGTTCCCCTTTATCTACCCTGCGAGTTACAGCCTCAAAAAACCTCTAATAAATTTGTCAAATACGATTTCCCTTTCATAAAACCATGTTGACTCTGCCTAATCAGGTTATGATTTTTGAAGTGCCCTGTTACCACTTCCTTAATAATGGATCCCAGTATTTTCCCAATGACTGATGTCAGGCTAACAGGCCTGCAGTTCCCTATTTTTTCTCTCTCTTGAATTGCGGAGTTACATTTACGACCTTCCAATCCACTGTGACGATACTAGAATCTAGGGAATTTTGGACAATCAAAACCAATGCATCTACTATCTCTTCAGCCACCTCTTTTAGAGCCCTAGGATGTAGGCTTTCCGGTCCAGGGGATTTGTCAGCTTTTAGCCACGGTTGGATCACTTTTCCCATGGAGTTTGTTTCTCAGTGGAATGTATTTTTGTTGAGAATTTTGAAATATTTCTTTAAATGCTAGCCACTGCTTATCTACCGCCATACCTTTTAATCTATTTTTCCTACCTCCCTTAGCCAACTTGCCCCTCATACCTAAGTAATTGGCTTTATTTAAGATTGTGGGGGAAAAATTCAGTTGTGTGCGCCTCCCATTAGTGCCTTACGAGGGCGCTAATGGGGCGCAAAGCAACTAGCGCCCAGGCGCGGCAATGTTTACGGCGCTCGCGAAATTAACTAGACATTTTGCGGCGGCGCTAAACACTACTGCCACGATCTCCTGCACCGGCAGATCGTGATGTCAGTCGAATGCACAATGCCCCAGTAGCGCCCCGGACCGAATATTGAGTGGCGCCCCCTGCCTTACCGCCTGCCGCTAGCAACGACAGGTTGAGGGAAACGTTTTGCAGTCAGAAAGGGACTGGGGGGAGCGCTATTTAAAGGCGACCGCTTCCTGCCTTTTTTTGTTGGTGACATTTTTGCACCACGCATAGAGAGAGAGAGACAGACTTCTGGAGAGATTTAACATTGTGTGAAGGAGTTTTGGGTACTGAGCAACACTTTGCAGGTTAATTTTGATTTGCCCTTGTATCGATTTAAAAGAGACTGTGGGGGCTGCATTCTGAGCTCTTTCCCTGGGTGTCTCCATTGTTCTTTCCAGCAGATTTGATGTACAGGTCTGTCCAGGCTGAGATTCAAGGCTGCAATGAGCAAGTTGTGGATGGAGAGCAAAATCAACCCTCCCCTTTAAGATAAAAACAGAAAATGCTGGAGAAACTGAGCAGGCCAAGCAGCATCTGTGAAGAGAGAAACAGAGTTAACGTTTCAGGTCGATGACCTTTCATCAGAACTTCCCTTTAAGAACTGGCCGGCGCTAGTGTGTTTGTGCTCCATTGCTAACTGACATCACATGAGCTTCGCCAGCGCTCTGAGGTAGCGCCTCGCTCCTCGGCCTTTGCGCCTTAAGACAGGTGTGAAGCGCCTGATGTAGTGCTCCAATCACCTCCATGGGCGATAAAAGCCAAGTTTGCCATCGGAGGCGATAATTAGCGCCGGGCGCTAAACTTTGCGCACGGCTGATAATGGCGCCCCCAAACGGGGCGATACTGAATTTTTCCCCCTAAGACTCTAGTTTCGGACTTAGGCAAGTCGCTCTCAAAATTTATGTAAAATTCTATCATATTATGATCACTCTGCCCCAGAGGATCCTTTACTGTGAGATTGCTAATTAACCCTGTCTCATTACACAATACAAGATCTATAATGGCCTGTTCCCTGGTTAGTTCCATGACCTATTGTTCTAGGAAACTTCCGAATGCATTCCATGAACTCGTCCTCCAGACTACCTTTGCCAATTTGATTTGTCCAGTCTATATGAAGATTAAAGACCCCCAAGATTATTACATTACCTTTGTTGCAAGCTCCTACTATTTCTTGATTAATATTCTGTCCAACGGTATAACTACTGTTAGTGGGGGCCTATATACTACTCCTACCAGTGTTTTCTGCCCCTTGTCATTCCTTATCTCCACCCATACTGATTCTACTTCCTGAACTTCAGAGCCGAGATCCTTTCTCGCTGCTGTCCTTATGTCATCCTTTATTATCAGGGCTACTCCCCCTCCTTTTCCATTCTGCCTGTCTTTTCGAAACGTCAAGTACCCTGCAACATTTAGTTCCCAACCATGGCCACCTTGCAGCCACGTCTCTGTAATGGCTATTAGATCAAACCCATTTATTTCTATTTGTGCTCTATATAATTAATTTATCTTGTTAGGAATGCTTTGTGCAATCAGATAAAGAACCTTTAATTTAAATTTTTTACCATTTATTCCCTGCTTTGACCACCTTCTCTGCTACACTGCTACCGTTAAACACTCTGTCCCTTCCTGTCACACTCTGCTTATTTTTACCCAGATCGCTACACTGCTTTATTGCCTTGACCCTTCTCTTTAGATTTCTAAGTTTCCCCTCACCTGACCACCACCGCCCCCCCCCCCCCTTTTTAGTTTAATACCGTATCTACAGCCCTAGTTATTCCATTCGCCAGGACGCTAATCCCAGCCCGGTTTAAGTGGAGCCCGTCCCGACAGAACAGCTCCATTTTCCCCCCAGTACTGGTGCCAGTGCTCCATGAATTGAAACCCCTTTTTCCCACACCACTCTTTGAGCCACGCATTTAACTCTCTGATCTGCTTGACCCTATGCCAATTTGCACGTGGCTCAGGTAGTAATCCAGAGAGTATTACCCTTGTGGTTCTGCTTATTAATTTAGACCCTAGCTCCTAGCTGGGTGGGACTGTAAGTTATGAGGAGGATGCAAAGAGGCTTCAAGGGGATATAGACAAGCTAAGTGAGTGGGCAAGAACATGGCAAATGGATTATAATGTGAAGTTATGCACTTTGGTAGGAAAAATAGAAAAGCAGAGCATTTTTTAATTGGTGAGAGATTGGGAAATGTTGGTGTTCAGAGGGACCTGGATGTCCTTGTGCACGAATCACTGACAGTTAACATGTAGGTGAGGCAAGCAAATGGTATGTTGGCCTTTATTACGAGGATTTGAGTATAAGAGTAAAGTCGTCTTACTGCAATTATATAGGGCCCTGGTAAGACCACACCTGGAGTATTGTGTACAGTTGTGGTCTCCTGACCTAAGGAAGGATATACTTGCCATAGAGGGAGTGCAACGAAGGTTCACCAGACTGATTCCTGGGATGGAGGGATTGTCCTATGGGGAGAGATTGAGTAGACTAGGCCTATAGTCTCTGGATTTTGGAAGAATGAGAGGTGCTCTCATTGAAACAGACAAAATTCTTACAGGGCTCGACAGGGTAGATGCAGGGAGGATGTTTCCCCTGGCTGGGGTGTCGAGAACCAGGGGGGCCACAGTCTCAGAATAAGGGGTTGGCCATTTAGGACAGAGATGAGGAAAAATTTCTTCATTCAGAGGGTGGTGAATCTTTGAATTCTCTACCCCAGAGGCCTGTGGAGGCTCAGTCATTGAGTATATTCAAGACCGATCGATAGATTTTTGGATATTAAGGGATATGGGGATAGTGCAGGAAAGTGGAGTTGAGGTAGAAGATCAGCCATGATCTTATTGAATGGCAGAGCAGGCTCGAAGGGCCAAATGACCGACTCCTGCTCCTATTTCTTATGTTCTCCTCAAACTCCCTCAGCAGAACCTCATTCATAGTTCTACCTAAGTCGTTGGTTCCTAAATGGACCACGACAGCTGGATCCTCACCCTCCCACTCCAAGTTCTTCACCAGCCGCGAGGAGCTATCCTTAACTCTGGCACCGGGCAGGCAACACAGCCATCAGGCCTCTTTTTCGCGGCTGCAGAGAACAGTATCTATCCCCCTGACTATACTGTCCCCTACTACTACCACATTCCTTCCTTCTCCCCCCACTTGGATGGCCCCCTGTACCACAGTGCCGTGGTCAGTTTGCCCATCCTCCTTGCAGTCCTTTTCCTAATCTATACAGGTAGAAAGTACCTCGTACCTGTTGGACAAGGTCCAGGGCTGAGGCTCCTCCATCACTACATCCTGGGTCCCCATACCTTCCTGACTCGCGGTCACACCCTCCTGTCCCTGACCACTGATGAACTCTAAAGTACTAATTAACCTAAAGGGTGTGACTGCCTCCTGGAACAAAGAGTCCAGGTAACTCTCCCCCTCCCTGATGCATCGCAATGTCTGCAGCTCGTACTCCAGCTCAACAATTCTGAGCCGAAGTTCCTTGAGTTGCAGACACTTACTGCACATGTGGTTGCTCGGGATCGCAATGCTCGCCACAAACTCCCACATGCTGCAGTTACGATACACCACCTGCCCGGCCATCTCTAACCTTGTTTTATTTATTAATTAATTAAAGATTTTAGTCAATCGATATTTTAGTTTTATTTATTTTATTTAGTTTAAGTTATTAATTTAATAAGTACTCGCAAGTTACAGTTTCTCAGCTCTTAATTTAACCCCTTCCCTAAATCAGAGAGCAAAAAAGAGCTGTAATACTTACCAAGCAATCACCACCTTGCTGCCTGTGACATCACTCTTCAATGTTTTTGAATCAGAGCCTCGCGCTGCCGCTGCTTTAATTGTGGAGGGAGGGAGGCCCAGACAGGGGTCTGCAGGACGTTAATCACCCCCCTGCAATTTGGCTGTGATTTGCCAGGCATTCTGGCCCTAGTGCAGCCACCTTGCCCTGTGCAGGCTCCCAGGATCAGGACATCCTCCCTTGGTGGAAAATGAACTAGGAACAACAAACAGAAAATTAACTGAAATCACATTCTGCTGGCAGAGCAACAGAATTAGGCATGATCCCAGGTGAGGGCAAAAAAAAAGGATCACTGCACAAGAGACCACCAATCCTGGAATATTTGGCTCATCCGATTTACTGTACATACAATGACCTTTTTGATAATAAGGATACCTGCAAATAAAAGACACCTGATGCAAGTCTCTTAGATGTCCCTAATTTACAGGTTTTACTGAATGAATAAGATAATCCTTTTGTGATTTAACAGGTTATTCTATTTAACTCTATACAAATTCCCAAGAATATGATTACATAAGACTCCTATTAAAGCAAAATGGCTGCTCCCTGTTATCACTAATTTAAAGAATTGAGAAACTGCCACCAAACTGCACAAAATGAAAAACAGTCAATGTGCACTGGATAGAGTTTACACTGGGTCAAAAATTAAGCTGCTTCAGCTGAGATAGTGAAGTGAGTAATTATTGTACATTTTACCCAAAACAAGATTACAGTTTTTTTCAGAATTTACACTAACTCAGTGTGGACTGATTAACAGTGTGGTAATATTAACTTTTTGCAATAGTGTAAAATGGGCAATTTCAGAGAGGCCTCCTGTTATACACCTCACTCCATTTTTCCTTTCCATTGACTTCAATGACCAGGAAAATTAGGTGAGGTGTATAAAGTGGTGGCTGATCCAATATTGCTTGTTTTATACCATCGCTGAATGTTAAAATTACCCCATAGTCTGTAAACTGCATTCAGATTACATTTCATTCTAAGCCCCATTTGATAGTATAAATCTGATACTTGCTTCCAGATGATTGCAGTCAGAAAATTCTCAAGGGTGCAACATTCTCTTGTAAATAAAAATAATGCAGTGAAGCTAATTGAACAAAACCATAACGTGATAATTCATGTGCATATATCTTTAGTCTTTAGCTTGTTCACTGGATGCTGCTTATGGCCCGTATGAGGTGGAGTACAACTTGTATGATGTGCTTGATCAGTTTTTTGAGTGGAGGAACAGTAAACTACAGGAGCTCAATAATGTTAAGCATAGAACGGCCAATTCTCTACGAGTGCTGTCTGAGTGGTTCGATAAAGCTATGAAGGTAAACATCTGGTTAACTTCAGTGATTTAAGATTTTGTATATTATTTTAAATTTAGCGTGATTATAACAGTTTTGTAAATGGTGCAGATCAGTGAAACTTTTTTTATTCATTCATGGGATGTGGGCGCAGCTGGCAAGGCCGGCATTTATTGCTTATCCCTAATTGCCCTTGAGAAGGTAGTAGTGAGTCGCCTTCTTGAACCGCAGAGGGCAGTCAACCACATTGCTGTGGGTCTGGAGTTACATATAGCCCAGACCAGTTAAGGACGGCATATTTCCTTCCCTAAAAGACAGTGAACCAGATGGGTATTTACGACAATACCGTAGTTTCATGGTCATTATTACTGATACTAGCACTTTATTCCAGATTTATTTAATTAACTGAATTTAAATTCCCAGCTGACGTGGATGGGATTTGAACTCATGTCTCTGGATCATTAGTTCAGGCTTCTGGATTACTAGTCCAATAACATAACCACTATGCTACTACAAGGTGTTGTATTCCAAATTGTTAGGATGTGGGTTTGTACATTGTGTGTTTTGATTTCAGTTATACAGATGTGGGTAGATGTCCAAGCCATGGGTAGGTGCTCCCTACAAAGAGATATAAAAGGAAAATAACTTCAGGCCACTGTTTCTGGCATAATCTACGACCTGTTGCAGCATTGATGGAAGCCTAGGAATAAATTTCCAATCTGCTCTTGGCTGGGAAAGGCGCATAGCATGGAGATTTCATAAATTAGGAGGGAAACATTTTCATCTCTCGACTGTGTAGTACACTTATCCTTAAATATCTTCGCTGCATACTATTAGGCGTGTCAGGCCAATCCTTCCCTCTGTGGTCCAACAGCAACCTCTTCTGAGACAAGCAGATTCAAGATTTGGATTGACAATGGCATCAGACCCAGGTCATGATTTTCAAACAGCTAAGTCTGTAACTCCCACCATACCCCCCCCCCCCAAAGAGCCAGTACAGATGGTGGCTTTTTGACCTAAGTTTCCTTTGCCTGGAATAGCCACATAGGAATATCTTCTTCTGCTTTATATTTGCTGCCATAATGCAGATAACATTGAAAGCTTACAAAGGTTGTGAGAGAAAGATTTTTACCATACACTTCTGGAAGAAAACTGCAAAAATGTAGTGGGTGACCACCATGACCTCTGCCTACAGTAGAATTAGAGAGGGCCAACTTGGAATAGTACTTAAAATATATTCTGCTGTAAAAAATGTTCCATTATTTTCCCCACAACCAGCCATTGTAGGAGGAGCTGCAGCCAACGGGGCACACTGCTGTGCAATGTGTTCATTTGTTACTTTTCTTTTTTTCTCTTCTCCCCTCTCTATTTATTTGTCTGTTTTTCACTCTGTCTCTTTCACACTCTCTGTCTCTTTCTACGTCTCTGTCTCTTTCTCTCCATATGTGTGTGTGTCTCTCTCTTTCATTTTCCACTCCTGTTTTTTCTTTGCGTTCCTTTTTTCTCTTCTATTTTTTCTCACACCTGCTCCTCTTCTCTGGTTTCTCTCCTGTTTCCTCACTCATTTTCTTTTTCCTGTCTCTTGCACTCCTGGTTTTTCTTTTGATCATTCCTCCATGTTTTTCTTTCTCACATTTGCAATTCTGTGTTTTCTTTCTATTGTATCTCATCAATTTTTCTAATTTCTACATTGATACACAGGCCAAACTCTTAACCATGAATCATTCAGATATGTACATTTTAAAAGCAAAAGATTCTTCATCAAGCGCTGATGCTTTAATTTATCAGAACTACCAGTAAGTAAAGCAATGTATCCACTTTGGAAAGCTTGGACATGTGAAATGAATGTACTTTACAACAAGAAATTCAGTGTACAGGAAACTTTGTGTTATCCGGAGGCTAACTGTCCGGAATGCTCGAGCCACCGGCAAAAATCAGGAGCCGTTTTCGTTAGGTTTTTTTTCTTCTCGTTGCTTTTTTTCCTCAACAGTCAAGCTCTGCACGGTCTGCTGAAGCTGTTGCTAAGCTACAGAGACGCTTGGACTGTTTAGAAGCTGTTGCTAAGCAACAGGGTTTGTTGACAGATACGGAGCTCAAAAGCTTCCGTATCTTTCAACATTAGAGCTGGAGTGTCCGGCAGTTTTGAGGGAACGGCAACAGCTCGGTCCCGTCGGTGCCGGATAGCACAAAGTTTCCTGTATTATTTTGATAAACAGTTCAATGTAGGTGCAGTAATTAGAATTGTGGAAATGCCAGCGATTCTTTCCACATATCTCAACTACTGTATAGAAATTCAGTGGATGATTTGTATCTAATTTGCATATTTTGTGATATACTGTTTGCCTGATGTATTTTCACTGGTTAATTATTTTAAAGCTTCTTATTGGACCAATGCATGCTCAAGCAATCGGATAACTTTTGTCTTTTCTCAAGTTTTTTGACCTGACTTCCAGTACTTCATTGCCCTCGACGGAGGTCATCGCAAGTGTTGATGTTATGCTGGATGAAGCTGAACACGATGTATGCAAAGAACTTGAAATTTCAACCACAGTAAGTATTCATTCAGTATTCTAGTTTGCTAATTTTTTGTTTATTACATAAATGTGGAAACCACATAGACAATTACTTACAATGACGAAAGGTTATCGACCTGAAACGTTAACTGTTTCTCTCTCCACAGATGCTGCCTGACCTGCTGAGTATCTCCAGCATTTTCTGTTTTTATTTCAGATTTCCAGCATCTGCAGTATTTACTTTTCCTGAACTCACTTTTTTAGTTTTTTTTTTAGAATAGGCTTTCTTTTGTAACTTATTTCTATTTCCAACAAGAGTCCCTTTTTAAGTAAATATTTTTGATTCGCATGCTAAGAAGAACTAATTTTTGTGTTGGGAATGGGAAATTTTTTGCACTTTGTGTTGATATCAGTTACTCCTGATTAGGCATAGGTTTAAACTGTTATGTGGTCCTAGCAGTGTGCTCAATTTAAATTCAGAGTATTTTTGCCTCACTCCCACCTCACCACTGTTGTGACCTGTCTCCGTGTGATTACTGGCTTGTGCTGAATTGTGGGTATTTTTGTCCTATGGAATCTACACCCACTAGGACCTGAGGTGAGAGTGCCCAATCTCATTAATGTAGGACCCTTTTTTACAGTGGAGACTTTCATCCAGCAAGTTTGGGCTGAATTGTTGCAGGAATTCCAAAGGCGAAAGGGGTGCTCGCTAACTCACTGCAATCCAATTCCTTCTTTAGCGCAACTGTTTAATATTCTTTTGTAACTGCCTACTAGCTAATATCTGCATCCATTATGTGTGTAAATAGATGTATGAATTTTTTTTGGGGGGGGGGGATGAAGGGGGATTTGATTATGAAATGGAAAATTCATAATATGTAATTTAACTTCCCCTTTAAGCAAAAAGGTGAAGCTGATAGGAAGATAATCCATAGCGCTTTCAACAAAGTGATGCAGAAGATCAACGAGGAACAGTCCCTCCTTTTGGTTGTACAAAATAAATATGCAGCCTGTGTTCAGGTAACTTTATTGTTGTATGCTTAACCCGACTTCCATTTCTTTTTGTAAATCCATTTTAGTGGTAGTTCCAACCTGGCAATAAATCCATTAAAACTTAATTTATTCAAAAAATTCTACTTTTCCTCTCCTACTTCTCAATACATAAATGTGCTTCACTTAGAATGCTTTGGGGGGAAAATACAGTTGATTAGTGCTAACGGGACGCAAAGCAACTAGTGCCCGGGCGCGGCGATGTATGCGCCGCTCGCAAAATTGACCAGACATTTTGCGGCGTTGCTAAATACTACTGCCACGGCCTCCTGCGCCCGCAGATCGTGACATCAGTCGAGCGTGTAGCGCCCTGGACCGGATATTGAGTGGCGCCCCCTTTCCGCCTGCCGCTAGCAACGACAGGTAGAGGGGAACATTTTGCAGTCGGGAAGGGAGCGCTATTTAAAGGCGACCGCTTCCTGCCTTTTGCACCACGCATAGAGAGAGACAGACTGACTTCTGGAGAGATTCAATGCTGTGTGAAGGAGTTTTGGGCACTGAGCTGCACTTTGCAGGTTCATTTTGATTTGACCTTTCTTGCATCGATTTAGAAGAGACTTTGGGGGCTGCACTCAGCTCTTTCCCTGGGCGCCTCCATTGTTCTTTCCAGCAGAATTGAAGTACAGGTCTGTCCATGCCGAGATTCAAGGCTGCAATGAGCATGGTGTGGCTGGAGAGCAAGATCGACCCTCCCCTTTAAGAACTGGCTGGCGCCAGTGTGTCTGTGTTCCATTGCTAACTGACATCACATTAGCTTCGCCAGCGCTCTGAGGTAGCGCCTTGCTCCTCAGTGTTAGCGCCTTAAGAGAGATGTGTAGCGCCTGATTTAGCGCTCAAATCATCTCCAGAGGCAATAGAAGCCAATTTTGCAGTCGGAGGTGATAATTAGCACCAGGCACTAAACTTTGCGCCCGGCTGATAATTGCGCCCCAGACGGGGCGATACCAAATTTCTCCCCCTTTGTGTTTTGTTTATATGGACGCCTTGAAAACATGAAGATAGGAGTAATATGTTCAGTTGTTCATTTTGCATGCTGTTAATGTTGCTGTTGGTGCACACACAGTAAATAACAGTTGATTTCATGCATGTTTCTGTTGTGACAGTACTGTATAGGGTTTTCTAAACTGATGTGCTAATTGTGGATTCTTCTTAATGTCTGACGACTCCAATGGAAAAAATACCAGTAGGCCCATAAATTAGTCATACTGGTGGTTTCGTTTTCCTATTGGAATAATTCTTAATTCCTAAAACATTTAAATGTAGACCAATTACTTATACTTTCTCTATTGCTCATGTTTGTTGCAATTTTCAAGATATGTTCATTAGAAAATGTACTGGCTTCATTTTTGATACTTTGGAAATGAAATAGTGAGTCCCTGTTTTTATTATTTCCCTTCGCCCTCCATCTTTTATAGTTTAAGGAGCAAGTTGGACAATGGCTTAATACTTATCCCAATGTTGGAGATCTGTTGTCAATCAAAAGATCAGTCAAGAATCTTAAAGCTCAATTGAGGTGGAAACTAGTTGAAAAGAACAATCTGGAAGACGTATGTACAAATTCTGAATACTTGTAAAACGTCGCGTCTAGTATAGATCCGCGTCTGTCACACTTTGGATGGCTCACATGCAAAATTCTACGTCCTACTTTTATTTATTTTTTAAAAAGCTATAACAATTGCATTTTGGCCTTAATTGACCCGAGCATCCACAAAAAAAGACCTCGGGACGTCCCAAAGCACTTCAAAAGTATTTCATGGACTGTAAAGTGTAGTTACTGTTGTAATGTAGGAAGCGCAGCAGCCAGTTTGTGCGCAGCAAGCTCCCACAATCGGCAATGTGATAATGACCAGATCATCTGTTTTTTTAGTGATGTTTATTGAGACAATTAGCCTCCACCTGCACTGTGTAAGGTACAGAAATTACCTTCAACTGAAGTCAGGAACCACACTTCTAGAATAGATATAAGAAAGGAAGTAAGCCTGGATTCTAATTTGCCAGAGCATCTGCTGAGAAATTTCAGAATGTAATTGATTTCAAGATTGTGGTGAAATTACACTATTGTGGATTATTCTGCTGCCAAATTGCAGCTATGTCTCCCTGTGTGTGTTGCACAGTCTAATCAACCATCCTGCCTTTATAAAACCAGTGTTTGAAGGTCGGAGTTTGGTGCAGTAAGTAAACCAGCTGTAAATTTTAATATTGTTTCCTCACAACATTCTACATGGATAATCTAGAAAAAATGCCAGATCTTTTGTTTGAGGCGCAGTAGATTTATCTTATACAAATTAAGCCTGCTGTAATAATGGTGGAGGGAAGTACTATGCTGAAGTTTAATGTGATGTCAAGTTATCTACACGTATAAATTAGAACTTGGATGTATAGCTCATTAAGTTATTTTTGAACTGTAAGGATGACGCATAATGTGTACACACAATTTTCATCTTGTAGTTGGGCAATTACGATGAAGTAAAGATTCAGGAGATGAAGGAAGAAATACGCAAACTTAGAGATAACATCTATGAAGAGATCTGCTGTGAGCAGAAAGAATATGTAAGGATGTTGAACCTGTGTTTATTTTGAAGTATTTGGGAGACTCTTTTATTGTTTCTTTATACGAGATGCTGAATGGCTATTAAGCGGCTTTTATTTCTGTGATGGAGGTCATGACTTGGTGTCATAAGTCAAAATAAAACATTTATAGTAGGGCATATTTGGTGTCACCAAAAAGCAAAAAAGTTGCAGATGCTAGAAATTTCAAACAAAAACAGAAAATGCTGCCAATGTTCAGTAGGTCAGTCAGCATCTGTGGGGAGAACAGAGAAGTCCCATTAGTTCTGATGAAGGGTCCACACTTGAAATGTCAATTCGGTTGTTCTCTTCCCAGATGCTGACTGGCCTGCTAACTGTCACCACCATTTTCTGTTTCTGTTTCATCTATTTGCTATTCTGTTTATAATACTTTTGTTTTAAATTTGAATAACTAACTTTCAGGAAAAAAACTGGAATAAACTATCTGGCAATGCTTCAGTGTAAGGTAGGAGCTGTGGAAATAAAAGTTTTATTTCAAAGTAATGTGGAAGTTTTTCTTCCAAGTGAATTTGAAGGAATACTCCAGTAAGTGTGCATTAATTATATTTGTGGACACACATCTATGTATATTGAAACCAATAAGGTGTTTTACTTTCTGCAAAATTCTAGGCAAAATACTCTGGGGACCAGTTTGGATCATGTGGCAAGCTCTAGCTGGTTGTTTATAATTGATCCTTAGAATATTCTTAGAACGTTCAGTCCGTAAGGATGACCCCGAGCTTCCGGTCGCCTGTCATTTTAATTCACCGCCCCATTCCCACTCAGACCTCACTGTACTTGGGCTCTTGCATTGTTCCACGGAAGCTCAGTATAAACTCGAGGAACAGCACCTCATCTTCCGATTAGGCACTTTACAGCCTTCCGGACTCAATATCGAGTTCAACAATTTCAGATCATAACCTCGGCCCCCATTATATTTTTACTTATTTTTTATCCCAACCTTTGTTTTGGCCCTTCCCCCCCCCGCCCCCTTTTTTCTTTTTTTAATCTCTCTCCCACATGGCAGCGGTCTCCCATTCTGTCAGCACATTTCACACCTAATCTAGAGCCGTCTTTTGTCTCCACTAGTCCTATCACCATCTCGTCTCGTTTTGAATACCTCTTAATGTCTCTTCATTTCTCTCTTGTTCTCTCCCAGCCTGGCCTTTCAATCTATTTCATTTCCTGTGCCTTTCCAGTCTTGACAAAGAGTTTGACTCGAAACGTTGACTCTGTTTTCTCTGCACGGATGTTGCCTGGCCTGAGTTTTTCCAGCATTTTCTGTTGTTACTTAGAATATTCAACCCATTTAGAACTAAACAGAAAATGCTGTAAACACTCAGCAAGTCCGGCAGCGTCTATGGAGAAAGGGGAAAAAAATCAGGATGATGGAGAAGCGCTTCCGGGGATGGGGGAGGGAGCGGGCTGGTGCTTGAGATGGGGGATCCCTAAATGGTACAGCACCAGTGGGGTAATCTGCTTCCTTCCACTGAAGTGTGCTTTGCTTCGCCAGTTTTTTCATGCTTTGCCCTCCACTTTGCTATCCTGCTTTAACTGTTCACACATCTTCTGGCTCTCCTATGCTTTTTATTTCCCTAATTTCTCTCATCGTGCCTCCTTTTGTCTTATGTTATCACTTCTATAAGCTTGTTCTCCACCTAATCACTTTATAGGTCATTCTTTTTCTTCTGTACCTTTTACAAAGCTGCTCATCTCAAATAACTTCCAACTCTGACAAAAAGTTATACATGAAACTTTAGACTTTTCCTTTCTCCATTGATTATGCCTGACCTGAGTGTTTCTGTTTTTGTTTCAGATTTTCAGCATATACAGTATTTTTCTTTTTAAATTTAAAAAATGGTCGGTCTTTCATCTGATTTCTGGAATCAGAATTTTCTGTGAATTTCTAATATTGTAGAGTCATTGAACTATAATCCAGCTCAGAATGTAGATGTAGAAGAGCGTTGCATATTTTAATTTATGCAAGGCTCTGTAGTCTCAAACTCTGTGAAGTATTGCAGTTACAAATCCATCTTGTGTAAAGCGACAGTGCGGAGAAAACTCATGCGCAGTGGTGCATCTTGGAGCACAATATAATGATGCCACTGTTTGGCTTTCTGATTTCCTTGTCCGTATAAAGAGCAGAAGCCAGGCATATTCTCATAAGGAGACAGAGCGGGAAAACTGGAAGTGGAAGTCAGCTGCCTAGGCCCTCCGCTCCAGAATTCCCTCCCTAAACCACTCCGCCTTTCTACCCCTCTCTCCTCCTTTAAGACGCTTCTTAAAACCTACCTCTTTAACCAAGCTTTTGGTAACCTGTCCTAGTATCTCCTTGTGTGGCTCGGTGTCAAATGTTGTTTGATAACACTCCTGTGAAGCGCTTTGGGATGTTTCATAATGTTACAGGTGCTATATAAATGCTAAATTGTTGTTTTCAGCTGCTGTCATTCCTCTTAGAGTGGAAATGGTGGCGGGATCCAGATGCAGGTTGTGACTGGTTTCCCCAGTTGGTTGGTACATTAGACAAGGGAGGGGAACAAAGTGGGCATTTATCCTCCACATAGATCAAGATTCAGTTAAATCACCCTATAAAGAAAATCACGTGGCAATGCCACTTTAAGAGATTTGGGGGGAGAAAATTAGGTTGCTTTGCACCTCCAGTTAGCGCCTAAGAGGGCACTAACGGCGCAAAGCAACTAGCGCCCAGGCGCGGCGCCGCACACGCCTCCCCGAAATTCAGCGGGAGGTTAGCAGTGCTAACCGGTAGCACCCCGTGGCGCTGCACTGCCGGCGATGACATCGTCGCCGTGTGCAGCGCCCTGGTCGTGATCTTCGGGAGCGCCCCCTGACTTAACCGACGTACGCCATGTCTGACTGGGTCAGGGGGACCTACCTGCGACCGGGGAGGCGCAATTTAAAGGTGAGGTGCGGGGCGACCATTTGTGTTGCTGGCTGTCTGCTATCGGCTGTCTGCTATCACCTGCCTGCGCTCCCGACCCTGGCCTTCAGAACAGCCGCCCCCCCCCCCCTTCACGGCGTGCTGGCTGCGCTCCAAGAGCCTGGCACTTCTCTTGAGTGCCGGGCTTCTCTTGAGGGCCGGGCTCTTTTACCGGCATTCCCGATCTCCGGGGGCCCAGCTGGGCCCCGGGGCGCACTGCGCAAGGCCCCTCCCCTTTAAGAAGTTCCGGCCTCCATAGGATTGGCGGGAGGGAGGGGGACAAGGAAGATCGGGGGCTCCATAGGGTCCCGGGGTGGTGGTGGGACAAGGAAGATCCGGGCCTCCGTAGGGTCGGGGGGTGGTGTTGGGACAAGGAAGATCGGAGCCTCCATCGGGTCAGGGGTGGTGGTGGGACAAGGAAGATCAGGGCCTCCGTAGGGTCGGGGGTGGGGGACAAGGAAGATCGGAGCCTCTGTCTGAGCAGGGGGGTGGGGCACAAGGAAGATTGGAGCCTCCGGAGCATCGTAGGGAAGGAAGAGCAGATCGGGGCTTGCCACCGGAGGATTGGGGCTGGCCTCAGGATGATGGCGTGAGGGGAGGGGAGAGCATATCGGGGCTTGCCACCTGGAGGATTGGGGCCGGCCTCAGGATCATCGGTGTGGGGGGGGGGGTGGCCTCCGATTGCGTGGGATGCATTAAGTATGGACCCTGGATCCAGGAGGTAAGTGTAAAGGCACCTGCCTCCTGGATGCAGCAGTCCTCGCCTTGCTGTAGCTGCCAGGTTTATGAAGTGTGTAAAACCTGACCAGCTAGAGTTAAAAACAAAACGGTGGTTAAAGAGGCTTCTAGCCTCATTGTAAATGTTAAAATTGATGTCTGGCCTCCGGGCAGCAGGTTGGCTGCCCGCTCCCATCCCGCCTCCGTTAAAACCGGAAGTGGGTGGTCAGAGTCGCGTTCAGGTCGGGATTCTGATTTTTAACAATTTAACTACCTCCACGCTTCAAACTCACCTGTTTTTTTCAGGTTAATATTCCCCCCCATGTGTCTAAGATTTCATTAATTTTTGTTAGGTCTTTCAGATGAATGGGTCTGTTTTTGCTTTATAGGAGAGACTTGGCAATGTAGTTCAGAATTGGTTTCCTGAACTCCCTCTCCTCTATCCTGAAGCAGCGATCAAGACTTACATGGTAATTAGCTTCAGCGTGTCTATTTGATAGAATAATGTTCAGATTTTCGTCTTTAGTCGTTTGAAACATTTTTTAACAAAGTATTTTCTATAGTACTAATGCGCTGCTATTGCATGATACTTAAGCACTTAAAATGCTGGGCACCCAATGGTTGACCTAGGGTGTAGTAGTGCTCTTTTTTGGGAAGGGGGAAAGTGAATAAATTAAACGATAAAGCACATGTGCGTCAATGGCCTGAACTGTGTGTGTGTATAGGAGGCTCCTAAGGCTATTTTCTAGGTTTTTGTACAGTTAACAAACCTGAAGATGAACACTCCTCCAAACACACGAGTAACTGTTTGCACAATCCCAGACTATTGTGCACCTGGTAATCTATTATGTTTTTAATGTGTTCCTGGAGTAACTAACATGTAATTCCTAACAAGCTGTTGTGCAATTGGAAGGATCATGGGAAATTTGATTATAAATAACTGAATTGAAGCTATAGACTGAAAATTCTGCCGATAGTGTAATGATAATATGTGGCCACGCTTTGCGAATGATTTTGAAGATAAAAAATAAATAAATGGAGCATTTTATTTAAGGTATGGTTTTCAATAGTTTTTCCTTCCGTGTCTCTGCTCTCCAAAATAGATGGTATCGTTTTCATAGAGTAGTCAACATGCTCTGGTATTGCCCTTATTTTTTTCAGCAATCTGCTGGACTATTCACTAACAGCCTAGAGCGTGATTTGTTTGATCCAGAACCCATGAGAGAATTGAGCAGCAAGCGGCCATTGGTGTGCTCTGAAGTTAAATCCCAGAGAATCCTCTTAAAGGTAGTATTTGTTGGAGATAGAGTTTTAAAGTTGTTTTTTTTATAATTCTCTTTAAATCTTGCTATAAAATATCCATTCCTCCTCCTCCTTCTCCAGCCTCCATCCCTCCCCCTCCAGATGACTTCTGAATTCATAAATAGCTTGGGGGCAACTTTAACTCCTGTTCTTCTGTTGCTGTGGACTGCACTTCAGTGTTTTTTCTTGTGTGTTCTCTGACAAATGTGATGTATTCTTTTAATAGGGCTATTCTGTAGATACTGACACAGAAGCCAAAATGATAGAAAGAGCTGCTAAATATCACCAAGCTTGGTCTGTGTTGAAGGAAGAATCTGGACTCCTGCCTATTCTGTACCTGTTTGCTTGCAAAGTAGGTAAAAAAAAAAAGTACAATATAATAAACTAGTAGAGATAAAATCAGCAACAACCACTTGCATTTATATAACAACAGAAAATGCTGGAAATACTCAGGCCAGGCAGCATCTGTGGAGAGAGAAACAGAGTTAACGTTTCAGGTCTGGGACCCTTCATCAGAACTGGAAAAAGCTGGCAATGTAACATATTAAGCAGGTACAGAGACAGGGGAGGAATGAATTGAAAGAACATGCTGTGAAAATGTTGCAAATGGGAATGGCAAAATCATACTGCATGAAAAATGGGGGCAGGGATTATTATCTGAAATTGTTGAACTCTATATTGAGTCCGGAAGGCTGTAAAGTGCCTAATCGAAAGATGAGGTGCTGTTCCTCGAGCTTACGTTGAGCTTCATTGGAACAATGTAATAGGCCGAGGACAGAGAGATCAGAGTGGGAGTGAAGTGGAGAATTAAAGTGACAGGCGACCGGAAGCTCAGGGTCAACCTTACGGACTGAACGGAGGTGTTCCGCAAAGCGGTCGACCAATCTGCGTTTGGTCTCCCCAATGTAGAGGAGGCCGCATTGTGAGCAGCGAATACAGTATACTAAATTGCAAGAAGTACAAGTAAATCGCTGTTTCACCTGGAAGGGGTGTTTGGGGCCCTGGACAGTGGGGAGGAGGTAAAAGGGCATGTGTTGCATCTCCTGCGCTTGCACGGGAAGGTGCTAGGTGAAGGAGAAGGGCTGTTGGGGGTGATTGAGGAGTGGACCAGGGTGTCGCGGAGGGAGCGGTCCCTTCGGAATGCTGAAAGGGGAGGTGAGGGGAAGATGTGTTTGGTGGTGGGATCACGTTGGAGATGGCGGAGGATGATCTGTTGAATGTGGAGGCTGGTGGGGTGAAAGGTGAGGACAAGGGGAACCCTATCCTGGTTCTGGGAGGGAGGGGAAGGGGTGAGAGCAGAAGTGCGGGAAATAGAACGGACATGGTCAAGGGCCGTGTCAACCACAGTAGAGGGGAATCCTCGGTTGAGGAAAAAGGAAGACATGTCGGAAGCACTGGTATGGAAGATGGCATCGTCCGAACAGACGCGGCGGAGACGGAGAAACTGGGAGAATGGAATAGAGTCCTTACAGGAAGCGGGGTGGGAGGAAGTGTAGTCCAGGTAGCTGTGGGAGTCGGTGGGCTTGTAGTGGATGTTTGTCGAAAGCCGATCACCAGAAATGGAGACGGAGAAGTCAAGGAAGGAAAGGGAAGAGTCAGAGATGGGCCATGTGAAGGTGAGGGAAGGGTGGAAATTGGAAGTAAAGTGAATGAATTTATCTAGTTCAGGGCGAGAGCAGGAAACGGCACCAATACAGTCATCAATGTACTGGAAAAAGAGGTGAGGGAGGGGACCTGAGTAGGACTGGAACAAAGAATGTTCCACATATCCCATGATCAGACAGGCATAGCTAGGGCCCATGTGGGTTCCCATAGCAACACCTTTAATTTGAAGCAAGTGAGTGGAGTCAAAGGAGTTGTTATTCAATGTGAGAACAAGTTCAGGCAGGCGGAGGAGGGTGGTGGTGGATGGGGACTGGTTGGGCCTCTGTTCAAGGAAGAAACTGAGCGCCCGAAGGCTGTCCTGGTGGGGGATGGAGGTGTAGAGGGATTGGACGTCCATAGTGAAAAGGAGACGGTTGGGGCCAGGAAACTGGAAACTTAAAGTGACGGAGGGCATCGAAGAGTCGCGAATGTAGGTGGGAAGAGACTGGACAAGGGGAGAAAAAAGAGTCGAAATAGGAAGAGATAAGTTCCGTGGGGCAAGAACAGGCTGAAACGACGGGTCTACCGGGGCAGTCCTGTTTGTGGATCTTGGGTATATATTATGTTATATACTTGCATTTATATAGTGCCATTAAAGTGGAAAAGGTGCCACGGTACTTAACAGTTGATGTAATCAGACAAAAATGAATGCCGACACAAAGCATGGGAATATTAAAAGTGGTTACCAAAATCTTGGTCGAAGAGGTGGTTTAAGGCAAGTCTTAAAAGAGGAGAGGTAGGTGGAGAGTATTTGCGTGTGGGCCTAGGATGATGCCAAAGGTGGGGTGAAGGAAAGAATGGTTGCACAAGAGGCCAGAATCAGAGGAATCAAGTTCTGGGGGAGTTATAGAGCTGAAGAAGGTTACAGAGATGAGGAGAGTGAAAGCCATGAAGATATTTAAGCACAAGGATGAGACTTTTAAATTGGAGGTGTTGGGGGACCGGAAGCCAATGTAGGTCAGCAAGAATAGGCGTGATGGGTGAGCGGGACTTAGTGCAGGATAGGATACAGATATCAGAGTTTGGATGAGCTGAATTTTAGAGTGTAGTGGATTGAAGGCTGGTCAAGAGAGCATTGGAATAGTTGAATCTGAAAGTAACAAAAGCATGGATAAGGGTTTCAGCAGCAGATGGGTGGAGGCAGGTTATGTTACGGAGGTGAAAATAGGGGATATTTGTGATGAAGATGATATGGGGTCTGAAGATCAGCTTAGGATCGAAGAGGATGTTGAGGTTGCAAACAGTCTTGTTCAACCAATGGCTGGGAAGGGGAAAAGAATTAGTGGTGAGGGTACAGAGTTTGTGGTGGGGGCTGAAGATGATGGCTTCAGTCTCCCCAATGCTTAACTGGAGGAAACGGTGGCTCATCTAAGATTTGGATGTTGGACCAGCAGTCTCAACACAGCGGCAGTGGAAGGGTCAAGAGAGGTGCTGTAGAGTTAGAGCTGGGTGTCATGAGCGTACATGTGGAATTTGACCCCATGTCTTCGGATAATTTCGTCAAGGGGCTGCATTCGGAAGAGGAGGGCGCAAAGGATTGATCCTTGGGGGACTCCAGGGTAAAGGTGCAGGGGCTGAAAGAGAAACCATTGCTGGAGACACTCTGGTGACGATTTCATGGGTAAGAGTGGAACCAGTCGAGGGTAGTTCCATTGAGTTGAACTACGGAGGAGTTGGAGGAGAATGGTGTGGTCAACTGTGTCAAAGGCTGCAGAGAGGTCAAGGAGGACGAGGAGTGAAAATGCACCACGGTCAAAGTCACAGACACTGCCAACTGTAAATGCTGGAAATCCAAAATATATAACACAAATTCTGGAAATACACAGCAGGTCTACCAGTATCTGAAGAGGGAAAATATAACTTAAAGTTCCAGTGGGACTCTACTAAAATTCAGCACCTGTTTTGACCACCCTAAAAGTTAATCTGTCTTTTCAGATGCTGATAGACCTGCTATATATTTTATGTTAATAAATTTGTAGCTTAGTAGGATTGTTACAGTGCATTCAGTATTCATAAGTCTGTAAAGATAAACTGATGCTAAATCTGAGTAGAGATTGTTTTGTTGTTGACTGAACTTGTTGTGTTCCCATTCTATATGTTTTCTCTAGTCTGAACCAGTGGCATATGTCATGGTACCATTTTATGCAGGATGGTGTTTGAAAACTGTGCAGGCCACCAACCCTCTAATCTCAGTGGTGAGTTTCATGTATTGATTAATCTGATCTCGAGACCTCGAGTAAAGTAAAAGGGTTAATAGCTTCATTTAAAATAGCTCATAGGGGAATTTCACAAGTTTGATAGCCAATGAGCTAAAAATAAGATTCAATTGAATTTTAACTCCAACATCTCTTGCAGCATGTCATGGCATTGTGAGATTTGCATTTGTTTCTCTACCATTTTATAGGTCTCTTGTGGCATCCAGAAAATGTCCATTAGGTCTTTAATGATATCATTGCAATCTTATCTTTATGTCCAGTTATTGTTCAACCGGAGCTTCGAACCCAGTTCAATTAACATTCACATAGCAGACATTTCAGATTACACCCCTCCTCTGGATTGCGAAGTTGTGTAGGAGAATAGCTCATGGTATCTATTTGTGAAGGGCACTTGGAAAATTGGGCCTTTAATTCAGCCCCTACCCATACTAAAATTGGACATTTAATTTAGTCCCTTCCCATATTAAAATCATACCGCATCAACTCCCATTTTGGGGGATATTGAAGCTTTGGAAATGGTACACAGTGGGTCACAAGATTGATACTAGTGAAGAGTATTCCACCACACTCCTGACTTATGCTTTGTAGGTGGTAGAATGACTTTGGGAGTCACGAGGTGAGCCATTCAAAGCAGAATACCCAACTTCTGACATGCTCTAGTAGCCATGACATTTATGTGGCTAATCCAGTTGAGTTCCTGGTCACTGATGAGCCCATCCAGGAATTTGATCATGGGCGATTCGGCGATGGTAATGGCATTGAATGTCAAGAGGAGGTGTTTAGACTCTCTCTTGTTGGAGATTGCTTGGCCCTGGTGTGTTACTTGCCACTTATCAGCTCAAGCCCACGGGATCGGAGGACTGGAGGTTGTCCTTATTGTCCTCTTGTTTGTCCTTATCCAATACGGCGGGAAGTATGCAAGGGGTTCACGTCTGCCATTTTGGGGACTTGGGAGGCTGCATAGTGCCTGAAATTTTCTCGGCCTACATATATCAACTTGTGAAAAGAAATATGGTGTAGAATGGAAGCTTTTAGATTCCTAGGACATGGGGACAACTTCTACTTAGCTTAGTGGATTTGGTACTGGACTAGATCATGAGTTCAAATCCCAGCATAGCAATTGTGAAATTGAACTCAGAATCTGGTAATTTGTGGGCTAACACCAGAAAATGACTACAATATCTGCCAGAATATTGTAAAAACCCAACTGGAGCAGCAATATTTTTAAGGGAAACGTACCTGTCACTCCTGCCCAGTCTGGCCTACATGTGACTCCAGTCTTAGAATTTGTGGTTGACTCTTAATGCCCTCAGAGCAACTTAGGATGGGCAATACATACTGCCTTGCCAATGTCTCTCACACACACACCCCAAGAACAAATAAAAATACAGACTGCTTCATCTAAATTGAACTTGTACCAACTCCCTTACAGAGAAGGTAAGTACAACAATAAAGGAGGAATTAAACTAACAAGACAAAGGCAGGGATTAACAACAAATATAGCAGAGGTGAAAAGCACTCTAAATAGTAAGTGCAGTAGTGTGAGATAATGAATTTTAGGAGAAAAGATGAGGAAATGTACACTAAATAGTAAAACTTTAAAAGGAGTAGAATAAAGGTGAGACTTGGGAGTTCAGGTTTATATCTAAACTAGCTGGAGTGCCTGGCGGTGTTGAGGGAACTCAAGAACCCTGTGCCATGTTTATAAAACTGTTTGAGACTGTTGGGATTAAAGAACTCTTCCTAAGCACCCAGGAGGTGGTTCTTTAACTTCGTTTTTTGTTAATGGAGATCGCCAGTCAGAAGTGGTGCGTCCAAGTCTGCTACGTTTTCTTGAGGGCATGCTGTTATGGAAAAAGAAAAAATATATGAGTCTAGAGAGAGAAAGACACCCCGGGGAAGGGGCTGGACTCGGAGCCCGGCGGGTGAAGAAGGGCGGCCGCCATTTTGTGAGGTCGGCGGGAAGTTTGAATCGCGGCGGTCGAAGGAAGGAAGGAAGAAGGCGAGATTGTGGGTTTAAAATTTTTTAAAAAGGATCCAGAGAGAGGAGATGTAGGTGAAGCCGGAGGTTCTCATCGCTCGGGCTGTGTGTGTGTTGTGTGAGGAGATGGAGACTCCCTCGTCGTGCTCCCCCCCCCCCCCCCCCCACTCTCCCATCCCCTCTCTCTCCCTCTCTCTCTCCCTCCCTTCCTCTCTCTCTCCCTCCCTAGGGCCTCGGGCCCGGCCCGACTCACCTCAGCTGAGCTCCTGCTCTGCCCGAGCCACCATGCGCGGCCTAGTACCTCAGGCCCGGCCCGACTCACCTCAGCTGAGCTCCCGCTCCGGCCCGAGCCCCCGTGCGCGGGCTAGCGCCTCAGGCCCGGCCCGAGTGAGCCCTGATGAGCTCCCGCTGCGGGCCTCCGATGCCGCTCCGCTGCTGGATTTATTTTGGGATTAGCCTGGAGAGAGAGAGGGGGGGAAAGAGCGCCTCAGGCCCAGCCCGATGGACCCCTGCCGCTCCGGTCTCTGGTTTTTCACGCTCCCGCACTAACGGCAGTTTGAAGGATTAGGCCCCGCCCCCACACGCCATGAAATGCCCCCCGTGACGCAGCGCACTCCCCCCGTAGGATTGGTCAACCTTCACGTCACTCAACGCTAATGAACCGTAGGATTGGTCAACCGCTAATGAGCGGATTTTGTCCGTTTTTTGTATAGTGTCCGAACAATTTTTTTTTTCTTCTGATATATAACGTGTAGGTACGCTCTAACTTTTGAGTGAAGCCCGGACATACAGACAGACACCACGATCCTTTTATTTATTATAATATATATATATAATATATAGATAGATAGATGATATACAGTATAAAAAATCTTGTATATGTATATACAAAACTTTACTTCATGTCAACTTCTTCATTATAAATTCCTGTGTTCATGTTTTTAATAGAAACTGCCTATGTAAACTTGTCACATAAGTACACTCTTGCCAATGGTGGTAATGCAGCACTTCACTATTGCATTACCCAGCTCCTCATGCTGTACTCGAGAAATTCCTAAGCTCCAAGTAACTATTTCTCTGCTTCCCAAATTGCCATAATATAAAATCCAAGCATTCTATAAAAATAAGTATGACATTAAAATGGGATTAGGTTACATCTGCGCACCTTGGTCCAATTATCCCCATTCTCTAACCCCACTTCACCTGAAGACTACACTTGGTCTTGATTCCTTGCGTGTAATGCCGTGGGGAATTGTCTGGGATCTTTTAAAAGTGGGAGGACAAGTTGATAAAGCCTTAAAAAAGGGCATATGGGATGGTAGGTTTTATAAAAGGTCTTGGAGTACAAAAGCAAAGAGGTAATGCTAAGCCTATATAAATGATTGGTTATGCCACATTTAGAATATTGTTAAATAAAAACAGAAAATGCTGGAAATACTCAGCAGGTCAGGCAGCATGTGTGGAGAGAGAAACAGAGTTAACGTTTCAGGTTGTTGACCTTTCATCAGAACTAGCAAAGGGTAGAGATGCACAGTACAGGAAACTTTGGTTTATCCGGAGGTTAACTGTCCGGAATGCTCGATCCACTGGCAAAATTCAGGAGTCGGTTCAGTAAGTTTTTTTTTTTCTCTTTTCATTGCTTTTTTTTCCACTAGTCAGGCTCTGTAAGGTCTAGCTAAAGCTGTTGCTTAGCTACAGAGACGCTTGCAAGCTACGGCCGACTGTTTAGAAGCTGTTAGGGTTTGTTGCTAGATACGGAGCTCAAAAGCTTCTGTATGTTTTAACATCAGCGCTGGTTTGTCCGGCAGTTTTGATGGGACGGCAACAGCTCGGTCCCGTCGATACCGGATATCACAAAGTTTCCTGTACTAGGTTTTAAGCAAGTACAGAGGCAGGGAAAGGGAGCGGTGGGGGAGGGGAGGAAAGAACAAAAGGAAAGGTCTGTGTTGGCGTGGAAGGCAGGAGAGATTAAATTACATCGACCTGAAACGTTGACTCTGTTTCTCTCTCCACAGATGCTGCCTGACCTGCTGAGTATTTCCAGCATTTTCTGTTTTTATTTCAGATTTTCAGCATCAGCAGTATTTTACTTTTGAGTTAGAATATTGTGTCTGGTTTTGGGCATCTTACTTTACAAAGGAGACTAAGACCACGGAAAGAGTATTGAAGAGTTTCACTAAAATGATACCAGGGATGAGTGCCTTCAGTTGTGAGGAGGGACGAAAGAAGTTGGTGTTCAAAACTTAGGGGCTTTGAGGAGGTAAGTAGAAAAAAAAAATCTGTTGGTCATGAGTTGGTAACTGGAGGCCTTAAATTAAATAAACAGAGAGGGGTTAGGAGAAGTGTTTTTGCACCAACTTGGAACACCCTCTCTGAATTAGTGGTGGAAGCTTTTGGTAGGGAAATGGATAAATATTCCTTCTGATCGATAAAATCCTGTGATTTTTTTTTACACTATATTTGGATACTCTCATCCTGTGGTCACAATTTTTGAAGGAGGGAATTTTCTTCAGGTGCTAGTTTTTCAGTTGTACAGGAAACTTTCTGGTATCTGGCACGGACGGGACCGACGTGGTGCCGGTTCAGCAACAGTTCCGGATAACCGAACGCTATAGTGAAAGATACGGACCTTAGAGCTCCGTATGAAGCAACAAACCCTGCAGCAGCTTCAGAAGAACGTCCACAAGTTGCAAGCGTCTCTGTAGCTTAGCAACAGCTGCAGCCAAACCCTTGCCTTCCTCAATTTGTTGCTGTGCAAGTAATAAAAGTTAGCTGAAACCGACTCCTGAATTTTGCCGGTTAACCGACATTTCCGGTTATTTAGGGGCCGGTTAATCGAAAGTTTCCTGTACTCAAAACCAAAGCACTCAGTAAGTACATTTTTCATTAAGTGGATAATAATTTGTACCATTATCTTGTGTCCTGTGCTTGAAATACTTTAGGTCTTCGAATTCTTTTTATACATTTTTTTATTTTTAAGATTTGGCTGTCTTAAGGGGCCAACCATAATTGTCGGCATTATTGGAGCTTCAGAGAGCATTTTAATTAACTTCTGAACCCATCCTCTAAAGATGCTTTTTTCTCTCTTCGTTTTTGCTACCATATTTTCTATCCCCAATCTGTACACTAAATTCTGCTGTAATCAATGTTCTAGCTGAGGAATTACATTAGATAAGTGTGCAATAGTGGTGGAATTATTACTTGCATAGGCACTTCTACTGCTTAATGAATGTGGTGACTCAACACTGCTGAAATAGCAGGTCTTGGATTTAAGCAAACCTTGCTGGCGAGTGTTAGCAGTCGACCTCCTTCCTCCTCTAGTTCACAACAACACGTTTTGAGTAAGCATGAGACTTCATAGTGGAGTATACGGAATAGACTTTATTGATACACAGTAAAGGTGATCGGCCTTAGCTGTATACATAGTGTGGCTTTTTCGGTTTCAGTATCTTGCAAGAACTCTGACGTACTGTTGAAAACCATGATCCTTTATACACCATATTTTGACTACATCAAAGGAAAATGTCATAGATAAGACTGTATGACATATCTATTTCCAAACCCTTTGAAAACAGACTATTCATGCAAACACTTGGGCCTAGAAATTGACTATAGCCCCGTTTGGGGCGCCAGCCTCGCCAGGGCGCTAAAAGTAGCGCCCCAGAAGAATTTGCGGCCGCCCGCCGGAAATTCAGTTGGAGCGCCCCAAAGGGAAGCGCGGCGCTACTGGAGGCGCCCTGCATCCCTCTTGGGGCACTGCGACTGAATATCGCTGCGCAACGTGCCGCAGCGCCACATGCTGCGGCACGTCGTGCTGCGGTACTGCAGGCCTTCCTCCCCTTCTTAAAGGGGAGGGGCCTTGTTCTGCGCAATCTGGGGCCCAGCTGGGCCCCCGAGGATCGCGAGTGCCGGCAAAAGAGCCCGGCACCGAGGAGAAGTGCCGGGCTCTTGGAACGCAGCCGGCACTCCGCGGTGGGGGGGGGGGGGTCAGGGGGACGGGAGCGCAGAGGGGTGCTGGCAGGCGGCCAACAACAAAAATGGCCGCCCCGCACCTCCTTTAATTAGCGCCTCTACCGCCGCAGGTTGGCCCTCCTGAACCGGTCGCACATAGCGTCCGGCGGTAAATCAGGGGGCGCTTCCTAATATCGCGGCCGGGGCGCTGCGCACACTGATGACTTCATCAGTAGCGGCACCGCACTAACGGCTAACGCCACCATTAGCGTCCCGCAGAATTTAGCGGGAGGCATGGCCAGTGGCTTGTGACCCACTTAGCGCCCTCTGACGGTGCTAACGGGTGGCACAGCCACCTGAATTTCTAGGCCTTGTAGTTTGTTTACTTCAAAACTACTTCCCCCTAAACAAGACTTCCTGACAGTAACAGTCCCTACACCCTTTTTTTAAGAAAAAGGTTTATTACCCTAGAGTTGCACTTTATTCCTAATATTATTTCTTTACACTTTAAAGCACTTTACATATCAGAAGACAAGCCATACTTTCTCCTCACAACACTTCAGAGTCATTCTGTTTATATTGGAAAGCCTGTTGCTTCAAGACCCAAAGAAGTTTGACTGTTGACCTTTAATTTCCCAAGATGTCCAACATACATCTCTCCAGGATGTCCAACAGTGAGCTGTGCTGGAAGTCATTACTAGTGTTAACACTTGGGAATTCTTATACACCTTTTTGAAAACTGATCTGCTTGATGCAGCTTATGAAAGATTTATTTGGAAAGCTTGTTCCTTAGTCATGATAGTGGGTTCTGTATAATGTGGCTTCGGTTTTATCTGGTGTGATAAGATTTCTGAATCTCCAACACACAGTTTATCTTGCATATGAATGCGCGTTCCTATTGTGCGGATAGTTTTCTGAGTTCAAGCTACTGGCAGCATGCAATGTGGGCAGAATGCCAATAGTATTCTGTCCAAAATTAAATGAGTGCAACCACAATTTCCAGATACGAATTTGGAAAATTACCTCCTTAATTTGTGTATCTCTTCACTAAATAGATCCGTTTTACTACTTAAAGTGTACTCCATCTACATTTATGTTTTAAAGGAGATAATTAAAGTGATGCAAGGCGTGGCAGTTGGTCTGCAGACACTTCACAACTCAAACATTGTTCACAGCGCTCTCCATCCGCACAATGTGTTTGCTGTAAACCGTGAACGTGGAATTGTTGGAGACTTTGATTTTACCAAGTCTGCTGTAAGTATTTTGGTGTAGTGCAAAATTTCCAATTATATATTTTCTGAGAGAATTATAACCTGCTGTCTTTTTCTCTGTATTTATCTGTTTTTATGATTTATCTGTTTTTATGATTTAGTACAAAGCTTATATTCTTTTATTTCCTATGCTATTTTATAAATAGTTTTAGCTAATTTATAATGTATTTCATTTTGACCCTTTTGATTTTTCTGTACCACACACCACCCCTTTTTGAATTTCACTGTGCCAGTCATCATCCTAGGTGGGTGAAATAAAAACAGAAAATGTTGCAAAATTCACAGGAGGTTATCACCTGAAAGAGAAAACCGTGATGGTGTAACTCTTCATCAGAGCTAGCACAGTTAGGCTGGAGAAGTCTCTTTACTAAGACTGATCACGATAAGTCAGGACATGCACAAGAAAAAAGGGGAAATTAGAAAGAAGAATAAAAATTCAGATCTACTAATTACTTTTGCAAAGAGTCTGCTAATGGGTATAATAATGTATCAATGTCACAGGAAAGATGTTTAAAGTCTTGTACACTATACAAAAGTCAAGTCAAATGGGGAGGGGTGGTTCAGTATTGGATATTTCAAGGAAAAGGCAAGAAAGACAAGAGTCCGAATTGCATGTGACTTCCAAAATGGAAAGTAAAACTGTAAAATGTGAATGACATTGAGAGAATCCAAGCAGAAGATTGGGAAGATAGCCAAGGTCTGAACAACTTGAAGGTAATGTTATAGTGCGCCCAAGAGGACGATGAGACACTGCTCCTGAAGTTTACGTTGAGTTTGGTTAAAGCAGTTTAGGAGAACAAAATATTTAACGAGCCTGTCCCATTTTTAAAATGGATCAGTGAATCCTTTTGCCTTATTCCTCAATTCCTTCTCTTTCCAGAAAGTACTTAATTGTCAATTGAAACCATTTATATCGTCTGCTTTAAAGGCCTTTCCTGGCAATTTATTGACAACTGTATTACCTTTTGGGTGGAAAAATATTTTGTCCTTCTTATAACTTAGTAATTTTTAACTCATGTTGCTCTCAAAACCCATGGTTTTTTTCCTTGCTTTTGATTACCTCCTAATGTCTTATTTCCAGGATCATGTATGTTTTCCATGCACTTCACTGAATCATTTTCTGATGTCTTTTGCATTAAAGTCGCTATATAAATGCAGGTGGTTGTTAGATGTTTCACCCGATTGGCTCAAATATTTGTATTATAAAGGAACAACAAATCAGAACTCTAAGGTGTGGCGCCCATAACTGAACACAGTATTCTAGATGTGGTCTAACCAAGACTTTGTATAGCTGTAGCATAACTTCTACCTCCTTGTATAAAAGCTAGCATTAGCTTTTTGTGATTTATTTTCTGTACCTGTCCATAATATTTTAACAATCTTATATACCTGGACCCCTAAATCTCTGGGCCTCCACTGTTTCTAGTTTTTCAACATTTAAAAAGTACTCTGATCTAACCTTTTTGGTCCAAAGTGGATGACCTCACACTTGCCTACATTGAAATCCATTTGCCACAGCTTTGCCCATTCACTTACTCTATTAATATATCTTTGTAATTTTATGCTGCTTACAGTGCCGCCTATCTTTGTGTCATCAGCAAATTTGGATATGTGGCTCTCGATCCCATCATCTGAGTCGTTAATAAATTTGGTGAATAGTTGAGGCCCCAACACAGATCCCTGTGGGATGCCATTAGTCACATCCTGCCAATTAGAGTACCAGCCCATTATCCCTACTCTGTCTCCTGCCGCTCAGCCAATTTCCTAGCCAGGTCAATAATTTGCCTTCAATTCCATGAGCTTCAACTTTAGCTAATGATCTCTTATGATGGGCTTTATTGAATGCCTATTGGAAGTCCATATTAATAACATCCACAGACATTCCCCTGTCCACTACTTTAGTCAGTTCTTCAAAAAATTCAGCCAGATTTGTCGGGCATGACCTACCCTTTACAAATCCATGCTGGCTCTCTCTGATCAGCTGAAAATTTTCACGGTGTTCATTCACTCTATCCTTAATTATAGACTCCAGTACACAACAACAGATGTTAGGCTAACTGTCTATAATTCCCTGGTTTCCCTCGTCTTTCTTAAATAGCGGAGTGACGTGCAATTTTACAATCTAAAAGAATGGTTCCTGAATCGAAAGAACTTTGGAAGATTATAGTTAGAGCACCTGCAATGTTCTTACTTCATCTATATCCCTGGGATGGAAACCATCTGGGATTTATCACTCTTTAGTGTCATTATTTTCTTCAGTACTGTTATTTTGCCAAGTTAATTATGGTGAGTCCCCATCCCTGATTCAATATTGGTTTCCTTGGGATGCGGCATGCTATCCCCTTCCTCTACTGTAAATACTGATGCAAAGTAATTATGCAACATGTCGACATTTCCTTATTTTAATTTACAGTATCACTGTTATCAGTTTTCAAGGGGCCCACATTGCTCCTGACAACCCTCTTTTTCCTAATACAATTGTGAAAAAAATTGTGTTGATTCTGATCTCCCTTGCAAGTTTGTTTTCATATTTCTTTTTGTAGCTCTTACTATCTGTTTTGTCACCTTTTGTTCTTTGTATTTCTCCCAGTTGCTAGGGTCTGTGCTATTTTTTCAATTTTTGTATGCTTTTTCTTTTAATTTTAAGTTGTCCCTTACCTCTTGTTGTTCATTACTTATTTTTGGCAAGTGGAGCTCTTGCCCCTTAGGGGTATAGGTACAGGAGTAGGCCATTGAGCCCCTCGAGCCTGTTCCACCATTCAATGAGATCATGGCTGATCTGCGACCTAACTCCATATACCCGCCTTTGGCCCATATCCTTTAATACCCTTGGTTAACAAAAAAATCTATCAGTCTCCGATTTAAAATTAACAATTGATCTAGCATCAATTGGCATTTGCAGAAGAGAGTTCCAAACTTCTACCACCTTTTGTGTGTAGAAGTGTTTCCTAATTTCACTCCTGAAAAGTCTGCATCTAATTTTTAGACTCTGCCACCTATTCCTAGAATCCCTAAACAACGGAAATAGTTTCTCTGGCTGGAATTTTCTCAAGGAGGGCGGGAGGCCGGGAAACCCAAGAGGCTGGGTTTCCCCACAGGCCCTGCCGGCTTTAACGGCAGGGCCTGATTTGAATGCAAGGCCTCTGATTCCCGCCCGCAGCCAACCAGCTTGAGAGGCTGGCTGACTGCGGGCTGGTAGGCCTCAGAAACGAGATCTGGTCCGGGGGTCGACATGGTCGGGGGTCAGTGATCGACTGGGGGTGGTGGGGTGGGGGTTGGCATGGTCGGGGAATCGGGGGGGGTGTGGTGAGATAGGTGGGGCGGGGGGGTTCAACATGGTCGGGCATTGTGGGGAGATGGTGGGCTGGGGGGGGGGGTTGGCATGGTCGGGGAATGGGGGACGGGTTCAGCATGGTCGGGGATTGTGGGGGGATGCTGGTCTGGTGGGGGGGGGGGAGGCGGGGAGAGGATCGGCCGGGGGGGTATGTCAGCCGAGGATCGGCAGGGGTGGGGGGGGAGAAGGACTGCGGTTGGCCACCGGAAGATCATGGCCAGCTTTATCATCATTGTTGAGGAGGGCTGGGACGCCTGGGAAGTTGATCGGAGGCCTTGTTAAACACTAAATGGAGGTGGAAAGCGAGGCTTCCAGCCTAATTACAATATTTAAATTAAGGTAACGCGCCCTGGGAGCGGGTTGATGTCATGCCTCTGGCAAAACGGAAGTGAGCGGGTTGGGGGCAGATTCAGGACGGGAATCCCATTTTTAACAATTTGACTGCCCCCATGCTCCAAACCCACCTGTTTTTTGGGGGGGGAAATTTCAGCCTCTCTCTACCCTATTTGTTCCCCTTAATATGTTGAATACTTTGGTAATATCACCCCTTAACCTTCTAAATTCTAGGGAATACAACCCTAATTTGTGTAATCTCGTCTTGCAACTTTTTAAAAATTCATTGATGGGATGTGGGCGTCGCTGGCTAGGCCTGCATTTAGTGCCCATCCCTAATTGCCCTTGAGAAGATGGTGGTGAGCCGCCGCCTTGAACCGCTGCAGTCCATATGGTGTAGGTACACCCACAATGCTGTTAGGAAGGGAGTTCCATGATTTTGGCCCAGCGACAGTGAAGGAACGGCGATACAGGTCCAAGTCAGGATGGTGTGTGGCTTGGAGGGGAACTTGTAGGTGGTGATGTTCCCATGCGTCTGCTGCCCTTGTCCTTCTAAGTGGTAGAGGTCGCGGGTTTGGAAGGTGCTGTTGAAGGAGCTTTGGCAAGTTGCTGCAGTGCATCTTGTAGATGGTACACACTGCAGCCACAGTGCGCCGGTGGTGGAGGGAGTGAATGTTGAAGGTGGTGGATGGAGTGCCAATCAAGCGGGCTGCTTTATCCTGAATGGTGTCGAGCTTCTTGAGTGTTGTTGGAGCTGCACTCATCCAGGCAAGTGGAGAGTATTCCATCACACTCCTGACTTGTGCCTTGTAGATGCCTTAACCCTTGAAGTCTGGGTATCATTCTGGTATATCTACACTGCACTCCCTCCAAGGCCAATATATCCTTCCTAAGGTGTGGTACCCAGAACTGCTCACAGTACTCCAGGTCTGGTCTAACCAGGGTTTTCTAGTTTGGCTATCCATTCAATGGCCTCCTGAGGTACCTCCTGCAACACATCTTAGTGGGCAGATTGATGCATTCCATGGTCTGGGACTCATGGCCACAGTCGCTCTTCGGGTTGTTCTTCAACTTCCACTTGTGGCGCAAGTGGTCGCCTCGTCCATGCCCTGTACGGATTCAGCTGTCTACTGTTTTTGAGGGAGGTTGAAGCCAGGGAGTTCTGCTGTTGGGTCAGTGATGAGGTGTTGGTTCTTTATGTTGCATGTGTCTCATGATTCCGTCCATCTGGATAGTGGGTCGATACCAGCTGCATGAATATTGGCTGTTGTTTCCCAGAATAGCCGGCATAACTTTAAGCATTTTCGTGTTGGGTTTTTCAGTGGGGAAGGTCAATGTTGCTCATGATTTTTTTCCATCTCACAGAGCACAGTGGCGTTGCGGTGAATGGCAGGTGGGGCAATGTGGGACAGCAGCGGGAGCCACTCAGTTGGAGTGGACTTAAATGTCCCTGACACTGTCCTCATGGCGGCATTTAGCCATGATCATGCGTCCACGATCCTCTCACTGATCATCTATCCAGTAACAGATTTGCCCAGTTTACTGTGTACAGTCATTGTGTCGCCTGTTGAAGTCAGCCTTTCCTATATCTAGAATCTTGGTAGTTATTTCAAGTTTCTCCCTTTCAAACACAATGTTGAACTCAATGTTAAGAACATGAGAAATAGGAGCAGGAGTAGGCCATTTGGCCCCTGGGACTCATTTGGCCCCTCGAGGTCAATAAGATCATGGCTGATCTACCTCAACTCCACTTTCCTGCACTATCCCCATATCCCTTGATTCCCTTAATATCTAAAAATCTATCGATCTCTGTCGTGAATCTACTCAACGACTGAGCCTCCACAGCCCTCTGGGGTAGAGAATTCCAAAGATTCACCACCCTCTGCGTGAAGAAATTTCTCCTCATCTCAGTCCTAAATGGCCGACCCCCTATTCTGAGACTGACCCCCCTGGTTCTAGACTCCCCAAACAGGAGAAACATCCTCCCTGCATCTACCCTGTCAAGCCCTGTAAGAATTTTGTCTGTTTCAATGAGATCACATCACATTCTTCTAAATTCTAGAGAATATAGACCTAGTTTACTCAATCTCTCCTCGTAGCACAATCCCCCCATCCCAGGAATCAGTCAGGTGAACCTTCGTTGCACTCCCTCCATGGCAATTATATCCTTCCTTAGGTAAAGAGACCAAAACTGTACACAATACTCCAGGTGTGGTCTCACCAGGGCCCTATATAATTGCAGTAAGACGTCTTTACTCTTGTACTCAAATCCTCTTGTAATAAAGACCAACATAGCATTTGCTTTCCTAATTGCTTGCTGTACCTGCATGTTAACTTTCAGTGATTCATGTACAAGGACACCCAGGTCCCTCTGAACACCAACATTTCCCAATCTCTCACCAATTAAAAAATATTCTGCTTTTCTATTTTTCCTACCAAAGTGGATAACTTCACATTTCTCCACATTATATTCCATTTACCATGTTCTTGCCCACTCACTTAGCTTATCTATATCCCCTTGAAGCCTCTTTGCATCCTCCTCACAACTTGCATTCCCACCCAGCTTTGTATCATCAGCAAACTTGGATATATTACATTTGGTCCCCTCATCCAAATCATTCATCTAGATTGTGAATAGCTGAGGCCCAAGCACTGATCCTTGCAGTACCCCACTAGTTACAGCCTACCAACCCGAAAATGGCCCGTTTAGCCCTACTCTCTGTTTTCTGTCTGTTAACCAATCCTCAGTCCATGCTAGTATATTGCCCCCAATCCCATGAGCCCTAATTTTTGTTTAATAACCTCTTGTGTGACACTTTATCGAATGCCTTCTGAAAATCCACATACACTGGTTTCCCCCTTATCTATTCTGCTAGTTACAACCTCAAAAACTTTAACAGATTTGTCAAACACGATTTCACTCTCTCAAATCTGTTGACTCTGCCCAGTCCTATTATATGTGCCCTGTTAGCCCGTCCTTAAAAATAGATTCTAGCATTTTCCCTTTTACTGTTGTCAGGCTAACTGGTCTGTAGTTCCCCGTTTTCTCTCTCACTCCTTTCTTAAATAGTGAGGTTACATTTGTTACCTTCCAATCCGCGGGAACCGTTCTAGAATCTGTGGAATTTTGGAAAATGACAACCAATGCATCCACTATCTCTATAGCCACCTCTTTCAAAACCTTCGGATGTAGGCCATCAGGTCCAAGGGATTTATTGGCTTTCAGTCCCATTAATTTCTCCAGTACTATTTTTTACTAATACTAATTTCTTTCAGTTCCTCATTTGCACGAGACCCTTGGTTCGCTACTATTTCCGGGAAGTTTTTTGCACCTTCTTCTGTGCAGACAGACACAAAGGGCTGGATTTTACCAGCCCTGAGGAGGGGGGGTTCGGAGGCGGGACTGCTGGGAAAATCAAAAAGAATGGGAGCGTGTCCTGAACCTGCTCTCAACCCGCCTCCAACCAGTCTTCCAGGGAGTCAGGTCCCTGATTTGCGCAGGGACCCAAATCCTAGCGGTGGGAAGAGGATTATAGCCACTTAACTGCCTGTTAACAGGTAGTTAACAGGCAGTCAAGAGGCTTTTTCCAATTTTGAGACTTCTGCGGGCTTCCCGACGTCGGGGAACCCCGCCAGGGTAAGTGACGCATTCTGTGGGTCTGTTGTAATGTTGGTGTATAGATGACAGCTGCAGAAGTGGTGTGAAGGATGCAATGGGACACTGGTGAATATGACAGGTAAGGAAATTTTGGGAAAGTCATTTTTAATGTGTGTAGATTTTTCTGTAGGTGACGAGCTTTGAAGTGTTTGTGTGGTCTCGCCTCATTGGGAGAAGTGACAGATCGCTTCTGCACCCTCACCTGCACCTGCCATCTGTTTTATCCTAAGGAGAGTGTCACTGGAGAGCCTTGGTGCAAGGGCTCACCTTTGTACAGTCATTGTCAGTTTTGACAGGACCTCACTGCCGTCAAACACTGTCAAATCATCTGTCAAAAATAAATGGTTGATGTGCCTTTAAGAAAGCCAGCAGATAAAGCGTCATCAACTGACGTCATCTGACACCGGCTTTCCCTTAATTGGCCAGCAAGTCTGCAGGGCTGGCTTAACGAGGCCAATCAGGGGAAAATGGCGTCTGTGCGTCGGACGTCGATGGGGGTGGGATTAGAACCCAGAAGGCAGCAGTACCCCCCTCAACTCTTCTCGGAAAGTAAAATCCAGCCCAAAGTATATTTGTATAATTTCTCTGCCATTTCCTTATTCCCCATTATAATTTCCCCTGTCTCAGCCTGTAAGGGACCCACAATTACTTTTGCTACTCTTTTTTCCTTTTTACGTACCTATAGAAGCTATTAGTCTTTTTATGTCTCTTGCTGGTTTACTCTATCATTCTATTTTCCCTTTATCAATTTCTTGGTCCTTTGCTGAATTCTGAAATCCTCCCAATCCTCAGATTTACTACTCTTTTTGGCAACATTTTAAGTCTCTTCCTCTGATCTAATACTATCTTTAACTTGTTAGTCACGGTTGGACCACTTTTCCTGTGGGGTTTTTGTGCCTTAAAGGAATGTATATTTGTTGTAAATTATGTATTAATTTTTTTAATGCTAGCCATTGCTTCTCTAACGTCATACCTTTTAATGTATTTTCCCAATCTACCTTGGCCAACTCGCCCCTCATACCTACGTAGTTTGCTTTGTTTAGATTTTAGACCCTAGTTTCGGATTTAACTAAATCACTTTCAAACGCAATATAAAATTCTATCATATTATGGTCACTCTTCCCTAAAGGCCCCTTTACCACATGGTTATTAATTAACCTTTTCTCAATGCATAATACTAGATCTAAAATAGCCTGTTCCCTAGTTGGTTCCTCAACATATCCCATGAATTCGTCCTCCACACTATTACTGCAAATTTGGTTTGCCCAGTCTATATGTAGATTAAAGTCCCCCATGATTACTGTATTACCCTTGTTACATGCGCCTCTAATTTCCTGATTTATATTCTGCCCTACACTACAACTACTGTTTGGGGACCTATAAACAACTCCCACCAATGTTTTCTGTCCCTTGCTGTTTCTTAGCTCCACCAAAACGGATTCTACTACTTGATTTTCAGAGCTAAGATCCTTTCTCTCTACTGTCTTTATCCCATCCTTTATTATCAGGGCTACCCCTCCTTTTCCATTTTGCCTATCTCTTCTAAAAGTTAAGTATCCTGGAATATTTAGTTCCCAACCGTGGCCACGTTGCAACTATGTCTCCGTAATGGCTATTAGATCAAACCTATTAATTTTTGGGGGGTATGCGGCCCATTCAAAATACCGCACATGCACAGTTTTTCCTATTTACAAGCTGGTGAGCCGGCTGTGTGGAAGCTGCAGAGCGCTGCGCAACCACGCAGCTTAAAGGGAACATTGGATGAACTCGATCATATTATGATCACTGTTAGATAAATGCTCATACACTGTTAGGCTGATAACTTAATCTGGCTCATTATTCATTATTGGACCTAATATGGCTTGTCCCCTTGTTGGTTCTAGGACATATTGTTGCAGAAAACTATCCTGAACATACTCAAGAAATTCGCTACCTTTCTGACACGAGCTGGTCTGCCCACTATATGAAAGTTAAATTCCCCCATTAAAACCACCTTGCGGTTTTAGTTTATTATTTAGTTCAAATTATTTGAAGAAAGCTAGGGGATAAATTTCACAAACTTTATTCTGTGAGTGTGTGTGTGTGACGATAACACCTTATCTTCTGTTTTGTGTTTGAAAAGCACCTTCTCTTTTGTTTTGTGTTTGAAAATCTTTGAAAAGCACATTAAGCCGAGAGAGAAACAGAGGCCCGGAAAATCGGCTGTTTTTGGTACAATCAGGGCATAACTAGTGGGGATTAAATTCAGCTGGGACTGGTTATGCCTGGTTTCTGGTCTGTTATATGGCATGCTGGGCTTTCTTTGATGACAGGGTTGGGCGGTTCTTGTGTTATCCTGATTTCAGATATGGAGGCGGGATGGGCAGGATGACTTTGCCCACTGAAATTTCTGTTAGCCTTCAATGCTCCCAGGATATTACATGCCTGCAGAAGACAAGTGAACAGTCCTTCACAAAGGCAGAAGTGGGGCCCACAGGGTTTTTTTCAGGCTGGTTTCAGAGCCTGGTATGGTGAAACAAGTAATATTTTGGTGAGGGGAGGGCGGGGGGGGTAAGCAAGAGGTGCATGCTTACACCATGTGCAGCTTGTAAATCAGAAGAGATTGTGGGATGAGGGGAAATGGGATGTGAGAGGAGGATAATGTATGAGGATACCGACATTTTGTATTCTTTCAGCCGCTCCACTGGCTACAGGCTCAGGCTTCAAGGAGGTAACATGATGCAGGCGAGCCTGTCCCCCGCCAGTTACAGTCTGCTGGTGTCTGTTTTGTGCCACCTTTCCTGCAAGAGAAAGGGGAGTGTGTCAGTGAGTGTTCGGGTGATGTGCCTGTCTTGGTTGAATAACTGACAGTGTGTTCAAGCTGTGAGATATGGGTGTGAGGCTTTCAGCAGTGGTAAGGGGGTGAGGGTGAGGTGAAGCTAAGAATGTGAGGTGTGCCTTGTGTTTGGTAGAGATTGTTGGTAGGAGAGTGATGGGGGGTGGGGGTCGTGCATTGAGCAGTGTGTGAGGCTGGTGGTGCAGTTGGTAGAAGATGGCTTTTGAAGATGCATTTGCTGACTGTGGTGTATGTGCCTTTAAGAGCCCCCTGTGTACTGTAATGCCGGTAATGGCCACTCGGGCTATATAAGCCTGTATAGTGTCTTGTATCTGTTAGTTCACCTCCAGACTTTGTTCAGTAAACACCTGTGAAACCAACTCCTGCATTCCGTGTCTCCATTAACACACGGATACAACACTGACCGTGACAATTCGTCTTAAGGTCATGAAACTTCTTTGGGCACTGGAGCCATGTCCTGGGGGTGACAATGCTAGCAGTGACTGCCTTGGTGATCTGGTCCCACATCCTTCTTTCTGGAGGGCCTCCTGGCCCCCCTGTGTGTAGAAGACATCTCTTTCAGTGTTCACCCCCTGCACAAAGACCTCGAGTGCTGCATCCAAAATCCTCAGTGCCCTTTCCCTGGCCTGTTGAGCCATTTGGGTTTGTGCTGAAGCAGTTTTAGCACTTTTCATCACCGGAAGAGGTGCAGGCTGCCTTTAAGAGGCGCAGGCTAGCTTTAAGTAAGCTAGCCTCGCAAACTTCACCCCCCCCTGCTGAGCGTACAGCTTGTCAGCAGCGCGTTCAGTGCTGGGCTGTGCGCTGCAATCATGCAAAGTAGCAGGCAGCACAAGTTTTACATGCTGCCTGAATTCCTTTCATTAGACGCGAGCTGATCACACATCGCAATTCCCGCGCCCATTTTTGCACTTAATCAAATTTCACCCCCATTGTCTTTTGCACACCAGACGTCCCATTCCACCATTGTTACAGCGGTAGAGTGGGATTGCAGGTTTTCAGATCTAGTGTCTTTCCTCATAAGTTGAGTTCATTTAAAAATAAAACACAAGTTTATTGAGTTTTGGATCTAAAATCCTCTAATTATTTCATTAACTGCATTATGTTGGCAGTTCGAAAACATAAATATCCCTTACAATAACAGCTGTCAGTTACTGAGTAACGGAGATTATTTTTTCAAATTTTAATCCAACAATTAAGTTCAATTCAGAAAGCTTTGATCATTGCCTGTGTTTTATTGATACTAATTAGAATGTTTACATTTTCATACAGCTGTGAGAAAGAGACACAAAGACAGACAGAGTGCATGTCCAAGGACCAATCAGAAAACATCAAATTTGATGTTTACAGAGATCATTTGGAAAGTCACACTCCAGTGCTGCTCAACATGGGATGTTTTCTCAGGGCCTTTCCTTGTTCTCCACTCACTGCTGACAGACACCAGGAATCCACCAATGTGTAAAATATCACATTCCACTCCTAGTTGGGCTAAATCTCGGATTTGCCCTCCAAACTGGCATAATGCAGTACTGTTAAACTCAAGGATCCTCACCCCAATTGTGCCAAACACCAGGAGCATCTCCAGTGCAACCAAAGTCCAGGACTCCCAAGTGCAACATAACCCCATTTCCCCTCTCTGCTAAATATTAGATACATAACTCCAATTGATCCATCTTGCTTACCATCTTGATGTGTATTCTCAGCTTTAAAAATTAAATACAGAGGTAAAGAAATAGATAGGAAACAAAGGCTACTTATTTGGTTTTCAGAGTAATGGTTAGAGTTGTTAAATTCAATCCCCGGAGCGCCATTAAAAATCCAGTATACAATTTAATTTTTAAAAAGATTGATTTATTGAGTTACTGTAAATCAGTGGCTCTAATGTCATCCCTTACATGACATGAGCACCCCTATTTATAAACCAGTCAATTCTCTTACTTAACACGAGCAGTGCAACATGACATCGTGTGTGTAATAAATAATCTTGCGCCTTACGAAATGTTTTTAAATATAGATTCCTGTGTCTACATTTAGAATAGAAGTTGTCTATGTAAATTTGTCTACCATAATTACACCCTTACTCACCACATGTGGAAACCCTGCAGTGCCACCAGTAGGGGTGGGTATAATTGCAGTGTGACCAATTTACTTAGGCAGTTTTCATTATAAATGTGGACTTCGAAATTTATAACGTAATTATATAAACGAGGATAGAATTTAATTGTCGACTGAATTATCTTTCCAGGTCCTGGTCCAATTACCCCTGTCCTCTAGCCAAACTTTACCTGAAGACTGTACTTGGTCTTGACGCTCTATGTACAACATGTAGGAAATTGACTAGTATATGTCTTGCATATAGCAAGCAGTTCCTCTTGTCACACTATTATCATTATATTTGACTGCTGTATTTCTACACGGAAAAAGCATGGAAATGGAATTAAGTGGGATAGCTCTTTTAGAGCCAGAACATGCACTCTGGGCCAAATGGCCTCTTTCTGTGAATGTCTGTGATATGGGAAACCAGCAGGAGAGTGGAATTAGACTAGGTGGCTCATTGCAGAGGGAAATGCCAGCACAGACTGACCTGCTTCTGTGCCATGACATTTGGACTTAGTATGGTGGAAATGGACAAAGTGGAAATGGTGACAGTCAGAATGTTATCTGCTTTAGTACTGGGAATGTAATAACCTAGTCCATCTACCTATTTATAAAATGTGTCTCAACTTCCATCTGGTGAAATTTGTTATTCTGGAGCCAATTCAGAAATGGCCAATTTTGGTTCTTTGTAGTGGCAAAAAGTCTAATTTCTGACCAATTTGACTCACATTTGCCACTATAAACAGGTTAATAGATGTCTTTATGGTTCAGCTATTGTGTCGTTATAGATTGAAAATTGTATAAACTTCACTTAGCGCAGCAAGGAAATAAATCTGTTGTGAAGAATTAAGTACCTATTCCATGAGTGTAACCACTTTTTTTGCGTGCGTAGGATCAGCGTAATATTGTCAGCTGGATGGTAGCTGATAAGCTGGATCTTGTAGCTCCGGAAGTCAGAAGTGGCCAATCTGCTGTCCCTGCAACTGATGTTTTTGCTTATGGATGCCTGCTTTTATGGGTATGTTCTAATTTACATCAAATGTAATGAATTAATGGGACGTCAAAATGCTTAAATTTGAAACTATATTGTTTCATACTTTTGCAGCTGAATTTCCCTAAGAAAGACTTCACAGTAAACGCTGATGGAACTCCAGATTTTAGTGAGCTAAGTATGGTAAGCAAATTTGTAGCTGATAAAGTTTGGTTTCAATTCATCATTTTTTACATTTACAGTCTTCAAGAGCTGAAGCTAAAAGTAAGTTTAGTTCTATGGAGCTATATTTCCGATTTTGATTTCAGGTTGCAGAATTTGTTGCTCTCTGAACTATCTACAGTGCATCGTGACCAGAAGTACAGACAGTGGGCGAATCTTTTGTTAAAATGGGATAAATGTTTATTTCCATCATTATTTTTAATCCATTAACAAAATTGTGTGAACCTGTGGTTTTGAAACTTGCACACCCTGAGAATGCAATTTACTTAGCTGGAACCTAAAAAATTAGCCAATTTACTGAGTCATTGGAAAAGGTACAGAAACTCACTGTACATGCTTAGGGTTGATTTTAGTATCTGGTACACCCAATTTTGGGTGCAGACTGGGCATATGAAAGCGTGACTTCTGGCAAAAATCAGTTCTGCTGATTGCTGCCTCGTCTTGGCCTCACTCCGTTCTGTCGTTGGGCTATGAGCAGGTTTTGGAAGCTCTTGTGCAAAGCGAACAGGAGTTTCATTAAGGTTTTTAAAAGGAGGTAGAGAAGACCACTACATTTTCCAGCCCACGGGTGCGGTGGAGGCAAAGTTCAGAGCTTGCCTATGATACCTGCCAGGAAGGAGGTTTGGAGGCCGACCTTCGGTCAGGAGGGCTTTTAAAGCGCTTACCGTGGGTGGTGCTGTTAAGTGGGCCCTATCTGGGTTCCTGTCTTTTTTTCGGCTGGCACTTAGTCTTTCATGAGCCGCTGTGCCAGTTGTCATTAATTATTTTTTGCTCTCAGCCCTCTTAATAGCACCAGTAAGTTTGCCAATAGAAATCCTCTGAGTTGAGGTGCTTGGAAGGAGAGGAAGCTCTACTGAGGGATGACAGGCAGGTCATGCCCAAGAGATGCTCCATGCTATTCCATTGACATTCACACCCCTGTATCTGCAGAGGGGTGAGCGTACCTGGCGTTGCGCTGGTGGTGGCTCCTCTTTCTAAATGAAGCTGTCCCAGCAGACCCTGGTGGCATCACTATGGGACTAACTCTTACGCTGATGGGCATGCCAACATGATCAAGAACCAGCATTGCTTGACTGGCTGCACCTTTCTGCAGGCTCTGGCACCAGACGATGCTGCAGCATAGGGCTGCCACATGCAGTGACAGTAAGTCAGCTGTGGCCTGAAACCTGGCTGCACCCACTTACAGGGAATGCTTCTGTGTGGACTTATGGGGATTGTGCCATAGTGGCACAGAGGACATTTTGAATATATATAAATGCGATATTTGTGCAAAATGGTTCACCCAAAATAATTCGTTTACTCATAATGCCTTGCCCAGACTTCCAGGTTTCCCAAACAAAACTCACCCCCGCTCACAAAACCCACCCCAGTTAAGACTGGGGCCTGCGTGTCTCAGTGATGATACTTCAGTCTAATTGGTTGAGAAGCCTTGCTGTTGCTTGTCTGCTCACACACGCCACAGATGCCCTGTAGAGGGCGCTGCGCTGGATCAGATGACAGCAAGTTGCCGCTCAAAAGCCAGCGAAAAGTCTGTAGGCAGCTGTTGGCGAGTTTAACAGCGAGCGCCATTCCTTTGCTGCTGACTGCAAAATCCGGGCCAGTATGTGCATTTTAGTCATTAATATTGACTGCTTTAATAAAAGGGCTATGAAGTGTAATTTTGAGGAGGAGGTGGGGGGGGGGGCGGGGGCGCTAAATTCATCTCACTTGAACTGCTCACAGTTTCAGTTTTTTTTCTCTGATGAACCCATCTGAGTAAAAGCACTGGGTGGCGTTTCCTGAAGAATCTGAAATTCATGCTTTTCTAAAGTTCCATTTAATCTTTAGGTTGCTACAAATACAACATATGCTTCATACAGCTTCTGGAAATAAATACTTATTAATAGAGACTTACTAGCTTGTTCAGCACTCTGCAGAGTGATTACATACGCAAGAGTTAATGCACTTTATTGCCAATATCTTCATAGAATCATAGAGCACAGAAGGAGACCATTCAGGCCATCGTTCCTGTGCCAGCTCTTCAAAAGAGCTATCCATTAGTCCCATTTTTCCTGCCCTTTCCCTATACCTCTTTTTTCCCCCTCAAGTATTTATCTAATTCCCTTTTGAAAATGTTATGTTAAGAATTTAGGTTTGTCATACCTTTACACATTCAGTGGTGTCAGTTGCTCCCCTAAGTGATCTGAGAGTATTACATTTATGAGAATTGATTCACACTGCCCCATATCTACTTGTATGGTAGTGAGACCAAGGGAAGTAAAAATGGTACTGCCTTTCAATCTGGGCTGGATATCCCTTCAATGTCTGAAGGTGGACTGAGATAACACTAAATATTGTAAAATATTGTTAGATTTATAAGCTGCTGTATTCCACAATGAGGTGAACAGTTATGAGCAGTATTGATACAATCTACATTCATACAATGACCGTGAAATAAAGAATATGTGACTCTATCCTATTTTGGTTGACCTTAAACAGAGTAAACCCTCTGCATTCTGTCCTGCAGTCCTGGGGTAGAATCTGCTCTCGTTACAGCCTTTTTCTGCCTCACTGCCTGTGTAGTGTACTGTGCCAAAAAGCCTGACTGCCTTTTGGTGTCTATGTCTCTTATTAAAAACCTGACTACTTCAACTTTTAGTCAGAACTGACTACCCATCCCCTAACACCTCTTTCCCTCCACTGACCCCTGCTGAGTTCAAACTAGTAGCAATGCATGTGAATGGTGCCTGGAATGTCAAATGAACTTTCATTGACTCCAGGATGTTGGTGTCAGATGCCCTGCCTGAAACCTAACACAGCTTCCTGCCAGCCCTTTAAAGTAAGCTTTGATTAAAAGCATATTTTAAAGTAACTAATACCTAGATCATTTCCTGCGAAAACAAATTATCAAAAAATTCAAAAACATGACATTGTGCCACAGATACTCTCAATTCACAATCATTTCATGTAGTTCACACTGAAAAGTAATTTTTCCTCTTTCTTTTAAAGGATCCTAAACTGCTAAGCCTGGTGTCAAGGTTGATTTGTTTCAACCCTAATGACAGATTGAGAGTTGATCAGGTGTTAAAGGATGACTGGTTCTTGGGGATTAAAACTCCTGACACTATTCACGAAGAAACCAATACTTCTGCATCAGATGAAACCATTGTGACCAGTGCCTTTGCAGATGAAACCAAATCAGAATTGCTGGGTGAAGCTGCAACATAACATTTTTCCCAGATTTATGTTTTACAGCTTACTTTCATTAGTTGCATCAAATAAGTTTTGTTGTATCAGTGCTTCTGGTCACTTCAATAGGTTAGTAATGGAAGGGGAGGACATATGAGGCTGCCTCTTGAAGCTCGGTACAACTTTGGAAATTGTTTTCCATGAATCACGGTAGTATGGTAGATTTATTTTACTACTTATTTCTTATGAGGTTCCTATTTAATTTGAGAAAAATTAGTTTTTTTTGCAAAAAATAATGGAAAATGAACAGTACAATCTATTTTCATTGTTCATTGCTGTTGCCATTTTTTCATTTTATAAAGGAAAACCAGGTACCACTTGGACTACTGATGTGCTCTTTTCAATGACTAGGTGAAAGTCCTCATTGGTGACCTGTGCGTTGGCAAGCTGCTGAAGTTGTTTCTGCCAGGGCTAGAACCTTTTGATGTAGTGGATTGACAAGTGGTGCATGTTTTTGCCACTAATGAGAGACTCGTATTGTGTTTTGGTTTAATGTGTACCTTTTTGTGGGGAGAAAGATACTTTGCCTTAAAATAATTGTGAATATCACTAAGGGAGAATTTAAAATTAAAATACATACTGCTACCACTGTGGCACTGAAGCCCTTACTGCAAAAGAAAAATCAACTGATAAACATGTGCACCCTTGAGGAAGAAATACACAACTTTGTTTCAGAAGGAAAGGTAAAAGTTAAACATACTTTCCAGTTTATTAATACTTTATCCAGCAATGTGTTGGTCTGTTTTAACAATGTGCTTAATAAAGAATTAAAATTCTCTAACTGCTGTTGTGAGCTCAACAAAATAGTCACTAACATTTCAAACGTTGAAGGTAGTAAATGGGCTGTTACTATTCGTGGCAGAAACTCCTTCAGAACAAGTGTTCATTTGAAGTTACTAAGAACCAGTAGAATGTGATATTTAGTCCAGATTGTAAGGGGGTTCTTGGGACGATGGGCAAAGGTGTGGTAAGTTTTGAAGCTTATGAAGGTGCAAAGAGACGCAACAAAGCAGAGATTCAGGAGTCCAATCATTGGCAGCTGAAGACTCTTCATCTGAGGGTGAAACATTGCCGCCTGAATTTTGCGGGGGGTCAGTGGCCGGGATCGGTGGCAGGTCGGGTGGGAAAGTGGATTGTTTTCACAGCAGATCGGGACCCTGCTGTGAACCCGCCGTCACACACTTTTCCCAATGTCGGGTCTATCAGCGCTGAGCAGACCCGACGGGCAGTGGCGGGGGTCCCAATTTAGGTAATTTGTGGCTTGTTTAGAGCTACTTAAGAATGAATTTCAGCTTACCTTTGGCATATGACAGCTTACCTACAGGGTCCACATTGGTCGTGGAACACGTCTGTCAAGCTGAGGCAGGAGTTCCGTTGCCATTGAATCAGTTGTTGAGTTGACAGCTTCAAATGTAAAGTAAAAGCTCCCACCTTACAGAGATATCTTCCCTCAGCCACAAGCTCTTCCTCACTGCATTTCCACAGCAGATTCATAGAACAAAAAATAGGAGCAGGAGTATGCTATTCGGCCCTTCGAGCCTGCTCCGCCATTCAATATGATCATGGCTGATCCTCTATCTGAATACCATATTCCCGCTCTCTCCCTATACCCTTTGATGCCTTTTGTGTCTAGAAATCTATCTATCTATCTTCTTAAATATATTCACCATGCTGTAAGTCTTTACACAAGTTTCCATCCAGTCTGACCTCATTACCTCTCTCACCATTGACAGATTGCTTCTGTCATCTCTACTTCACCTGCCATCTATTCCATCAGCATTGGTGCCCTTTATACTCTCTCACCTTGGTTCTCAGAATCTCACCACGATCAGCCCCAACACCAGCAGCACCAACATCAACTTTCTCCTCGCTCTCTGTCCTGTGCAACAGTTGATTATCAGCACCCGAGCACATTGCTGCCAGGGATGGCCTCACCATGGCCAGATTTACTTCGCCTGACGCTGTACACCATGGCTGCCACATGATGCGCCAGGTTGGCACTTCCCCACACCAACACCATAAATGCTCAAGACATTCCTTTCACACTCATGACCATTGCGGGGTGTACTGTTATGTCTCGCCATTCACTGCAACTCACTAAACCATTTCCAAAGGTGCGCACACATCTGTCCAAGAACGCAAAGTGTTGAAAATAAATGTTTCAATGTTTGACACCTCATTAATAGAAACTTTACATGAACATTGCATAAAACACCCAAGTGCCTACCCTTGTGTGTTGTTAGTTGGTATGATTGCAGTGGATGAGTGTAAGGGGTGGCTAGTGAGAGGAGGATGTGATAATATAGATAGAAGGGATGGGTGGAGGTGCAAGGTAAGTTGGTGTGAGTAAGGATGTGCAGGAGTAGGGTAGGGAAGGCAGAGTGATGGGGATGTGACGAGTGGCACAGCAGGATGAGGTTGAGTTTGGCTTTGTCCTAACGTTTCGTGATCTACTGAGATCATTGAAATGTTTGCGGCACTACACCCAGGTCCTCCTGACTACATCCCTGATTGTGCCCTCCTCTGCAATGTGCAACCAGGCTATGGAACTCCTGGGGAGGTCTCTTCCGCCCATGGGAAGGGAAGCGGACCTCCCTGCATGATGTGACTCCCTCCATAAGCATATGGAGGGAGTCATGCGAGAGCCTGGGTGCAGTCCTGTGCCTTTGTGCAATCATTGACAGTTTTTGCAGCACCTCGATGCTGTAGAACACTGACAGCACAAATGTCGGAATAAATTTGGATATGGTCCCTTTAAGGAAACTGGCTGATGACGCGTCATCCAATTCTGTCACCTGACCCGCTTCCTCTAATTTGCTGGGAAACCTTAACAAGCCCCATCAAGGGAAATTCATTTCATAGAGTGGGATGGAGCCAGCAGCTGGGTCGCGACCCACCACCGACGTTGCCCGCCACAGACCTGCTGAGGTGAGCAAAATCGCGGTCTAGTGTTATCCAATAGAAGTTGCTGACTAGCCACAGGTGTGGCTATGGCGACACCACTTTAGCCGTGTGCACTAATTTTTATACAAAATGCATTACTACACTGACAATACAGGTAAATATACTTCACGTGTGCATTTACTTAATAAACATCTACCACCATTCAATAACTAAGGAAGTAAAGCACTTACAATGATCAAAAAACACTCGCACACTCTGCTTTTCTTTTACAATTTTACCAATAAATGCACCAAAAGGTTAAAGTACACATGTGAATATGAGTATTGAGATCTTGTGCCCAAGGATGGTGTCTCTTACTCATTTTATATTTAATAATCAGAAATGCAATTAGCCACACCTGGATTCCCAATTAACCACATGTGGTTAGTGGTTAATGTATTGGACAACACTGTAGTAGTCCACTATTGATGTATGGGTACTGGCTTCAAGCAGAGTTGAAATGTATCAGATACTTTTCATTTATGGAAATCCCAATACAAAAATAGCTAAATGCAAAATTCTTATCCAAGCGTAAAATGTTCCCCAATTATTTAGTTTTAATGTTTAGCCCACTAAATATATTCAATTTTCTGCCAAATTTCCTCTAGTAACAGCATTTTAAAAGTAATAATTTTTGTGTACAATAAATTATTTCAAAGTGTCTTGTTTTCATTCCGAATGAATCAATGATTAATGGATACAATGGATAGGAAATTGGTTGTGTTTATCTGTAGTTTATAAAAGTTCCTAATCTAACCATAGCTTTGATCCAAGAATACTTGTTGGCTGACTGGCTACGACTTTAATAAATCTTTTCTTCATCTCTTTCACAGCTCAAAGAATGATAACGTGGCTTGAAAGTCTATTTTCAGCTCAGTAAAGCTGAACTACTTTATACAGTATGATTCCAATAGAAAACTCTCCTGTAAGAGTTTATATTCTATTGTCCTGAGGCTTCACACAGTATGCTTGTTGTTTAAGTTACATTTTGAAAAGCTTCATCATTAGAGGCAAATGATTCTTCAGTGTGACCTTATTCAGGTATTCATAAATCATCAAACAGCTGCAAACATTTCTTATTTTGCTGGAGGGTGTTGTGTAAACATAATTTTCCATTTGTAATGTCTAGTTTCTCACAGCATTCAATTAATATAACATGAAAAACAGTAATACTGCTAGACAATCAAATTATCACACCAGTTAGCTCCGGGGCCAACATTTCTCTGTTCATGAAGCTTTATGAAACAGTAGCTGTGGTTAAAAAGTAGTAAGAGTGATAAACAACAACTACTTGCATTTATACTGTATAGTGCCTTTAACAGTAAAACTGCCCCAAGGCGTTCCACAGGAGCATTATCAGACAAAGTTTGAAACCAAGCCCCACAAAGAGATAGTTGTACAGGTGACAAAAGCTTGGTCAAAGAGAGGTTTTAAGGAGCAACTTAAAGGATGGAGAGGTTTATGGAGGGAATTCCAGAGCTTTGGGCCTAGACAGCTGAAGGCATGGCCACTAATGGTGGAGCGATCAAAATCGAGAATGCGCAAGAGGCCAGAATTGGAGGAGTGCAGAGATATTGGAGGGTTGTAAAGCTGGAGGAGGTTAGAGATGGGGAGCGGTGAGGCCATGGAAGGATTTGAACACAAAGTTGAGAATTTTAAAATCTTGGCATTGCCAGACCAGGAGCCAATATAGGTCACCGAGCACAGGGGTGATGAGTGAATGGGACTTGATGCGAGTTTAAGATCCCAGCAGCAGAGTTTTGGATGAGCTCAAGTTTACGGAGGATGGGAGGTCAGCCAGGAGAGTATTGGAACAGTTGAGTCTGGAGGTAACAAAGGCATTGATGAGTTGAGGCAGGGGCAGAGATGGGCGATATTAGAGGTGCAAGTAGGCGGTCTTGGTGGTGGAGAGGATATGGGGTCGAACGCTCAGTTCAGGGTCAAATAGGATGCCGAGATTGCAAACTGTCCAGTTCAGCCTCAGACAGGGGCAAGGGAGTGGGATGCCGCCTGTGGGTAAGAAACTGAGTTTGTGGTGGGACCGATAGGAGAAGATAGCAATTAAAATGGTTATTTATCCATGAGTTCATACTTCACAAAATGTGATTGAAAGGCTTCCAAAATATTTGTGATAAAGCAAGTTGAACCTAATGCCTTGTTAAAGGTCGCTGTGCTGTGTTCCACAGTTAGGGAGACATGGCGTAAGGTGAATTTCTCACCGAAGTGTAGACCTGGAATAAAAAGAAAATAAAGAACCTGCATTTATATAACACCTTTCAAGTCCTAAGGACATCCCAAAGTGCTTAACATCCATTAAAGTAATTTTGAAGTATGAACCGTGCTTGAGCTTGACGATCACAGAATTTGCACTTTCAGAACAGTACTTGCCCACTTGAAATCTGTACAGCCATTTTAATGCAGCAAGAAGTGGCTGCTGGAAGATGTGAGAATTTAGTTTGCTAACCTAATGCAGTATGTGCTTTTAATTATATGGAATTTGTTTTTTTTTATGTTGGGATGATTGCAGCTGGTCATAACAGTGCAAATAAATGAGGATTTCAAAGCAAAGTATTGTTGGAACTGTTTATTAAAAATTATTGTAAAAATTGAAGTAAAAGCAGAAAATGCTGGAAATATTCAGCAGGTCAGGCAGCATCTGTGGAGAGAAAGAGTTAACATTTCAGGTCGATAAACTTTTATCAGAACCTCAGATGACCTTTCATCAGAACCCCAGTTCTGATGAAAGGTCATCAACCTGAAACATTGGGCTGAATTTTAGTTGGGGGCGGGGAGGCTCTGAGACGGTCGGGAGGCCGGGTTTTCCACAGGCCCTGCTGACTCTGACAGCAAAGCCTGATTTGCATGTGAGACCTCTGTTTCCCACCCGCAGCCAGCCAGATTGAGAGGCTAGTTGGCTCCAGGCAGGTATGCCTGCAGCCCTAGGCCGCATAGAGGAGGGAGGGATCATGTTGGGGTCGGCCCAGGAGTGGTGGGGGTGGCCGGCGACCAGCCCAGGAGTAGATCCGGGGGGGGGTCGGCCCAAGAATAGATCAGTTGGGGGGGCGGGGGGAGTTGTCCCAAAAGTAGATCGATGGTGCGGGGGGAAGAGGTCGGCCCAAGAGTAGATCGATGGTGCGGGGGAGAGGTCGGCCCAAGAGTAGATTGGGGGGGGGTGTGGATCGGGGGCCAGAGTACCTGGGGGGGGGGGGGGCGGGGGAGTGGTGGTGGAGGTAAGAGGCCTCATGGCGGGGTTCTCTGATCGCTGGGTAGGGGTGGCCTGCGACCGGCCCAGGAGTAGATCGGTGGGGGGGGGGGGTGTCAGCCCAAGAGTAGATCATGGGGAGGGTCGGCCCAGGAGTAGATCGGTGGTGCGGGAGAAGAGGTCGGCCCAAGGGTAGGCCGGGGGGGAGGAGAGAGGTCAGCCCAAGAGTGGATCGGGGGCCAGAGTAGGGGGGAGGGATCGTGGGGTGGGGTGGAGAAAGAGGCCTCCTGGCAGGGTTCTCTGATCGCCGGTTGGGGGGGTGGGTTAGAGAGGGACCCTGGATTCAGGAGGTAAGTGTAAAAGTACTTACCTCCTGTGGTGTGTCCGTCAGTAGTAAGACACAGACTGCAGGAGAACAGTACAACAGGTGTTTACTCAATGTGGCTCACTCTGGAACTGACTGTACAGATTTCCACTCAGTGCTATATACAGGTGTGGTCACTGCCGGTACTACAGTATACATGAGCTGTCAAAAGTAGTTCCCCCCCCTTAAAGGTATATACATTACAATGCCTCCCCTTTTAGATTAACAGTACCATAACACTCATTTAACAATTAAATATCAAACTAATTACAATTAACACTTTTAACATACAACGTTAGCTGAAAATAGTCCATTTATATATTCAGTCTTTGGGGAGGCTTCCTGATCCTTTCTGGATAGCGCCTTTCCCGAGTGTCTCGCTCTTGGTGTGGAGGCGATTTTTGCACCCTGTCGTCAGTTGGGTCATCAGCTTCCGATGCCACTGTTTCTGGGGTAGATGCGACCTGTACGTCGGGTTCCTCACCAGGTATGTATGGGCGAGGCATGGGGTTGACTTGTTCCTGTGACTCTAGGATCTGGTCAGCATGGCGTCTCACGATGTTCTCCCCAATGTCCACTGTGTACATTAGTGGGCCCTGCCGTGTGCATATCGTTCCTGGCTGCCATTTTTCTGTGCGGTAGTCGCGGGCTGATATACCTATCAATTCGTCCAATAAAAGCGACAAGTTAGGAACGTAACTAAAGGTTTTTATTGACTAAATAACAGCCCACCCTCGTGGGTGATCGGGTCCAACAAGGAGGAATACCAGCCAGTCGACTACCTTTATACCTGGGCAGGTAGGTGGAGCCATGGGCGGAGTCGGAGGTGGTCAGCCCAGGTATAACAGCGCGACAAGAGGCGACCTCGTATAGTGATACAACAGTGAGAACAGTGAGAACAATACAACAGTGATAACTATAGTGAACGATAAAAGTGGTTTACCACATTCACCCCTTGTTTAGATTTGAGTCCGGCGGGGTGAAGTGTACTACCAGTTCTGGTATGTCAGTCTGTCCGGAGGCCTCGTAAGCCTCTCCGATCGTCGCAGCGGCGGTGCTGCATTATCCGGTGTTAATGCTGGTGTCTGCGTGGTCGGCGAAGGCTCGTGGGGTTCCGGCATGCCGTCTACCTGGGCTGGAATTGGTGGGGGGGGGTAAAGGTGGTGTCTCCGGAGTGCCCGAGGGTGCGAGGTCTCGTAAGGAGACAGTGTCCTCCCGCCCATCTGGGTAAGCCACGTAGGCGTACTGGGGGTTGGCGTGCAGGAGGTTCACCCTCTCGACCAGGGGGTCCGTTTTATGGGCCCTCACATGCTTTCGCAGCAAGACGGGCCCCGGAGAGGTCAGCCAGGTTGGTAGAGTGGTTCCCGTAGTCGACTTCCTGGGGAAAACAAACATTCGTTCATGGGGGGTGGCGTTAACGGCAGTGCAAAGTAGTGACCGGATGGAGTGCAGCACTGTCGGGAGGACTTCCTGCCAGCGGGAGGTTGGGAGGCCCTTAGACTTTAAGGCTAAGAGGACGGCCTTCCATACTGTCGCGTTCTCTCTTTCCACCTGGCCGTTTCCTCGGGGGTTGTAGCTGGTGGTCCTACTTGCTGCAATACCTCTCGCTAGTAGGAACTGACGGAGTTCCTCGCTCATGAAGGAGGAGCCCCGGTCACTATGTATATAGTTCGGGAACCCGAACAAGGCGAAGAGGTCGTTCAGGCACTTGATGACCGTGGTACTGGTCATGTCTGGGCAGGGGAAGCGAACCAGGAGTACTCATCAACGATGTTGTGGAAGGACACATTGCGGTCAGATGACGGTAGAGGCCCCTTAAAGTCGATGCTCAGGCGCTCGAAGGGGCGGGTGGCCTTGATCAGGCTTGCTCTGTCCGGCCTATAGAAGTGCGGTTTGCACTCGGCGCAGGTCTGGCAGTTCCTGGTCATGGTCCTGACCTCCTCGATGGAGTAGGTCAGGTTGCGGGCCTTAATGAAATGGTAAAGTCTGGTGACCGCGGGGTGGCAGAGGTCGTTGTGGAGGGTCTGAAGTCTATCAATATGCGCGCTGGCGCATGTAATTCGTGAAAGAGCATCAGGGGGTTCGTTCAGCTTACCTGGCCGGTACAAGATATCCTAATCGTAGGTGGATAGCTCGATTCTCCACCTCAAGATCTTGTCATTCTTGATTTTGCCCCTCAGCTTGTTATTAAACATGAAAGCAACCGAACGTTGGTCGGTGAGGAGGGTAAATCGTTTGCCTGCCAGGTAATGCCTCCAGCGCCGTACCGCTTCCACAATTGCCTGGGCTTCCTTCTCGACCGACGAGTGTCGGATCTCGGGGCCCTGTAGGGTCCTTGAGAAGAAGGCCACCGGCCTCCCCTCCTGGTTAAGGGTAGCGGCTAGGGCGAAGTCTGATGCATCGCTCTCCACTTGGAAGGGGATGGACTCATCCACTGCGTGCATTGTGGCCTTGGCTATGTCTCCCTTGATGAGGGAGAAGGCCGCGCACGCTTCCTCTGTGAGGGGGAAGGATGTGGACTTCATGAGGGGTCTGGCTTTGTCCGCATAATTGGGCACCCATTGGGCATAGTAGGCCAAGAGCCCCAGGGTTCTCTTAAGTGCCTTAGGGCAGTGGGGGAGGGGTAGCTCCATGAGGGGGCGCATTCTTTCGGGGTCAGGGCCGATGAGTCCGTTCTCTACCACACAGCCAAGGATGGCGAGGTGTTAAACACGCATTTCTCCTTATTGTAGGTGAGGTTCAGCCGTTGGGCCGTACGGAGGAATTTCTCCAGATTCACGTCATGGTCCTGCCGGTCGCGGCCGCAGATGGTGACGTTATCTAGATAGGGGAATGTGGCCTGCAGTCCGTTCTGGTCAACCATCCGGTCCATCTCCCTTTGGAAGACCGAGACCCCGTTGGTGACACCGAAGGGGACCCTAAGGAAGTGGTATAGGCACCCATTCGCCTCGAAGGCGGTGTACTGGCGGTCCTCGGGGTGGATAGGGAGTTGGTGGTAGGCCAACTTAAGGTCGATGGTCGAGAATACGTGGTATTGTGCAATCTGATTGACCATGTCAGATATGCGGGGAAGGGGGTATGCGTCCAGCTGGGTGTATCTGTTTATGGTCTGGCTGTAGTCGATGACCAGGCGATTTTTATCGCCGGTCTTAACGACCACAACCTGGGCACGCCAGGGGCTGTTGCTCCCCTCGATAATGCCCTCTTTCAGGAGGCACCGCACCTCAGAGCTAATGAAGGCTCTGTCCCCAGCGCTGTACCGCCTGCTCTTGGTAGCGACGGGTTTGCAGTCGGGGGTGAGGTTAGCGAACAGGGAAGGTGGCGGCACCTTGAGGGTGGATAGGCTGCAGGTGTTACGCGGTGGGCGGTTTAACATTTGCTGGTTGTCGACTGTGAGTGGGGGGAGGGGTCCACCGTATGCTAGGGTTACACTTTGGAGGTGGGATTGGAAGTCCAGCCCTAGTAGGACGGCAGCGCAGAGCTGGGGGAGGACGAGGAGTTTAAAATTTTTATACTCCGTACCCTTAACCGACAAGGTCACAACACAGTAGCCGCTAATGTCCGTGGCGTGGGACCTCGATGCCATCGAGATTCGGTTGCGCGTTGGCAGGACAGGGAGGGAGTAGTGGCTCACCGTGTCTGGGTGGATGAAGCTCTCCGTGCTTCCGCTGTCGAACAGGCAGGTCGTGGCGTGGCCGTTTACTTTGATGTCCATCATCGACTTGGACAGGTGGTGTGGACGGGCTTGATCCAGAGTGACGGAGGCTAGTGTGTAGGTAAGCGAGTCGTTGTCGTCTGCGGGCGAGGCGGTCGTCGGGTCCGGGGGCCCGGTGGCAGTCGGGCGTGGTGGGTAAAATGGCGTCTCCCACGAGGTAGGAGAAGATGGCTGCCCCCATAACTCTCATGAGGCACTAGGGGTCGGTTGCCTTGATCAAAGATGGCCGCCCCATGACTCACGTGTGGGGATGTTGGCCTCAGTTGCCTTGAAAGAAGATGGCCGCCCCCACAGTTCGCATGAGGCACTGCTGGCCTCTGAAGATCCGCTCCTGCAGGCCTTAGAGAAGTGGCCTTTCTTCCTGCAGGTTGAGCAGGTAGAGTTCCTGGCTGGGCAGCGCGACCTCGGGTGCTTCTCCTGGCCGGAAAAGAAGCAGCCGGTGGCCCGATCGCGGGTGCCCGATGTCGGAGCCGGTGGCGGTCCCGGTCGGGTCCGGGATGCCGACGCTGAGGTAGGTCCCGGGGGCGGCGCTGCGAAGGGTATTGCGGTAGGGGTCGGGCCCGAGTCCCAGGGTCGCGAGCAGTACCTGGAAAATGCCTCCTGGTCCTGATGGGCCACCTCTAGGGAGAGAGCGAGGGCTTCAGCTTTGTCCAGGTCGAGGTCTTTAGCTTCAAGCAGTCTTTGCCGTGAGTAGTCGGACCGTAGGCCTTTCACAAAGGCATCGCGGATATTATCTTCCGTATTTTCAACAGCCGTCACCGCTTTAAAGTCACAGTTCCTGCCGAGTGCTCTTAGCGCCCGTACAAATTCAGCTACAGACTCTCCTGGCTGTTGCGGGCGGGATCTCGGGAGGTGCCTGGTGTACATGTAATTTACCGGGCTCCGGTACTGCTGTTTCAGTAGGTTAATAGCAGCCTCGTATGTAGTCGTGTCCTGGATGAGTGCGTATACTCTCGGGCTCGCTTGGGCGTTCAGAACTCTTAGTTTGGATCTCTGAGGGATGCCGGATTCTTCCAGGTAGGATTTGAAGCAGTCCAGCCAGTGTTTGAAGTTGAGGGCTGAGTTTGCTGCCTGTGGGTTTAGATCCAGGTACGGTGGTTTGAGGGCTTGCAGCCAAGCCGGCTGGTGTGGCTGGTGTAGCCCAGTGTCTGAAAGCTGCTGTGGCTGTGCTTCTGGGAGGGCTTCTGGCTGGCCAGTAGTAGACATCTTTAAAATTTAGTCAATAAAATTGATATACCTATCAATTCGTCCAATAAAAGCGACGAGTTAGGAACGTAACTAAAGGTTTTTATTGACTAAATAACAGGGCCCACCCTCATGGGTGATCGGGTCCAACAAGGAGGAATACCAGCCAGTCGACTGCCTTTATACCTGGGCAGGTAGGTGGAGCCATGGGCGGAGTCGGAGGTGGTCAGCCCAGGTATAACAGCGCGACAAGAGGCGACCTCGTATAGTGATACAACAGTGAGAACAGTGATAACAATACAACAGTGATAACTATAGTGTAACGATAGTGAATGATAAAAGTGGTTTACCACACGGGCCAAGACTGGTTGCCATACATTGAAGCTCCTTGTTGGCTTCTCATGGATGTGCTGGAATTGCTTACTCTCAACATCTCTTCGTACGTTTGGTCTGAGCAAATCCAGGCGAGATCTTAACCTTCGGTTAAAGAACATCAAGGCTGGGGCCTGGTTGGTGACTGCATGTGTCGCATTCCGGTAGGCGAACAGGAAATTGTCCACCTTATGCTGCAGCGGAATGTTGTCATTGTACATAGCCTTTATTGCCTTTAAAGGTTTGTACGAGCCTCTCAGCCAATCCATTTGTGGCTGGATGATACGGGGCGGATGTGTAATGCCTTACCCCATTCTTCTGCATAAACCTCTGGAACTCTTCGGACACAAACTGTGGTCCGTTATCGGAGCAAATCTGTTATGGCAAGCCGTTCCTGGCAAAAATGGTCCATAGGACGGCAATAGTTTTCTCCATGGTGGTGGACATTTTGATGACCTCAGGCCATTTCGAGTGCGCATCCACGGCTATTAAAAACATTGAGTCCATGAATGGACCAGCAAAATCAATATGCACCCGTTGCCATGGAGATGAGGGCCACTCCCATGGGTGTAGAGGGGCCTGTGGTGCATTTTGGACTTTCTGGCATCCTGAGCAGCTCTTGGTCAGGTCCTCGATTTGTTTATCGATTCCCGGCCACCACACAAGCCCTGGCAAGGCTTTTCATTTTTACCCCTCCCAGATGACCCTCATGAACTCATTGAGCACTCTATCCCTTAACTTGGGTGGAATTACCACTCGGGATCCACACATCAAGGTCCCCCGGCACACTGACAGCTGTTCTCTTCTTGTCACGAATGCTGGCAACAGTGAGTCGCCATGTGCTGGCCATCCCTTCACCGTCAAATCATATACCCGAGACAGTGTCGGGTCATTTCAGGTCTCCTTTTCTATACGCGCGTTAGTTACCGGTAGGTATTCAACTATAGTTGAATGAAATATTTCAACAGGATCCACTGCTGGTGCTTCCTCCGCAGTAGGCAGTGGCAGGCGCGATAGCCCATCAGCATTTCCATGCTGTTTCGTGCCCTTATATTCAATCTCATAGTGGTGCGCCCCTAGAAAAAGTGACCATCTTTGTAGCCGTTGCACAGTCATCACCGGAACGCCCTTCTTCGGATTAAAAATGGAGACAAGAGGCTGGTGGTCAGTCAGCAAGGTGAATTTCTGCCCGTGCAGATAGTGATTGAACTTTTTCACTCCCCACACTAGGCTGAGGGCCTCCCTGTCAATCTGGGCGTAGTTACGCTCGGCTGAGGTTAGTGATCGTGACGCAAAGGCTATTGGCCTGTCTGAGCCGTCCGAGAATTTGTGCGACAGCACCGCTCCAATGCCGTAGGGTGACGCATCACACGCCAACCGAATTGGTAGTGCTGGGTTGAAATGGGCCAATACCTCTTTCGATGTGATTAGTGTTTTGCTCTTCTGGAAAGCTCGTTTACATTCGTCACTCCACTTCCATGGCACTCCAGCTTGCAGTAGGGTGTTCAGTGGGTGTAGTATTGTCGACAAATTTGGCAAGAACTTATGGTAGTAGTTTACCAGCCCGAGGAACGACCTCAGTTGTGACACGTTTTCCGGTGCTGGAGCCTTGACTACTGCCTCAATCTTTTCTGGGGACTTATGTAACCCCTCTTTATTGATAACGTGGCCACAATACGAGATCTGTTTTTTTAAAAACTCGCATTTGGGGTGGTTCGCTCAGAGCCCATATTCCTTCAATCCAGTGAGCACCTGCTCCAGGTTGGTGAGGTGATCACTGTAATTTTCGCCCGTGACCAGGATGTCGTCCAAATAACACTGGGTCCCTGGGATCCCTTGCAGGACTTGTTCCATTGGCCTTTGCCAAATAGCCGGAGCTGATGCTACCCCGAATACCAGCCGGTTGTATTGGTAGAGACCTTTATGGGTGTTGATTGTGAGGTATTTTTTTGATGATGCTTCTACCTCCATTTGCAGATACGCCTGTGCCAGATCAATCTTAGTGAAGCGTTTCCCTCCAGATAGCGAGGCGAAAATATCTTCAATCCGCGGAAGTGGATATTGCACGGTGTAAAGGACTGGGTTCACTGTTACCTTAAAGTCCCCACAGATGCGAACTTTCCTTGGTTCCCCAGGCGTGCTGCTCAACGACTTTTTCATCACAGGGACGATGGGTGTAGCCCACTCGCTCCAGTCGACCTTGGATAGTACACCTGAATGTTCCAAACTCTCCAGCTCTGCTTCGACGGCTGGGCGGATCGCATAAGGTCTGGCCTTAAAAAATTTTGGGCTTGCGTTTTCTTCGATTTTAATTGTTGCTGTCATGCCTTTTAGTGTTCTGAGTCCTTGCTGGAACACTTCTTGCGCGTCGGTTAGGATCTTTGACAGTGGCCAAGGTGTGACGTCATCATCCTTTTTGGCAACCACAGTCAGTGCTTGTGTGGAATGCCAATCCAGCTGTATTTTCCGGATCCATTCACGTCCCAGTAATGGTGGTCCACCATCTTGCAATACATACAGGTGTAGTTTTGGTGTTTCCTTACCGTTATATGTAACGGTCACCCTTATTTTTCCTTTGGTGTAGACTTTTTGCCCCGTGTACGTCTTCAAAATAATTTTTGTGTCTCTCAAGGGTATGTGTGAGAATAACCACTCGTAGTCCTGTTGGTTTATGACTGTTAGAGCTGATCCTGTGTCCAATTCCATTTTTACCTGGACTCCTGCTACCTTGAGAGTGACCCAAATGGTTCGGTGATTCTCCGTTTTGATCACATTATGTAGTTTCAGACCACTCAGCTCCCTGTTTTCTGAGTCGGTATCATTCTTTTGTTCATCTGAACTATTCTCTGTCACCTTATGTACCTCCTTGTACTTTTCTTTTGGAGATTTCTTATTGCTGGTTTTCTTTCCCGACCTGCAGACTCGTGCTATGTGTCCTACTTTCCCACACTGTCTGCACACTTTGTCTTTGAACCAGCAATCATTGTGGTCGTGTGTTGTTCTGCCGCAGCGATAGCACTTCTCTGTTCCATATGACATTTTGTTTGTGCCATATTCTTGCGGTCTCTGTTGTATCTCTGCAGCACCCCATGCTGCTGCTTCATATGATACCACAATGCTGAAAGCCTTGTCCAGCGTAAGGTCCTTTTCAGATAAAAGCCGTTTCTGGGTTCCTTCACTTTGAAGCCCACACACAAACTTGTCCCTTAAGGTATCTGCCAGTCCCGTTCCAAACTGGCAGTGTTTCGATAGTTTGCGCAGTTCTGTTAAATATTCAGCATTGCTTTCATCCTTATGCTGGTTCCGTTTGTGAAACTTGAATCTTTCTGCTGTCAGCAGCGGTGTGGGGTTTAAATGTTCCTGTAGTATCGTCACTATGTCTCCAAAACACACTTCCACTGGCTTCGCTGGGGTTACTAGATTTCGTAATAAGCCATACGTCTTTGCACCCATTAAATTTAACAATATCGGCGCTTTCTTGTCATCTGACACCTCATTTGCCTTGCAGTATACCTCTATTCGTTCGACGTATGTAGTCCAATCTTCGACTTCATTGTCAAATGTGGTGATACTGCCACTCTTCGGCATTTTGGGTGTGGTTTACAATGGCTTAAAATGGCGTCTCCCGCGCTTTCCTTCCTCCCCCGTTGCTGCCAACGCCGCTCTTGGCGTTCCTCGTGGCAATGGCGGCGCCCTGTAGGTTTCGTGCGCTTCTCCTGCGCTGCTGCCAACGCCGCTCTCGGCGGTCTTCGTGGCAATGGCGGCGCTTCGCGGGTTTCTGCGCGTCTCTCTCCCTCTCCTCGACGCTGCTCGGCCCCTGAACACCGGCTGCGCCCTGTGCACTCTGCCCTCTCCTGTCGACGCTGCTCGGCCCTTTGCTGTGCCGCTTGGTCGGGCTCTAGCCCGCCGCTGTCCGGGAAGGGTCTGCGCACTACCTGTTGCCAGCCCGTTTCGCTGGACCACCACGACTGGACTGGAAAGCCAAGCCTGGCTCTCAACAGCCTCCCCTGCAATTCTCGAGTCTCTGCTGGATGACTGGGCGGTTGCCCGTGGTCGACGTCCGTGTCTCTGGCCTTGACCTCCAATCTACTGGTCTCCAGGAGCGAATCCCTGGGAGGTGATGCAGAGTTGCAGGTAGGATCGAATTTGCCTCGTTGCCAATGTTGTGTCCGTCAGTAGTAAGACACAGACTGCAGGAGAACGGTACAACAGGTGTTTACTTAACGTGGCTCACTCTGGAACTGACTGTACAGATTACTGCTCAGTGCTATATACAGGTGTGGTCACTGCTGGTACTACAGTATACATGAGCTGTAAAAAGTAGTTACCGCCCCCCCCCCCCTTAAAGGTAATACATTACATCCTGGATGCATCAGTCCTCACCTTACTGTAACTGCCGGGTTTTATGAGGTGTGCAAAACCCGACCAGCTACAGTTAAAAACAAAATGTAGGTTAAAGAAGGCTTCCAGCCTCATTGTAATATTTAAATTGACGTCCTGCCTCCTGGCAGTGGGTTGGCTGCCCCACCCTGTCCCGTCTCCATTAAAACCGGAAGTGGGCGGGTTCAGTTCGGGATTGAGATTTTTAACTACCCCCCCATGCTCCAAACCCACCCCTTTTTTAAGGTTAAAATTCCCCTACTAACTCTGTTTCTCTCTCCCCAGATGCTGCCTGACCTGCTGAGTATTTCCAGCATCTGCAGTATTTTGCTTTTGTATTGTAAAAAATGATTGGTTTCAAAACTGATGAACTCTTGAAGTAAAAAGTGACAAACCATCACAGTAAAAATGCCCACTCCCTAAATGCCTGATTTAAGGTACTATGATCTGCATACAATGGAGTGCCTTGTGCATTGAGTGGTGCTGGAGTTTTGCTAAGTGGGAGAAAAATCATTTAAGTGTATTTTGTGAATTTTAGTGTGTTAAGAAGTCAATTATTTTTAAGTTTAATTTTTTAAACTCTTGGGCAGTTTAAACCGGAAGTAGAATCCGGGTATAAAAGGGGAGGGGCTAGTGCAGTGCACGGAGTGCCTTGTGCATTGAGTGGTGCTGGAGTTTTACTAAGTGGGAGAGTTCGGATAAGTGGGAGGTGAGGGTGTGTTTTTTGCTCTGTTTTGTTCCCCACTCCCAGGCTTGGACAACACTGTGGAGGCGGAGCAGCGAGACGAGTCAACCAAACAGGCCCCACAGACAGTATTCAAGGAGGCAGTTGGTGATCAGCTGGTTGGTTGGTTTTCTTCCTTCTCTTCTCTTTTATACCTTTAAGTTGGTAAGTCCTTTGAATAGTGGTGTGACATTATCATCTATATCCGGGTAGGGTCTTCATAACAAATAATAAGACATTTAATTAATTATATAGAATGGAGCAGGTGATGTGTTACTGTTGCGAGATGTGGGAGCCGGTGGTCCCCATTGAGGCTCACGGTGATTACATCTGCGACAAGTGTTTGCTGCTAGAGGAACTCAAGTTCCATGTTATGGAGCTTGAGACCGAGCTTCAGACGCTGCGACACATCAGGGAGGGGGAAAAGTTCCTGGACTCTGTTTCAGGAGATGGTCACACCTATGAAGTTAATTACTGCAGATGTAGTCCGTGGTCAGGGACAGGACGGTGTGACTACGAGTGAGGAAGGTACAGGGATCCAGGATGTAGTGTTGAAGGAGACGCAGCCCTTGTTCTTGTCCAGCAGGATCGAGGTTCTTACTCCCTGTGAGGGTGGGAGCGGGGACTGCAGGGAGGATGAGCAACCTGGCCACAGCACCGTGGTACAGGGGGCCGTTCAAGTGGAGGGAGTAAAAAGAAATGTTGTAGTGGTAGGGGATAGTATCATTAGGGGGATAGATAGGGTTCTCTGCAGTCAAGAGCGGGAGTCCCGAAGGCTGTGTTGCCTGCCCGGTGCGAGGGTTAAGGACATCTCTTCTGGGCTGGAAAGAAACTTGGAGTGGGAGGGGGAGGATCCAGTTGTCGTGGTCCATGTTGGTACAAACGACGTAGATAGGACAAGGAAGACGGTTCTGTTAAAGGAGTATGAGCAGCTAGGGGTCAAATTAAAAAACAGAACCTCAAGGGCAATAATCTCTGGGTTATTACCTGAGCCACGAGCGAATTTGGCTTGGATAAATAAAATTAAAGAGTTAAATGCGTGGCTCAAAGACTGGTGTGGGAGAAATGGGTTTTGCTTCTTGGGACACTGGCACCAATACTGGGACAGGAGGGAGCTGTTCCGTTGGGACGGACTCCACTTGGCCAGTGCTGGGACTAGAGTCCTGGCGAATCATATAACTAGGGCTGTAGAGAGGGCTTTAAACTAATTAGTGGGGGGGAGGTTTCTAGAGAGCAAATAATAGAAATGACAACAGAGGAGGTCATAGACTTAGGTAGCAGTGGGGGAATTAAAAAACAGAATGTGTCAGGAAGGGACAGAAGGTATGGAGCAAAAAGTCAAGTACTAAAAAGGGAAAAAACAGGAACTAAGTGTTACAAAACATATTTGAAAGTTCTTTATCTGAATGCACGTAGCATTCGTAACAAAATGAATGAGTTAACGGCACAAATAACGACATATGGGTATGATCTTGTGGCCATTACAGAAACATGGCTGCAGGGTGACCATGACTGGGAATTAAACATACCAGGTTATTTAACAATCAGGAAGGACAGGCAGGAAGGGAGAGGAGGTGGGGTGGCTATGTTAATAAAGGAAGGAATCACTATAATACAGAGAAATGATATTGGGTCAAAGGAGCAGGATAGTGAAACAGTTTGGGTGGAGATAAGGAATAATAAGGGGAAAAAACACTAGTGGGTGTAGTCTATAGGCCTCCGAACAGTTGCAACTCTGTTGGACGGAGTATTAATCAGGAAATAGTTGAGGCTTGTAATAAGGGAACAGCTATAATTATGGGGGATTTTAATGATCATATTAACTGGACAAATGAAATTGGGCAGAGCAGCCTTGAGGATGAGTTCATTGAGTGTATTAGGGATGGGTTTCTTGAGCAGTATGTAACTGAACCGACCAGGGGGCAAGCAACCTTAGATTTGGTCCTGTGTAATGAGACAGGATTAATTAAAAATGTCCTAGTAAAGGATCCCCTTGGAATGAGTGACCATAACATGGTTGAGTTCCATATTCAATTAGAGGGTGAGGAGGTTGGATCTCAAACAAGCGTGCTGAGCTTGAATAAAGGAGACTATGAAGGTATGAGAGCGGAATTGATTAGAGTGGACTGGGAAAATAGATTAAAGGGTAAGACGGTACATGATCAGTGGTGTACATTTAAGGAGTTATTTTACAACTTCCAAAAAATATACATTCCACTGAGGAAAAAAGGGTGTAAAAGAAAAGATAGCCATCCGTGGCTAAGTAAAGTAATTAAGGATAGTATCCGACTAAAAACAAGGGCATATAAGGTAGCCAAATCTAGTGGGAGGATGGAAGATTGGGAAGTCTTTAAAAGACAGCAAAAAATAACTAAAAGATTGATTTAAGAAAGGGAAGATAGATTTTGAAAGTAAATTAGCAAAAAATATAAAAACAGACAGTAAAAGTTTCTATAGTTATATAAAAAGGTGGCTAAAGTAAATGTTGGTCCCTTAGAGGATGAGACCGGGAAATTAATGGTGGGAAACATGGAGATGGCAAAAACACTGAACAATTATTTTGTATCAGTCTTTACAGTAGAAGACACTAAGAATATCCCAACACTGGACAAACAGTGGGCTCTAGGGGGGGAGGAACTAAATACGATTAAAATCACTAAGGAAGTGGTACTTGGTAAAATAATGGGACTCAAGGCGGATAAATCCCCTGGACCTGATGGCTTGCATCCTAGGGTCTTGAGGGAAGTAGTGGTAGGGATTGTGGATGCATTGGTAATAATTTTCCAAAACTCACTGGACTCAGCAAAGGTCCCAGCAGATTGGAAAACTGCTAATGTAACACCCTTATTTAAAAAGGGTAGTAGGCAGAAGGCTGGAAACTATAGACCTGGTAGCCTAACATCTGTGGTTGGTAAAATGATAGAGTCCATTATTAAGGAGACAGTAACGGGACATTTGGATAAACATAATTTAATAGGACAAACTCAGCATGGTTTCATGAAGGGGAAGTCATGTTTTACAAATTTGTTGGAGTTTTTTGAGGAAGTAACATACAGGGTGGATAAAGGGGAACCAGTGGACGTAGTGTATTTAGACTTCCAAAAGGCATTTGACAAGGTGCCACACACAAGATTATTGCTCAAGATAAAAAATCACGGGATTGGGGGTAATATTCTGGCGTGGGTGGAGGATTGGCTCTCTAACAGAAAGCAGAGAGTTGGGATAAATGGTTCGTTCTCAGATTGGCAACCAGTAACTAGTGGTGTTCCACAGGGGTCAGTGCTGGGTCCCCAACTCTTTACAATCTATATTAACGATTTGGAGGAGGGGACCGAGTGTAACATATCAAAGTTTGCAGATGATACAAAGATGGGATGGAAAGTAGTGAGTGAGGAGGACATAAAAAACCTGCAAAGGGACATAGACATGCTAAGTAAGTGGGCAGAGATTTGGCAGATGGAATACAATGCTGAAAAGTGTGAGGTTATGCACTTTGGCAGGAAAAATCATAGAGCAAGTTATTATCTTAATGGCAAGAAACTGGAAAGTACTGTAGTACAAAGGGATCTGGGGGTCCTGGTGCACGAAACACAAAAAGTTAGTATGCAGGTGCAGCAAGTGATCAAGAAGGCCAATGGAATGTTGGCTTTTATTGCTAGGGGGATAGAATATAAAAACAGGGAGGTATTGCTGCAGTTATACAAGGTATTGGTGAGACCGCACCTGGAATACTGCATACAGTTTTGGTGTCCATACTTAAGAAAAGACATACTTGCTCTCGAGTCAGTACAAAGAAGGTTCACTCGGTTAATCCCGGGGATGAGGGGGTGGACATATGAGGAGAGGTTGAGTAGATTGGGACTCTACTCATTGGAGTTCAGAAGAATGAGAGGCGATCTTATTGAAACATATAAGATTGTGAAGGGGCTTGATCGGGTGGATGCGGTGAGGATGTTCCCAATGATGGGTGAAACTAGAACTAGGGGGCATAATCTTAAAATAAGGGGCTGCTCTTTCAAAACTGAGATGAGGAGAAACTTCTTCACTCAGATGGTGGTAGGTTTGTGGAATTTGCTGCCCCAGAAAGCTGTGGAAGCTACATCATTAAATAAATTTAAAACAGAAATAGATAGTTTCCTAGAAGTAAAGGGAATTAAGGGTTACGGGGAGCGGGCAGGAAATTGGACAGGAGTCTAGGTTCGGAATGGTCATGGCCCTGTGGGTAGTGGAGTGGGCCCAGGGGCCGTGTAGCCTGGTTCTGCTCCTACTGTGTTCTAATTCTGTGTTAGATTTCAGGAGATGGTTTTATTCCTGTTCCTGGCTGGGGTGGAGATCGCCTTTACAGAAGGTAAGTTCTGTAGAAAATATAGGGACAGAGTGATCTCCTGGAAGAATTTCGATCGCCTAGATGGGTCGGAGAGGAATTTCCCAGAATTTTTTCTCCCAAATTGGCCATTGGGTCTTTATCTGGTTTTTCGCCTCTCCCGGGAGATCACATGGGTTCGGGTGGATGCAGAGTGATAGAAGATTTGAGGTTAGGATCAGATCAGCCATGATCTTATTGAATGGTGGAGCAGGCTCGAGGGGCCGATTGGCCTACTCCTGCTCCTATTTCTTATGTTCTTATGTGTACATTGCCACCATCCTCCTGACCACAGCGGGGATACACTGCCCCCCCGTCCCCCCATCTCCTAACCCCATTGCATGGTTTTGCCAGGTGTAGGTGCAGAGCTTCAGTAGCCTCTGCAGCCCATTCATAGTAGGTGTCTTGTTTTACACACTTTGTATAAAACTAATAAATTGCAGGACAACGGAGTATTACAGTTTAACTCTCTTATTAAGCATTAGGTCTGTGATCTTACTCATACAGCACAGTGGGGTAAAAGCCTGGCATTAGGACCCCCTAGCCTGGGTCTTCAAAACAAAAGTAGTCCTTACAGATGCCTGCAGGCCAATGACAACTCTGCATGTGATCACATGTGAATATAATAGGTATTCCTTACAGATGCCTGCGGGCCAATGATAATTCAATATGCAAATGTTACAGTAGGCACTAAGCTCTGTATGTGAAAGGCTGAGAGCATGTTTTCATAAGAACATAAGAAATAGGAGCAGGAGTAGGCTAATCGGCCCCTCGAGCCTGCTCCGCCGTTCAATAAGATCATGGCTGATCTGATCCTAACTGCCAATCTACTATCACAGAACCATCTCCTGAATCTAACAATTAGACACACGAAATAGGAGCAGGATCAGGCTACACGGCCCCTGGGCCCGCTCCGCTACCCACAGGGCCATGACCGATCCGAACCTAGACTCATGTCCAAACTCCTGCCCGCTCCCCATAACCCTTTATTCCCTTTACTTCTAGGAAACTCAATTTCTGTTTTAAATTTATGTAATGATGTAGCTTCTCCAGCTTTTTGGGGCAGCACATTCCATGGACCTACCACCCTCTGAGTGAAGTAGTTCCTCCTCATCTCAGTTTTGAAAGAGCAGCCCTATCCGGCCTCCAGCTAATGCCTTTTAGCAGCTGTCGTTTCCACAACTCCGTTACTTCATCAATTATGTGATTGACATCTGCCTTCAGCATATATTTCTAAGCACTTTGATATTCTAGATGGCCAAATCCAGTGCCACATAACCATGGTTAATCGTCATCAAATGCTTAATTCAGGTGAGGGGCTTGGGTACAATGGCATGTCAGGACCATGAGGGTGACTCACCCTCCAGCGTATTAAGTGACAGGTTGGAGTAGGAGAGAACCCTCCCTCCAACTGTTTCCCCTTTCAAAATCCAGTCTGTTCTGCAGGCTTTCAAAGTATTCAAAGATTCTGTGGTAGTTTTCAGACTTAATAGGGTCCCTTGTGGATAGAAGAGTTGGGCTTCCTATGAACTGTTGATGCCTTATTAAGGGTGTCTCTTGCTGAATTGTTTGGTTGGGGTGGGGGTGGGAAGGGGGCGGGTGGGGGGGAAGGAAGCAAGTTTGAAAAATATAAAGTGAGTCCTGCACCCACATTAGTTACACAACGGAAGGACAACATTTATAAGCATCAGCACATCTAATGTTTATTTCAGTTGTGTTTTATAAAAATGCCATGATACAACTTAAATAATGTAATGGCAATATTTTATTAAGATTGCATCATAGTTTTTATGTGCCTGGTACATTGTAAAATTTCAATTATTGTTTGTGTTGCGTCCGTGTATAATAAGACACAGACTGCGGAGAACGGTACAACAGGTGTTTACTCAACGTGGCTCACACTGCAACTGATCTGCACAGATTACTACTCCGTGCTATATACAGGTGTGGTCACTGCCGGTACTGCAGTATACATGAGCTATAAAACATAGTTCCCCCCTTAAAGGTATATACATTTGTTTTGAGGAAGTATATGTAAATAAATCAATTGCACCAATGTGTCACACTAATAATAAAATGCTATGATATGGCTTAATTTAACTCGGTGGTAGCACTCTCATATGAGTCATAAGGATTAGTGTTTGCGTCCAAAGCCTTTACTTGGGTAGATAATCTAGGCTGATACTTCAGTGCATCACTGAGGAGTGCTGCGTATGCGAGGTGCCATCTTTGAAAGGGGTGTGAACCAAGGCCCTATCTGCCTGTTCAGGTTGATCTAAAAGATGCCCTTGCACTATTTGAAGAGCAGTGAGTACTTGTGTCCTAGCCCTCAAACAGCATCACCAAAACAGATTTGGATATTTGTCTCATTTGCTGCTTGTGAGCGCTTGCTTTCTAAATTATCTGTCACGGTTGCCTACATAACAGTGGCAGCACTTCAAAAGTAATTAATTTGCTGTGAAGCACTGTGGGGCGTCCACAAGACATGCCAAAAGCTATAGATTGATCGCACCAGTTTTGATAGAATTGCTTAATTTGAAAACCGTTATTTCTTATAAATAAATCAATAACATATTTTAAATAGTACATAGAATTTAACCTTAAACTATTTTAATTATTTTCATAGATGTGTTTAAGGGCTTCGTGAGGGATTTGAGTGAGTCAGAAACATTCGCCTTGAAAACATTTTTATATGCTCTTTTTGGTGTTATTTTTCCAATTTGTATTTTCCCCATGTCCTCAGTATGTACTGCCTGTATTCAACATGAAAATCTGTAATTTTTTTATAAATATGGATTTTACAAACAAAATTGTCAGTGCTGGAACTTTCCACCAGAAACACCAGATAAGCAGCTAATTGTCTACCTGAAAAATGAAAGCAGCATTATCACAGGTATATTGTGATTGATCGAATGTTTCACAAAAACACTTGGGAAAAATCAGGTTCAGCTGCCATTTTGATTGGCAGTTCTTGCAGTATTAGTTCTTTTTCTAAAGAAATAGAGGAAAACAGTTTTAAATGATCACGAAGGAAGTCTCATAAAATCCTATTACTACCTAGTTTCTAGGTTTAATTGTGCTTGATTTTTAAAAATTTTAATTTCAATCCCCTGTCAGAATTAATGCAGCTGTTGCACTATGTTACTGTATTCATTGGAGTTCCACAGTGCTCATAAATATGTGGGGCATGCTCGACATCTAGAGGGTAAAACTCTGCTTCGGTAGGGGCACCAAACAGGTGGTCTGAATTGGCCGCCCATTATTACCCCACCCAATTTTCCTTTTCAGTGAAGCTGTGGTTGGTATTGAGCAATGGGCTGTGCTGTATCTTCACCCTGGGTGGAGTGGAAGGAGGTGGCCAGGGAAGTTGATGGAAAGTCAGGCAGTGTGTATAACCAGGTGCCTGTTTTGTACACCCGCCAAAGTAAAATTCCGTCCGCACCCCCGTCTCTCATTTTCCTGACTATGCTGATCTAAGCATTATAAAATTATTATATGACACATCATTAGGCTGTGCTTGTAAATGTCTCTGATTAAAATGTAAGAGGATTGCCTGCTGTATGAGCAATGTATTATAATAAAATTCAATTTTGCTTCACAACTGAAGTCAAGGGTGTGCATCCATTTTCAAGTTCTGGAGTGCTTTAATAATAAGGGCAGGAGCAATGTGATGGCTGTAATCTTCCTGATAAGCAAAACGGGCATTGGTGGAATAAAAAGTGATAAGAATTGCAAGTAAATTTAAAGTTATTGCCTGATCTTAGAAAATGTCCAATTCTCGGGTAAGTCTCAAATGCAATGCCTAAGTACTGTAACATTTGTAAAAGCAATGATCCTTCTCCATGAATAAAATAACGCAACCAACTTATAAATGAAGGCATATATACAGATAGAGAAAGCTATTGCAACTGTTTCAGGTAGAAAATAAAAACACAGTAAACAAATAGGAAAATGAATAATCTGTCGATCCAAAGCCTTGATAATCTAGCAGAATTTCATACACCACTCCTATCGGAAGAATGCAAAAATTGAGAATGCTTCCTGTTTTCTGAGATACAATAAAACCTAGGTGCTAAGGGCCAAGCATGGGGGCAATTACATCTGCACAAGCCAAGGAATTGCATGCCGTGTGAGGCTTTAGTAGGGTGCTGGCATACAAGACGGGACTGAAGGGTCACTTACAGGTGAACACTGGGGTGTTAAAGGATCCACAATACCTTTAGTCAATTAATGCTAAAAGTTTGGAACACTTCCACAGTGTTCAAGAGGGGAAGGGCAGGTATACTTAGTTTGGTGTATTTTCAGAAGCTGTGGCTGCCTCTTACATTGCTTTACCTGGTAAGATCATTAAATTTGTGGTACTGAGTTGTCATGTGGTGGTGATGCTGAATGCCTTGACAACCTCCTTCCACTTCACCTGTGCATTACCCTTTGAGGGTCTTCTCCATTCAGTCCAAAATGGGGCCTCCATCCTCTCCCTCATTTGGGTCAACGACACTTCCACTGCAGCCTCTGAAAACATGGGGGCAGTGTGGCTTGCAGATAGCCTATCAGATATTCTGCATAAATTTGCACTCCTGCTTCCAAACCAAAACTATTTTGTTCATGCCTGGCCCCTTAAGCTGCTACAGACATTTAAAACTTGCAGCAGCACCGAAGATTGAGCCACCTCCCCATCAGGCATTTTCAGCACAGAACCAGATTGGTAATTTTAGGATTACTCCAGAACCAGGAGCAGGGTCAGCACTATGTCGATTGGGAGAATTGTAGTTCTATCCCACCACACTGCCACCAGTGATGGTAGTTCTATCCCACCACACGGCCACCAGTGATTATAGATCTATCCCATCACACTGCCACCAGTGACGGTAGTTTTATCCCAACACACTGCCAGTGATAGCAGTTCTATCCCACCAGACTGCTTCCAGTGATGGTAGTTCTACCTCCCCAAACTGCCACCTGTGATGGCAGTACTATCCCACCACACAGCCGCCAGTGATGGTAGTTCTATCCTACCACACAGCCGCCAGTGATGGTAGTTCTATCCCACCACACAGCCGCCAGTGATGGTAGTTCTACCCCACCACACAGCCGCCAGTGATGGCAGTTCTATCCCACCACACTGCCGCCAGTGATGGTAGTTCTATCGCACCACACTGCCACCAGTGATGGTAGTTCTATCCCACCAGTGATGGTAGTTCTATCCCACCACACAGCCGCCAGTGATGGTAGTTCTATCGCACCACACTGCCGCCAGTGATGGTAGTTCTATCCCACCACACTGCCGCCAGTGATGGTAGTTCTATCCCACCACACTGCCGCCAGTGATGGTAGTTCTATCCCACCACACTGCCGCCAGTGATGGTAGTTCTATCCCACCACACTGCCGCCAGTGATGGTAGTTCTATCCCACCACACTGCCGCCAGTGATGGTAGTTCTATCCCACCACACTGCCACCAGTGATGGTAGCTCTATCCCTCACTGCCGCCAGTGATGGTAGTTCTATCCCACCACACTGCCGCTAGTGATGGCTGTTCTATCCCTCACTGCCACAAGTGATGGTAGTTCTCTCCCACCACACTGCCGCCAGAGATAGCAGTTCTATCCCACGACACTGCCTCCAGTAATGGTAGTTCTATCCCACCTCACTGCCACCAGAGATGGTAGTTCTATCCCACCTCACTGCCACCAGTGATGGTAGTTGTATCCCACCACACTACCACCAGTAATGGTAGATCTATCCCACCACACTGCCGCCAGTGATGGTAGTTCTATCCCACCACACTGCCGCCAGTGATGGTAGTTCAATCCCACCACACAGCCGCCAGTGATGGCAGTTCTATCCCACCACACTGCCGCCAGTGATAGCAGTTCTATCCCACCACACTGCCTCCAGTGATGGTAGTTCCATCACACCTCACTGCCACGAGTGATGTTTGTTCTATCCCACCACACAGCCGCCAGTGATGGCAGTTCCATCCCACCACACTGCCGCCAGTGATGGCACTTCTATCCCACCAAACTGCTGCCAGTGATGGCAGTTCTATCCCACCACATTGCAGCTAGTGATGGTGGTTCTATCACACCACACTGCCACCAGTGATGGTAGTTCTATCCCACCACAATGCCGCCAGAGATGGCTGTTCTACCCGACCAGACTGCCGCCAGTGATGGTAGTTCTATCCCACCACACTGCTGCCAGTGATGGCAGTTTTATCCCACCACGCTGCCGCCAGTGATGGCAGTTCTATCCCACCACACTGCCGCCAGTGATGGCAGTTTTATCCCACCACACTGCCGCCTGTGATGGCATTTCTATCCCAACACACTGCCGCCAGTGAACGCAGTTCTATCCCGCACTGTCACTAGTGATGGTACTTCTATCCCACCACACTGCCACCAGTGACGGTAGTTTTATCCCAACACACTGCTGCCAGTGATAGCAGTTCTATCCCACCAGACTGCTTCCAGTGATGGTAGTTCTATCTCCCCAAACTGCCACCTGTGATGGCAGTAATATCCCACCACACTGCCGCCAGTGATGGTAGTTCTATCCCACCACACTGCCGCCAGTGATGGTAGTTCTATCCCACCACACTGCCGCCAGTGATGCTAGATCTATCCCACCACACTGCCGACAGTGATGGTAGTTCTATCCCACCTCACTGCCGCCAGTGATGGTAGTTCTATCCCACCACACTGCCTCCAGTGATGGTAGTTGTATCCCACCACACTACCGCTGGTGATGGTAGTTCTATCCCACCACACGGCCACCAGTGATTATAGATATATCCCACCACACTGCCACCAGTGACGGTAGTTTTATCCCAACACACTGCTGCCAGTGATAGCAGTTCTATCCCACCAGACTGCTTCCAGTGATGGTAGTTCTAACTCCCCAAACTGCCACCTGTGATGGCAGTACTATCCCACCACACTGCCGCCAGTGATGGTAGTTCTATCCCACCACACAGCCGCCAGTGATGGTAGTTCTATCCCACCACACAGCCGCCAGTGATGGTAGTTCTATCCCACCACACTGCCGCCAGTGATGGTAGTTCGACCCCACCACACTGCCGCCAGTGATGGTAGTTCTATCCCACCACACTGCCGCTAGTGATGGCTGTTCTATCCCTCACTGCCACAAGTGATGGTAGTTCTCTCCCACCACATTGCCGCCAGTGATAGCAGTTCTATCCCGCACTGCCACCAGTGATGTTTGTTCTATCCCACCATACTGCCAGCAGTGATTGTAGATCTATCCCACCACACTGCCGCCAGTGATGACAGTTCTATCCCACCACATTGTAGCCAGTGATGGTGGTTCTATCACAACACACTGCCGCCAGTGATGGCAGTTCTATCCCACCACGCTGCCGCCAGTGATGGCAGTTCCATCCCACCACACTGCCGCCTGTGATGGCATTTCTATCCCACCACACTGCCACTAGTGATGGCAGTTCTATCGCACCACACTGCCGCCAGTGATGGCAGTTCTATCCCACACTGCCGCCAGTGATGGCAGTTCTATCCTAACACACTGCAGCCAGTGATGGTAGTTCTATCCCACCACACTGCCGCCAGTGATGGCATTTCTATCCCACCACACTGCCGCCAGTGAACGCAGTTCTATCCCGCACTGCCACTAGTGATGGTACTTCTATCCCACCACACAGCAGCCAGTGATGGTAGTTCTATCCCACCACACGGCCACCAGTGATTATAGATATATCCCACCACACTGCCACCAGTGACGGTAGTTTTATCCCAACACACTGCTGCCAGTGATGGTAGTTCTATCTCCCCAAACTGCCACCTGTGATGGCAGTACTATCCCACCACACAGCCGCTAGTGATGGTAGTTCTATCCCATCACACTGCCACCAGTGATGGCAGTTCTATCCCACCACACTGCCGCCAGTGATGACAGTTCTATCCCACCACACTGCCGCCAGTGATGGCAGTTCTATCCCACCACAATGCCACCAGCGATGGTAGTTCTATCCCACTGCACTGCTGCCAGTGATGGTAGTTCTAACCCACCACACTGCCGCCAGTGATGGCAGTCCTTTCCCACCTCACTGCCGCCAGTGATGGCAGTTCTATCCCACTGCACTGCCGCCAGTGATGGCAGTCCTTTCCCACCTCACTGCCGCCAGTGATGGCAGTTCTATCCCACTGCACTGCCGCCAGTGATGGCAGTTCTATCCCACCACACTGCCGCCAGTGATGGTAGTTCTATCCCACCACACTGCCGCCAGTGATGGTAGTTCTATCCCACCACACTGCCGCCAGTGATGGTAGTTCTATCCCACCACACTGCCACCAGTGATGGTAGCTCTATCCCTCACTGCCGCCAGTGATGGTAGTTCTATCCCACCACACTGCCGCTAGTGATGGCTGTTCTATCCCTCACTGCCACAAGTGATGGTAGTTCTCTCCCACCACACTGCCGCCAGAGATAGCAGTTCTATCCCACGACACTGCCTCCAGTAATGGTAGTTCTATCCCACCTCACTGCCACCAGAGATGGTAGTTCTATCCCACCTCACTGCCACCAGTGATGGTAGTTGTATCCCACCACACTACCACCAGTAATGGTAGTTCTATCCCACCACACTGCCGCCAGTGATGCTAGTTCTATCCCACCACACTGCCGCCAGTGATGGCAGGTCTAGCTCACCACACTGCCGCCAGTGATAGCAGTTCTATCCCACCACACTGCTGCCAGTGATGGCAGTTCAATCCCACACTGCCACCAGTGATGGCAGGTCTATCCCACCACACTGCCTCCAGTGATGCCAGTTCTATCCCACCACACTGCCGCCAGTGATGGCAGTTCTATCGCACCACACTGCCGCCAGTGATGGCAGTTCTATCCCACCACACTGCCGCCAGTGATGGCAGTTTTATCCCACCACACTGCCACCAGTGATGGTAGTTCTATCCCACTACACTGCCACCAGTGATGGTAGTTCTATCCCACCACACGGCCACCAGTGATTATAGATATATCCCACCACACTGCCACCAGTGACGGTAGTTTTATCCCAACACACTGCTGCCAGTGATAGCAGTTCTATCCCACCAGACTGCTTCCAGTGATGGTAGTTCTATCTCCCCAAACTGCCACCTGTGATGGCAGTACTATCCCACCGCACAGCCACTAGTGATGGTAGTTCTATCCCATCACACTGCCACCAGTGATGGCAGTTCTATCCCACCACACTGCCGCCAGTGATGGTAGTTCTATCCCACCACACTGCCGCCAGTGATGGTACTTCTATCCCACCACATTGCCGCCAATGGTTGTAGTTCTATTCCAACACACAGCCACCAGTGATGGCAGTTCTATCCCACCACACTGCCGCCAGTGATGGCAGTTCTATCCCAACACACTGCCGCCAGTGATGGCAGTTCTATCCCACCACATTGCCGCCAGTGATGGTACTTCTATCCCACCACATTGCCGCCAATGGTTGTAGTTCTATTCCAACACACAGCCACCAGTGATGGCAGTTCTATCCCACCACACTGCCGCCAGTGATGGCAGTTCTATCCCACCACACTGCTGCCAGTGATGGCAGTTCTATCCCACCACACTGCTGCCAGTGATCGTAGTTCTATCCCACACTGCCGCCAGTGATGGCAGTTCTATCCCACCACACTGTCACCAGTGATGGTAGTCCTTTCCCACCTCACTGCCGCCAGTGATGGCAGTTCTATCCCACTGCACTGCCGCCAGTGATGGCAGTCCTTTCCCACCTCACTGCTGCCAGTGATGGCAGATCTATCCCACTGCACTGCCGCCAGTGATGGCAGTTCTATCCCACCACACTGCCGCCAGTGATGCTAGTTCTATCCCACCACACTGCCGCCAGTGATGGCAGGTCTATCTCACCACACTGCCGCCAGTGATAGCAGTTCTATCCCACCACACTGCTGCCAGTGATGGCAGTTCAATCCCACACTGCCACCAGTGATGGCAGGTCTCTCCCACCACACTGCCGCCAGTGATGGCAGGCCTATCCCACCACACTGCCTCCAGTGATGCCAGTTCTATCCCACCACACTGCCGCCAGTGATGGCTTGTCTATCCCAACACACTGCCGCCAGTGATGGCAGTTCTATCCCACCACACTGCCGCCAGTGATGGCAGTTTTATCCCACCACACTGCCGCCAGTGATAGCAGTTCTATCCCACCAGACTGCTTCCAGTGATGGTAGTTCTATCTCCCCAAACTGCCACCTGTGATGGCAGTACTATCCCACCGCACAGCCACTAGTGATGGTAGTTCTATCCCATCACACTGCCACCAGTGATGGCAGTTCTATCCCACCACACTGCCGCCAGTGATGGTAGTTCTATCCCACCACACTGCCGCCAGTGATGGTACTTCTATCCCACCACATTGCCGCCAATGGTTGTAGTTCTATTCCAACACACAGCCACCAGTGATGGCAGTTCTATCCCACCACACTGCCGCCAGTGATGGCAGTTCTATCCCAACACACTGCCGCCAGTGATGGCAGTTCTATCCCACCACATTGCCGCCAGTGATGGTACTTCTATCCCACCACATTGCCGCCAATGGTTGTAGTTCTATTCCAACACACAGCCACCAGTGATGGCAGTTCTATCCCACCACACTGCCGCCAGTGATGGCAGTTCTATCCCACCACACTGCTGCCAGTGATGGCAGTTCTATCCCACCACACTGCTGCCAGTGATCGTAGTTCTATCCCACACTGCCGCCAGTGATGGCAGTTCTATCCCACCACACTGTCACCAGCGATGGTAGTTCTATCCCACTGCACTGCTGCCAGTGATGGTAGTCCTTTCCCACCTCACTGCCGCCAGTGATGGCAGTCCTTTCCCACCTCACTGCTGCCAGTGATGGCAGATCTATCCCACTGCACTGCCGCCAGTGATGGCAGTTCTATCCCACCACACTGCCGCCAGTGATGCTAGTTCTATCCCACCACACTGCCGCCAGTGATGGCAGGTCTATCTCACCACACTGCCGCCAGTGATAGCAGTTCTATCCCACCACACTGCTGCCAGTGATGGCAGTTCAATCCCACACTGCCACCAGTGATGGCAGGTCTCTCCCACCACACTGCCGCCAGTGATGGCAGGCCTATCCCACCACACTGCCTCCAGTGATGCCAGTTCTATCCCACCACACTGCCGCCAGTGATGGCTTGTCTATCCCAACACACTGCCGCCAGTGATGGCAGTTCTATCCCACCACACTGCCGCCAGTGATGGCAGTTTTATCCCACCACACTGCCGCCAGTGAACGCAGTTCTATCCCGCACTGCCACTAGTGATGGTACTTCTATCCCACCACACAGCCGCCAGTGATTATAGATATATCCCACCACACTGCCACCAGTGACGGTAGTTTTATCCCAACACACTGCTGCCAGTGATAGCAGTTCTATCCCACCAGACTGCTTCCAGTGATGGTAGTTCTATCTCCCCAAACTGCCACCTGTGATGGCAGTACTATCCCACCACACAGCCGCTAGTGATGGTAGTTCTATCCCACCACACTGCCACCGGTGATGGCAGTTCTATCCCACCACACTGCCGCCAGTGATGGTAGTTCTATCCCACCACATTGCCGCCAGTGATGGTACTTCTATCCCACCACACTGCCGCCAGTGATAGCAGTTCTATCCCTCCACACTGCCGCCAGTGATGGCAGTTCTATCCCACCACACTGCCGCCAGTGATGGCAGTTCTATCCCACCACACCTCTGCCAGTGATCGTAGTTCTATTTCACCACACTGCCGCAAGTAATGGCAGTTCTATCCCAACACAAAGCCGCCAGTGACGGCAGTTCTATCTCACCACACTGCCTCTAATGATGGTAGTTCCATCCCACCACACTGCCACTAGTGATGGTAGTTCTATCCCACCACACTGCCACCAGCGATGGTAGTTCTATCCAACCTCCCTGCCGCCAGTGATGGCAGTTCTATCCCACCACACTGCCTCCAGTGATGGCAGTTCTATCCCACCACACTGCCACCAGCGATGGTAGTTCTATCCCACCACACTGCTGCCAGTGATGGTAGTTCTAACCCACCACACTGCCGCCAGTGATGGCAGTTCTATCCCGCCGCACTGCCACTAGTGATGGTAGTTCTATCCAACCTTGCTGCCGCCAGTGATGGCAGTTCTATCCCACCACACTGCCGCCAGTGATGGTAGTTCTATCCCTCCACACTGCAGCCAGTGATGCTAGTTCTATCTCACCACACTGCCGCCAGTGATGGCAGGTCTATCTCACCACACTGCCGCCAGTGATAGCAGTTCTATCCCACCACAGTGCCTCCAGTGATTGTAGATCTATCCCACGCTGCCACCATTGATGGCAGTTCTATCCCAGCACACTGCCTCCAGTGATGGTAGTTCTATCCCAGCACACAGCCGCCAGTGATGGTAGTTCTATCCCACCACACTGCCTCCAGTGATGGTAGTTCTATCCCAGCACACAGCCACCAGTGATGGCAGTTCTATCCCACCACACTGCTGCCAGTGATGGTAGTTCTATCACACCACACTGCCGCCAGTGATGGCAGTTGTTGTGTCCGGGTATAATAAGACACAGACTGCGGAGAACGGTACAACAGGTGTTTACTCAACGTGGCTCACACTGCAACTGCCTGTACAGATTTCTACTCAGTGCTATATACAGGTGTGGTCACTGCCGATACTACAGTATACATGAGCTGTAAAAAGTAGTTCCCCTCTTAAAGGTATATACATTACAATTCCTCCCCTTTTAGTGTAACAGTACCATAACACTCATTTAACAATTAAATATCAAACTAATTACAATTAACACTTTTAACATGCAACATTAGCTGAAAATAGTCTATTTATATATTCAGTCTTTGGGGAGGCTTCCTGATCCTTTCTGGATAGCGCCTTTCCCGAGGGTCTTGCTCTTGGTGCGGAGGCGATTCTGGCCCCATGTCGTCAGTTGGTTCATCAGCTTCCGATGCTACTGTTTCTGGGGTAGATGTGACCTGTACGTCGGGTTCATCACCAGGTACGTATGGGCGAGGCATGGAGTTGACTTGTTCCTGTGACTCTAGGATCTGGTCAGCATAGCGTCTCACGATGCTCTCCCCAACATCCACTGTATACATTAATGGGCCCTGCCCTGTGCATATCGTTCCTGGCTGCCATTTTTCTGTTCGGTAGTCGCGGGCCAAGACTGGTTGCCCTACATTGAAGCTCCTTGTTGGCTTCTCATGGATGTGCTGGAATTGCTTACTCTCAACATCTCTTCGTACATTTGGTCTGAGCAAATCCAGGCGAGATCTTAACCTTTGGTTAAAAAACATCATGGCTGGGGCCTGGTTGGTGACTGCATGTGTCGCATTCCGGTAGGCGAACAGGAAATTGTCCACCTTGTGCTGCAGCGGAATGTTGTCATTGTACATAGCCTTTATTGCCTTCTTAAAGGTTTGTATGAGCCTCTCAGCCAATCCATTTGTGGCTGGATGATACGGGGCGGATGTGTAATGCCTTACCCCATTCTTTTTCAAGAACCTCCGGAATTCTTCGAACACAAACTGTGGTCCGTTGTTGGAGCAAATCTGTTCTGGCAAGCCATTCCTGGCAAAAATGGTCTGTAGGACTGCAATAGTTTTCTCCGTGGTGGTGGAGGACATTTTGAGTGCGCATCCATGGCTATTAAAAACATTGAGTCCATGAATGGACTAGCAAAATCAATATGCACCCATTGCCATGGAGATGAGGGCCACTCCCATGGGTGTAGAGGGGCCTGTGGTGGTGCATTTTGGACTTTCTGGCATCCTGAGCAGCTCTTGGTCAGGTCCTCGATTTGTTTATCGATTCCCGGCCACCACACAAGCCCTGGCAAGGCTTTTCATTTTTACCCCTCCCAGATGACCCTCATGAACTCACTGAGCACTCTATCCCTTAACTTGGGTGGAATTACCACTTGGGATCCACACACCAAGGTGCCCCGGCACACTGACAGCTGTTCTCTCCTTGTCGAGAATGCTGGCAACAGTGAGTCGCCATGTGCTGGCCTTCCCTTCACCGTCAAATCATGTACCCGAGACAGTGTCGGGTCATTTCGGGTTTCCTTTTCGATACAAGCGTTAGTTACCGGAAGGTATTCAACTATAGTCGAATGGAATATTTTGACAGGATCCACTGCTGGTGCTTCCTCCGCAGTAGGCAGTGGCAGGCGTGATAGCCCATCAGCATTTCCATGCTGTTTCGTGCACTTATATTCAATCTCATAGTGGTGCGCCCCTAGAAAAGTGATCATCTTTGTAGTCGCTGCGCAGTCATCACCGGAACGCCCTTCTTCAGATTAAAAATGGAGACAAGAGGCTGGTGATCAGTCAGCAAGGTGAATTTCTGCCCGTGCAGATAGTGATTGTACTTTTTCACTCCCCACACTCGGCTGAGGGCCTCCCTGTCAATCTGGGCGTAGTTACGCTCGGCTGAGGTTAGTGATCGTGACGCAAAGGCTATTGGCCTCTCTGAGCCAACCGAGAATTTGTGCGACAGCACCGCTCCAATGCTGTAGGGTGATGCATCACATGCCAACCGAATTGGTAATACTGGGTTGTAATGGGCCAATACCTCTTTCGATGTGATTAGTGTTTTGCTCTTCTGGAAAGCTCATCTACATTCGTCACTCCACTTCCATGGCACCCCAGTTTGCAGTCGGGTGTTCGGTGGGTGTAGTATTGTAGACAAATTTGGCAAGAACTTATGGTAGTAGTTTACCAGCCCGAGGAACGACCTCAGTTGTGACACATTTTCCAGTGCTGGAGCCTTGACTACTGCCTCAATCTTCTCTGGGGACTTATGTAACCCTTCTTTATCGATAACGTGGCCACAATACGAGATCTGTTTTCTAAAAAACTCGCATTTGGGGCGGTTAGCTCGGAGCCCATATTCCTGCAATCTAGTGAGCACCTGCTCCAGGTTGGCAAGGTGATCACTGTCATTTTCGCCCGTGACCAGGATGTCGTCCAAATAACACTGGGTCCCTGGGATCCCTTGCAGGACTTGTTCCATTGCCCTCTGCCAAATAGCCGGAGCTGATGCTACCCCGAATACCAGCCGGTTGTATTGGTAGAGACCTTTATGGGTGTTGATTGCGAGGTACTTTTTTGATGGTTCTTCTACCTCCATTTGCAGATACGCCTGGGCCAGATCAATCTTAGTGAAGCGTTTCCCTCCAGATAGCGAGGCGAAAATATCTTCAATCTGCGGAAGTGGATATTGTACAGTGTGAAGGACCGGGTTCACTGTTACCTTAAAGTCCCCACAGATGCGAACCTCCCTTGGTTCCCCAGGCGTGCTGCTCAACGACTTTTTCATCACGGGGATGATGGGTGTAGCCCACTCGCTCCAGGCTACCTTGGACAGTACACCTGAACGTTCCAGACTCTCCAGCTCTGCTTCGACGGCTGGGCGGATCGCATAAGGTCTGGCCTTAAAAAATTTTGGGCTTACGTTTTCTTCAATTTTAATCGTTGCTGTCATGCCTTTTAGTGTTCAGAGTCCTTGCTGGAACACTTCTTTTGCATCAGTTAGGATCTTTAACAGTCGCCCAGGTGTGACGTCGTCATCCTTTTTGTCAGCCACATTCAGTGCCTGTATGGAATGCCAATCCAGTTGTATTTTCCAGATCCATTCACGTCCCAGTAATGGTGGTCCTCCATCTTGCAATACATACAGGTCTAGTTTTGGTGTTTCCTTACCGTTATATATAACGGTCACCCTTATTTTTCCTTTGGGGTAGACTTTTTGCCCCGTGTACGTCTTCAAAATAATTTTTGTGTCTCTCAAGGGTATGTGTGAGAATAGCCGCTCGTAGTCCCGTCAGTTTATGACTGTTAGGGCTGATCCTATGTCCAATTCCATCTTTACCTGGACTCCTGCTATCTTGAGAGTGACCCAAATGGTTCGGTAATCCTCCGTTGTGATCACATTATGTAGTTTCAGACAACTCCGTTCCCTGCTTTCAGAGTCATTATCACTCTTTTGTTCGTCTGAACTATTTTCCGTCATCTTATGTACCTTCTTGTACTTTCCTTTGGTAGGTTTCTTATTGCTGGTTTTCTTTCCCGTTTTCTTTCTTGTGGTCTCTGTTGTATCTCTGCAGCGCCCCGTGCTGCTGCTTCATATGATACCACAATGCTGAAAGCCTTTTCCAGCATAAGGTCCTTTTCAAATAAAAGCCGTTTCTGGGTTCCTTCACTTTGAAGACCACACACAAACTTGTCCCTTAAGGTATCTGCCAGTCCCGCTTCAAACTGGCAGTGTTTCGATAGTTTGCGCAGTTCTGTTAAATAATCAGCATTGCTTTCATCCTTATGCTGGTTCCGTTTGTGAAACTTGAATCTTTCTGCTATCAGCAGCGGTGTGGGGTTCAAATGTTCCTTTAGTATCGTTACTATGTCTTCAAAACTCTTTTCCATTGGCTTCGTTGGGGTTACTAGATTTCGTAATAAACCATACATCTTTGCACCCATTAAATTTAACAATACCGACGCTTTCTTGTCATCTGACACCTCATATGCCTTGCAGTACACCTCTATTCGTTCGACATATGTAGCCCAATCTTCAACTTCATTGTCAAATGCGGTGATACTGCCACTCTTCGGCATTTTGGGTGTGGTTTAAAATGGCATCTCCCTATGGCTTAAAATGGCGTCTCCCGCACTTTCCTTCCTCCCTCACTGCTGCCAACGCCACTCCCGGCGGTTCTCGTGGCAATGGCGGCATCCTGTAGGTTTCGCGCGCTTCTCCTGCGCTGCTGCCAACGCCGCTCTCGGCGGTCCTCATGGCAATGGCGGCGCCTCGCAGGTTTCTGCGCGTCTCTCTCTCTCCCTCTCTCCGATGCTACTCGGCCCCTGAACACCGGCTGCGCCCTGTGCGCTCTGCCCTCTCTCTCTCTCTCTCCCCCATCGACGCTGCTCGGCCCTTTGCTGTGCCGCTCGGTCGGGCTCTAGCCCGCCGCTGTCCGGGAAGGGTCTGCGCACTACCTGTTGCCAGCCCATTTCGCTGGACCACCTCGACTGGAAAGCCAAGCCTGGCTCTCGACAGCCTTCCCCGCAATTCTCGAGTCTCTGCTGGATGACTGGGTGGTTGCCCGTGGTCGACGCCCAAGTCTCTGGCCTTGACCTCCAATCCACTGATCTCCAGGAACGAATCCCCGGGAGGTGATGCAGAGTTGCAGGTAGGTTCGAACTTGCCTTGTCGCCAATGTTGTGTTCGGGTATAATAAGACACAGACTGCGGAGAACGGTACAACAGGTGTTTACTCAACGTAGCTCACACTGCAACTGCCTGTACAGCTTACTAGTCAGTGCTATATATAGGTGTGGTCACTGCCGGTACTACAGTATACATGAGCTGTAAAATGTAGGTCCCCCCCCCCCCCCCCGTTAAAGGTATATACATTACAGTAGTTCTATCCTACACTGCCACCAGTGATGGTATTTCTATCCCACCACACTGCCACTAGTGATGGCAGTTCTATCCCACCACACAGCCGCCAGTGATGGCAGTTCTATTCCACCACAAAGCCGCCAGTGATAGTAGTTCTATCCCACCAAACTGCCACCAATGATGGTAGTTCTATCCCACCACACTGCCACCAGTGATTGTAGATCTGTCCCACACTGCCACCAGTGATGGTAGTTCTATCCCAACACACAGCCGCCAGTGATCGCAGTTCTATCCCACCACACTGCCACCAGTGATGGCAGTTCTATCGCACCACACTGCTGCCAGTGATGGCAGTTCTATCCCACCACACTGCCACCAGTGATGGCAGTTCTATCGCACCACACTGCTGCCAGTGATGGCAGTTCTATCCCACCACACTGCCGCCAGTGATGGCAGTTCTATCCAACCACACTGCCGCCAGTGATGGCAGTTCTCTCCCACCACACTGCCACCAGTGATGGCAGTTCTAACCCCCACACTGCCTCCAGTGATTGCAGATCTATCCCACGCAGCCACCAGTGATGCCAGTTCCATCCCAATACACTGCCAGCAGTGATTGCAGATCTATCCCACGCTGCCACCAGTGATGGCAGTTCTATCCCACCACACTGCCGCCAGTGATGGCAGTTCTCTCCCCCACACTGCCTCCAGTGATTGCAGATCTATCCCACGCAGCCACCAGTGATGGCAGTTCTATCCCCCACACTGCCTCCAATGATTGCAGATCTATCCCACGCAGCCACCAGTGATGGCAGTTCTATCCCACCACACTGCCACCAGTGACTGTAGTTCTATCCCACCACACTGCCACCAGTGACTGTAGTTCTATCCCACCACACTGCCACCTGTGATGGCACTTCTATCCCACCACATTGCCGCCTGTGATGGCAGTTCTATCCCAACAGACTGCCTCCAGTGATGGCAGTTCTATCCCACCACACTGCCGCTAGTGATGGCAGTTCTATCCCAACAGACTGCCTCCAGTGATGGCAATTCTATCCCACCACACTGCCGCCTGTGATGGCACTTCTATCCCACCACATTCCCGCCAGTGATGGTAGTTCTATCCCACCACACTGCCGCCAGTGATAGCAGTTCTATCTCACTACACTGCCGCCAGTGATAGCAGCTCTATCCCACCACACTGCCCCCAGTGATGGCAGTACTATCCCACCACATTCCCGCCTGTGATGGCACTTCTATCCCACCACATTCCCGCCAGTGATGGTAGTTCTATCCCACCACACTGCTGCCAGTGATGCCAGTTCTATCCCACCACACTGCTGCCAGTGATGCCAGTTCTATCCCACCACACTGCCGACAGTGATGCCAGTTCTATCACAACACACTGCCACCAGTGATGGCAGTTCTATCCCACCACACTGCCGCCAGTGATGGCAGTTCTATCCCACCACACTGCGTGCAGTGATTGTAGATCTATCCCACCACACTGCCACCAGTGATTGTAGATCTATCACACCACAATGCTGCCAGTGACGGTAGTTCAATCCCACACTGCCGCAGTGGTGGCAGTTCTATCCCACCACACTGCCACCAGTGATTGTAGATCTATCACACCACAATGCTGCCAGTGACGGTAGTTCAATCCCACACTGCCGCAGTGGTGGCAGTTCTATCCCACCACACTGCTGCCAGTGATGGCAGGTCTATCCCACCACACCGCTGCCTGTGATGGCAGTTCTATCCCACCACACTGCCTCCAGTGATGGTAGTTCGATCCCACCACACTGCTGCCAGTGATGGTTGTTCTATCCCACCACACTGCCGCCAGTGATGGTTGTTCAATCCCACACTGCCACCAGTGAAGATAGTTGTATCCCACCAAACTGCCACTTGTGATGGCAGTTCTGTCCCACCACACTGCTGCCAGTGATGGCAGTTCTGTCCCACCACACTGCCGCCAGTGATGGGAGTTCAATCCCACACTGCCACCAGTGATGGCAGTTCTATCCGACCACATTGCCGCCAGTGATGGTAGTTCTATCCCACCACACTGCCACTAGTGATGGTAGTTCGATCCCACCACACTGCCCCCAGTGATGGCAGCTCTATCCCACCACACTGCCTCCAGTGATTGTAGTTGTATCCCACCACACTGCCGCCAGTGATGGTAGTTCTATCACACCAGACTGCCACCGGTGGTGCTAGTTCTATCCCACCAAACTGCCACCAGTAATGGTAGTTCTATCACACCACACTGCCACCAGTGGTGCTAGTTCTATCCCACCTCACTGCCGCCAGTGATGGCAGTTCTACCCCACCACACTGCCGCCAGTGATGCCAGTTCTATCACAACACACTGCCACCAGTGATGGTAGTTCTATCCCACCACACAGCTGCCAGTGATGCCAGTTCTATCCCAGCACACTGCCGCCTGTGATGGCACATCTATCCCACCACACTGCAGCCTGTGATGGCAGTTCAATCCCACCACACCGCTGCCTGTGATGGCATTTCTATCCCACCACACTGCCACCTGTGGCAGTTCTTTCGCACCACATTGCTGCCAGTGATGGCAGTTCTAACCCACGACACTGCCGCCAGTGATGGCAGTTCTATCCGACCAGACTGCTGCCAGTGATGGTAGTTCTATCTGACCAGACTGCCGCCAGTGATGGTAGTTCTATCCCACCACACTGCCGCCAGTGATTGCAGTTCTATCCCACTACACTGCCACCAGTGATAGCAGTTCTATCCCACCACACTGCCTCCAGTGATGGTAGTTCGATCCCACCACACTGCCGCCAGTGATGGCAGTTCAATCCCACCACACTGCCACCAGTGATGGCAGTTCTATCCCGCACTGCCACCAGTGAAAATAGTTGTATCCCACCAAACTGCCACTTGTGATGGTAGTTCTATGCCACCACAGCAGCCAGTGATTGTAGTTCTGTCCCACCACACTGCCGCCAGTGATGGCAGTTCTATCCCACCACACTGCCGCCAGTGATGGTTGTTCAATCCCACACTGCCACCAGTGAAGATAGTTGTATCCCACCAAACTGCCACTTGTGATGGTAGTTCTATCCCACCACATTGCCGCCAGTGATGGTAGTTCTGTCCCAACACAGAACTGCCAGTTCTATCCCAATACACTGCCACCAGTGATGGCAGTTCTATCCCACCCCACTGCCGCCAGTGATGCCAGTTCTATCCCACCACACTGCGTCCAGTGATTGTAGACCTATCCCACGCTGCCACCAGTGATGGCAGTTCTATTTCACCACACTGCCACCAGTGATGGTAGTTCTATCCCACCACACAGCCGCCAGTGATGGCAGTTCTATCCCGCACTGCCACCGGTGATGGTAGTTCTATCCCACCAGACAGCTGCCAGTGATGGTAGTTCTATCCCACCACACTGCCACTAGTGATGGTAGTTCGATCCCACCACACTGCCCGCAGTGATGGCAGTTCTATCCCACCACACTGCCTCCAGTGATGGCAGCTCTATCCCACCACACTGCCTCCAGTGATTGTAGTTGTATCCCACCACACTGCCGCCAGTGATGGTAGTTCTATCACACCACACTGCCACCAGTGGTGCTAGTTCTATCTCACCAAACTGCCACCAGTAATGGTAGTTCTATCACACCACACTGCTACCAGTGGTGCTAGTTCTATCCCACCTCACTGCCGCCAGTGATGGCAGTTCTACCCCACCACACTGCCGCCAGTGATGGCTGTTCTTTCCGCCCACACTGCCGCCAGAAATGGCAGTTCTATTCCAGCATACTGCCGCCAGTGATGCCAGTTCTATCCCACCACACTGCCACCAGTGATGGTAGTTCTATCCCACCACACAGCTGCCAGTGATGCCAGTTCTATCCCACCACACTGCTGACAGTGATGCCAGTTCTATCACAACACACTGCCACCAGTGATGGCAGTTCTATCCCACCACACTGCTGCCAGTGATGGCAGGTCTATCACAGCACACTGCCGCCTGTGATGGCACATCTATCCCACCACACTGCAGCCTGTGATGGCAGTTCTAACCCACGACACTGCCGCCAGTGATGGCAGTTCTATCCGACCAGACTGCTGCCAGTGATGGTAGTTCTATCCGACCAGACTGCAGCCAGTGATGGTAGTTCTATCCCACCACACTGCCGCCAGTGATAGCAGTTCTATCCCACTACACTGCCACCAGTGATAGCAGTTCTATCCCACCACACTGCCTCCAGTGATGGTAGTTCGATCCCACCACACTGCCACCAGTGATGGCAGTTCTATCCCGCACTGCCACCAGTGATGTTAGTTCTATGCCACCACAGCCGCCAGTGATTGTAGTTCTGTCCCACCACACTGCCGCCAGTGATGGCAGTTCTATCCCACCACACTGCCACCAGTGATGGTTGTTCAATCCCACACTGCCACCAGTGAAGAGAGTTGTATCCCACCATACTGCCACTTGTGATGGTAGTTCTATCCCACCACACTGCCGCCAGTGATGGGAGTTCAATCCCAACACACAACTGCCAGTGATGCCAGTTCTATCGTACCACACAGCTGCCAGTGATGGCAGTTCTATCCCACCCCACTGCCGCCAGTGATGCCAGTTCTATCCCACCACACTGCCACCAGTGATGGTAGTTCTATCCCACCACACAGCTGCCAGTGATGGTAGTTCTACCCCACCACACAGTCGCCAGTGATGGCAGTTCTATCCCGCACTGCCACCGGTGATGGTAGTTCTATCCCACCACACAGCTGCCAGTGATGGTAGTTCTATCCCACCAGACTGCCGACAGTGATGGCAGTTCTATCCCACCAAACTGCCACCAGTGATGGCAGTTCTATCCCACCACACTGCCACTAGTGATGGTAGCTGTATCCCACCTCACTGCTGCCAGTGATGCCAGTTCTATCCCACTACACTGCCGCCAGTGATAGCAGTTCTATCCCACTACACTGCTGACAGTGATAGCAGTTGTATCCCACCACATTGCCTCCAGTGATGGTAGTTCGATCCCACCACACTGCTGCCAGTGATGGTTGTTCTATCCCGCACTGCCTCCAGTGATGTTAGTTCTATGCCACCACAGCCGCCAGTGATTGTAGTTCTATCTCACCACACTGCCACCAGTGATTGTAGATCTAGCCCAGCACACTGCCTCCAGTGATGATAGTTGTATCCCACCACACTGCCGCCAGTGATGGTTGTTCAATCCCACACTGCCGCCAATGATGACAGTTCTATCCCACCACACTGCCGCCAGTGATGCCAGTTCTATCCCACCACACTGCCGCCAGTGATTGCAGATCTATCCCACGCTGCCACCAGTGATGGCAGTTCTATCCCACCACATTGCTGCCAGTGATGGTAGTTCTATCCAACCACACAGCCGCCAGTGATTGTAGTTCTATCCCACCACACTGCCACCAGTGATTGTAGTTCTATCCCACCACACTGCCACCATTGATGGTAGTTCTATCCCACCACACTGCCACCATTGATGGTAGTTCTATCCCAACACACTGCCACCATTGATGGTAGTTCTATCCCACCACACTGCCACCATTGATGGTAGTTCTAAACCACCACACTGCCACCATTGATGGTAGTTCTATCCCACCACACTGCCACCATTGATGATAGTTCTATCCCACCACACTGCCACCATTGATGGTAGTTCTATCCCACCACACTGCCACCAGTGATGGCAGTTCTATCCCACCACACTGCCGCCAGTGATGCCAGTTCTATCCCAATACCCTGCTGCCAGTGATAGCAGTTCTATCCCACACTGCCACAAGTGATGGTAGTTCTATCCCAACGCACAGCCGCCAGTGACGGCAGTTCTATCCCACCACACTGCCACCAGCGATTGTAGATCTATCACACCACAATGCCGCCAGTGATGGTAGTTGTAGTGTATGTACCTTTAAGAGGAACTATGTTTTTGAAGCCCCTGTATACTGTAGTACCAGTAGTGACCACTCGGGTATATATGCCTGTGTAGCGTCTTGTGTTGTTAGTTCACCTCCAGACTTTGTTCAGTAAACACTTGTTAATTCAACTCCTGCATTCCGTGTCTCCATTAACACACTGATGTAACAGTGGCGATGAGTTAGAAACGAACTTACCTGCAATTCGGCAGCACCTCAAGGGGATCGATTCCTCAGACGAAGGTCGAAGCCAAAAGAAAAAATAAATAAATAAATAACTCGAAGAAACTCAAAAACGAGGGCCAGGCTTGGTCTCCAGTCTGTGGTTTCCCCAGCTAAACGGGCTGGTGGCAGGTAGTGCACTGATCCTTCCTGGGCTGCGGCGGGCTAGAGCTCGATCGGGTGGCTCTGCAACGGGGCCGGGCAGCGAGTCGGGAAGCAGAAGCGAATAGAGAGAGAGGGTGGAGCACTCTGGGCGCGGCCGGTGCTGCAAAGCAGGTCGGCATTCGGACCGAGCACAGGGAGGAGAAAGTCCCAGAGGGTCCGCTCCACGATGGGAACGGTTCTCCAAGTAACGGAGAAACTATTGAAGCGATATATAAAAAAAATAGAAATACCGTGAAAAGCTGCAGGTCGCAATGGGAACTGCGGAGAACAGCGTTGACAGCAGCGGCAGCGGCGGGAAAGTGCGGGAGGCGCCATCTTAATTCGGCGGGGAAGAAAGAAAAGCGCGGGAAGCGCCATTTTAGATTTTCAAGATACCGAAGACTGGCAATATTACTGCTTTCGATAGTGATATAGAAGATTGGACCACATATGTGGAAAGAGTGGATGTATATTGCAAGGCGAATGAAGTAGCAGATGATAAAAAGGCATCGGTACTTCTAAATCTGATGGGCGCAAGGACATACGGGCTGTTACGAAACTTAATCACTCCAGCCAAACCGATGGACAAGAATTTTAAGGAGATTGTTGATACCTTACAGGAGCACTTAACCCCAACACCACTGCTGATAGCGGAACGATTCAAATTCTTCAGGAGGAATCAGCACAAGAATGAAAGTAACGCTGATTACCTCACCGAATTACGAAAGCTGTCAAAGCTCTGCCAATTCGGGGCAGGACTGGCAGATTCTCTACGAGACAAATTCATCTGCGGTCTCCTAAGCGAAGGAACACAGAAAAGACTATTTTCTGAGAAAGATTTGACACTGGACAAGGCTTTCAGTGTGGCTGTATCATACGAAGCAGCAGCAAGAGGAGCTGCAGAGATACAGCAAAAGCCACAGGACTTCGGCACCCATGAAATGACACGGGGTTTTGAGAGATGTTATCGCTGCGGCAGATCCACCCATGACCAGAAGGACTGCTGGTTCAAGGACAAAGCATGCAGGCAATGCGGAAAGATGGGACACATTGCATGTGTATGCAGATCTGGAAAGAAATCCGCTGACAGTAAAAAGGTCAATAAGGAAAAGTACAGAAAGGTACAAATGATGACGGACAGTAGCTCCGAAGACCAGAAGAGCAATAGCGACTCCGGAAACAAGAGACTAAGCTGTCTCAAATTACATAATGTAATTGCCAAAGAAGATTACCAGACCATTTGGGTTACCCTCACGATAGCAGGGTCCCCAGTCAAAATGGAGCTAGATACAGGATCAGCTCTGACCGTCATGAGTCGACGGGATTACGAGCGGCTATTTCCGCATATACCTTTGAAAGACACATCCATTGTCTTGAAGACATATACGGGGCAGAAAGTATACCCCAGAGGGAAAATAAGGGTGCCTGTTGTATACAACGGCAAGGAAATACAGAAGTTGTATTTATACGTTCTGCAAGATGGTGGTCCACCGTTGTTGGGACATGAACGGATCAGAAAGATATGTTTAGACTGGCACTCCACTCAGGCACTGACGGTGACCAGTAAAAAAAAAAAACGATGATGACTTCATACCTGGACAATTAAAAGAAATCTTGGCTAACGCCAAAGAAGTGTTTCAACAGAAACTAGGAACCCTGAAAGGCGCCACCGCCTCAATAAAAGTGGAAGATGCGGCAATTCCCAAGTTTTTTAAGGCAAGGCCGGTGCCATACGCAATTCGTCCAGCCGTCGAGGCAGAGCTGGAGAATTTGGATAAAGCAGGAGTGTTATCCAAGGTAGGTTGGAGCGAGTGGGCAACACCCATCATCCCGGTCATGAAGAAAACGTTAAATAATGATAAATCTGAAGAACAGAGAAAAGTTCACATCTATGGGGACTTCAAGGTGACTGTAAACCCGGTTCTTCACACGGTACAGTATCCTCTTCCGAGGATAGAAGATATTTTCGCCTCACTATCCGGAGGGAAACGTTTCACCAAAATTGACTTCGCACAGGCATATCTACAGATGAAGGTTGAGGAGGCCTCTAAAAAGTATCTCACAATAAACACAAACAAAGGCCTGTACCAGTACAATCGACTGGTTTTATGAGTGGCATCAGCTCCGGCTATCTGGCAAAGAATTATGGAGCAAGTCCTGCAAGGGATTCCGGGGACTCAATGCTACCTAGACGACATCCTTGTAACAGGAGAAAACGACAACGAGCACCTTGCCAACTTGGAGCAGGTGCTCACGAGGCTGAGAGAACGGGGCCTACGAGCAAATCGCCCCAAATGCGAATTTTTCCAGAAACAAATATCATATTGTGGCCATGTCATTAACGAAGAAGGGTTGCATAAGTCACCTGAAAAAACTGAAGCGGTTGTAAAGGCCCCAGCGCCTGAATATGTCTCACAATTAAGGTCGTTCCTGGGATTAGTAAATTACTATCATAAATTTTTACCAAACTTGTCGACGGTTCTGCACCCGCTTAATGCACTGCTACAAACAAACGGGAGTAGTTTGGAAATGGAGCGAAGACTGTAAACGTGCCTTCCATAAATGCAAAGGCTTGATCACGTCCAGGGAAGTGTTGGCTCATTACAACCCATCACTGCCAATCAGACTGGCGTGCGATGCATCCCCTTACGGCGTGGGAGCGGTATTATCGCATAGATTCCCCGATGGCTCGGAGCGGCCGATAGCTTTTGCGTCACGCTCATTGAACTCAGCTGAGCATAACTATGCCCAGATCGACAGGGGGGCACTCAGCCTGGTGTGGGGGGTGAAGAAATTCAACCATTACCTACACGGACAAAAGTTTACCTTGTTGACTGACCATCAACCCCTCATCTCCATATTCAACCCTAAAAAGGGCATTCCCATTATGACAGCGCAAAGGCTACAGAGGTGGTCCCTTTTCCTAGGGGCACACCAATATGACATAGAATACAAAGGAACAAAACAGCATGGGAATGCTGACGGGTTATCGCGCCTACCGTTGCCAACGGTGGAAGAGGCGCCTACAGTGGACCCAGTGGAGATGTTCCACTCGACCATAGTGGAATGTCTACCGGTGACAAATTGTACCATTGAAAAGGAAACGCGAAATGACCCGACTCTCTCACGAGTCTACGATTTAACGGTGAAGGGATGGCCAGCACATGGCGAACCACTGTTGCCAGCATTCTCGCAAAGAAGAGAACAGCTGTCAGTGTGCCGAGGAACCTTGATGTGTGGATCCAGAGTGGTGATTCCACCCAAACTCCAGGATAGAGTGCTAAAGGAGCTTCACGAGGGGCATCTGGGTGGAGTGAAAATGAAGAACTTAGCCAGAGCATTTGTGTGGTGGCCAGGTATCGATGGAGACATCGAAGAAATGACCAAGAGCTGTCTAGGATGCCAGAAGGTCCAAAACGCCCCACCACAAGCCCCTCTACATCCATGGGAGTGGCCCTCATCTCCATGGCAAAGGGTACATATCGACTTTGCTGGTCCATTTATGGACTCCATGTTCTTAATCGCGGTGGATGCACACTCCAAGTGGCCGGAGGTAATAAAGATGTCCTCCGCCACCACGGAAAAAACCATCACAGTATTAAGGACCATATTCGCCAGGAATGGGCTGCCTGAACAGATCTGTTATGATAATGGACCGCAATTTGTATCCGAAGAATTCAGGAAGTTCTTAGAAAAACAATGGGGTTAAGCACTACACGTCCGCCCCATACCATCCCGCCACCAATGGATTGGCTGAAAGGTTTGTCCAGACCTTCAAGAAGGCCATAAAGGCCATGGGTAATGAAGACATAAATCTACAACATAAGGTAGATAACTTCTTGTTTGCGTACAGGAATGCAACACGTGGTTACAAACCAAACCCCTGCCATGATGTTTTTCAATAGAAGACTAAGATGCCGGCTGGATTTGGTCAAGCCAAACGTCAGAAGGGACGTAGAGAACCGGCAATTTCAAAGCATGAATGAAAGGCCAACTAGAACCTTCCAGATAGGTCAACCAGTTTTGGCCCGGGACTACCGTACCGAGAAATGGCAGCCTGGAACTATTTGCACACGACTAGGACCGCTGATGAATACCGTGGACATTGGAGAAAGCATAATAAGGCACCATGCTGATCAGATCATAGAGTCATCCGAAAAAGGACAACCTACACCACAACTCTATACGCCTAGTGATGAAGCAGAGATACCCATAGTATCTACCTCTGATCCGGTGATACTGGAACCAGATGAACCCGACACTAGCATTGAAGCTGAATCGACCTTGCCAAAAGAACCTACTACACCACCGAGGCGTTAATCGGACCGAGTCAGGAAGCCTCCAGAGAGACTGAATTTGTAATTGATTAACTTCAGCAAATGTGTATATTATTGTTCTTGTAAAAATGTTATTTAATGATTACTTAAAATGTTATGTACTATTTATCTAAAAGGAGAGGAATTGTAGTGTATGTACCTTTCAAGAGGAACTTTGTTTTTGAAGCCGCTGTATACTGTAGTACCAGTAGTGACCACTCGGGTATATAAGCCTGTGTAGCGTCTTGTGTTGTTAGTTCACCTCCAGACTTTGTTCAGTAAACACTTGTTAAATCAACTCCTGCATTCCGTGTCTCCATTAACACACGGATCTAACAGTAGTTCTATCCCACCACACTGCCACCAGTGATGGTAGTTCCATCCCACCACACTGCCACCAGTGATGGTAGTTCTATCACACCACACTGCCGCCAGTGATGGTAGTTCTATCCCACCACACTGCCGCCAGTGATGCCAGTTCTATCACACCACACTGCCGCCAGTGATGGCAGTTATATCCCACCACAATGCCGCCAGTGATGGCAGTTCTACCCAACAGACTGCCTCCAGTGATGGTAGATCTGTCCCACGAAAATGCCGCCTGTGATGGCAGTTCTATCCCACCACACTGCCTCCAGTGATGGCAGTTCCATCCCACCACACTGCCACCAGTGATGGCAGTTCTATCCCACCACATTGCAGCCATTGATGGTAGTTCTATCCCACCACACAGCTGCCAGTGATGGCAGTTCTATCCCAACAGACTGCCTCCAGTGATGGTAGTTCTGTCCCACGACAATGCCGCCTGTGATGGCACTTCTATCCCTCCTGTGATGGCACTTCTATCCCTCCACATTGCCACCAGTGATGGCAGTTCTAGCCCACCACACTGCCACCAGCGATGGCAGTTTTATCCCACCACACTGCCGCCAGTGATGCCAGTTCTATCCCACCACACTGCCGCCAGTGATGGCAGTTCTATCCCACCACACTGCCGCCAGTGATGGCAGTTCTATCCCACCACACTGCCGCCAGTGATGCCAGTTCTATCCCACCACACTGCCGCCAGTGATGCCAGTTCTATCCCACCACACTGCCGCCAGTGATGGCAGTTCTATCCCACCACACTGCCGCCAGTGATGCCAGTTCTATCCCACCACACTGCCGCCAGTGATGCCAGTTCTATCCCACCACACTGCCGCCAGTGATGGCAGTTCTATCCCACCACACTGCCGCCAGTGATGCTAGTTCTATCCCACCACACTGCCACCAGTGATGGCAGTTCTATCCCACCACACTGCCACCAGTGATGCTAGTTCTATCCCACCACTGATGCTAGTTCTATCCCACCACACTGCCACCAGTGATGCTAGTTCTATCCCACCACTGATGCTAGTTCTATCCCACCACTGATGCTAGTTCTATCCCACCACACTGCCACCAGTGATGCTAGTTCAATCATACACTGCCACCAGTGATGGTAGTTCTATCACAACAGACTGCCTCCAGTGATGGCAGTTCCATCCCACCACACTGCCACCAGTGATGGCAGTTCTGTCCCACGACAATGCCGCCTGTGATAGCAGTTGTATCCCACCACACTGCTGCCAGTGATGGCAGTTCTGATGTGCCTCAATAATTCCGAGACTCGATGTTAGCGAAACAAAACAAGGCTTTTATTAACTTAGAAAGTAACACGTAAGAGAGAGAGGTATCTTCCTTCTGGAGACTGAGGCCAGACTGAGCTAGCTTACAAAAGGGGCCAGGTATGGGCGGAGCCCTACACACACAGCACATTCCAGCACATTCCAATAAACAATACAATGAGGACTGGGGGAAGGGAAATGACACTGAAACCGACCACAGTCACAGGCAGTGATGAATGGAATATTTCATCACATTCACCCCTTCTATAGATTTAGTCTGTTCGGGGGTTTGATAGTCCTCTGCGACCGACGTGGCTGTTGTGGTGCCGCGGGTGTCGGCTGGGTGTTCCCGGTAGTCTCCTGGGTCTCTGCCGGGGGTGCCGCCAGGGTTGTTGAAGGGGTAATTGGTGGGGGTGCCGTTGGTCGATGTTCTTCCGGGGGTGATGAAAGAGTAGTGGGTGGGTAAGAGTTGCTGTGATCGTTGTTGCTGCTATTGCCATGGTTGTTGTCGATGCCGGCTGGGGCGACGTCTTTTATGGACACGGTGTCCTCCCTTCCGTCGGCGTGCCGGACATATGCGTATTGGGGGTTGGCGTGGAGTAGGTGTACTGGCTCCACGAGAGGGTCCGTCTTGTGGCCCCTCACATGCCTTCGCACGAGTACCGGACCTGGGGTGGAGAGCCATGACGGCATGGATACGCCTGAGGTGGATTTCCGGGGAAAGACAAACATTCGTTCATGAGGCGTGGCATTAGTGGCCGTACACAATAGCGACCGTATCGAATGGAGCACATCCGAGAGGACTTCCTGCCAGCGGGAGATAGGGAGGCCCTTGGTCCTTAGAGCTAGAGTGACTGCTTTCCATACTGTCCCGTTCTCTCGCTCCACTTGGCCATTACCCCGGGGGTTGTAGCTGGTGGTACGGCTCGTGGCGATCCCCTTGGACAGCATGTACTGGCGTAGCTCTTCACTCATGAAGGACGCCCCCCTATCCGTATGGATGTAGCTCGGCATACCGAACAGGCAGAACAGGCTGTTGAGGCATTTAATGACCGTGGCGCTGGTCATGTCTGGGCAGGGGAAGGCGAATGGGAACCGGGAGTATTCATCCACAATGTTCAGGAAGTAAACATTGCGGTCGACGGACGGGAGGGGGCTCTTGAAATCTAAGCTGAGCCGCTCAAAGGGCCGTGTAGCTTTGATTAAGTGGGCTCTATCTGGGCGGTAGAACCGAGGCTTGCACTCAGCGCAAGTGCGGCAGTTCCTGGTCAGAGACCGAACTTCCTCAATCGAGTAGGGTAAGTTACGGGACTTTATGAAGTGGAACAGCCGCGTGACCCCTGGGTGGCAGAGGTCGTTGTGGAGGGTCTGTAGCTGATCCCCGGTGGCGCTGGCACACATCCCTCGTGAGAGGGCGTCAGGGGATTCGTTAAGGGCCCCTGGCCGGTAAATGATGTCGTACTCGAAGGTGGAGAGCTCGATCCGCCACCTAAGAATCTTATCATTTTTAATCTTCCCCCTCTGTTTATTATTGAACATAAACGCTACCGACCGCTGGTCGGTAAGTAGGGTGAAGCGTTTGCCAGCTAGGTAGTGGCGCCAGTGGCGCACTGCCTCCACGATGGCTTGGGCCTCCTTTTCCATGGAGGAGTGTCTGATCTCGGGCCCTTGGAGGGTCCTCGAGAAGAAAGCTACGGGCCGCCCCGCCTGGTTGAGGGTGGCCGCCAAGGCGAAGTCAGACGCATCACTTTCCACTTGAAATGGGGTGTTCTCGTCCACTGCCTGTAGCGTGGCCCGCTCAATATCCTGCTTAATGCTTTTGAAGGCGGCGTGGGCCTCAGCAGAGAGCGGAAAAGAGGATGCTTTCAAGAGGGGGCGGGCTTTGTCGGAGTAGTTGGGGACCCATTGGGAATAATAAGAAAATAACCCCAGGCACCTTTTCAGGGCTTTGGGAGTGTTGGGCAGGGGCAGCTCCCGTAGGGGGCGCAATCGGTTGGGGTCTGGTCCGATTTCCCCATTCTCCACCACGCTGCCTAGTATGCAGAGGCGCGTGGTGTTGAAAACGCACTTGTCCTCGTTGTAGGTGAGGTTGAGTTTTTGTGCGGTTTCCAGGAACCTCTCGAGGTTCGAGTCGTGATCCTGCTGATTGTGGCCGCAGATGGTGACGTTGTCGAGGTAGGGGAAGGTTGGCTGCAAGTGGTGGTCATCGACCATGCGGTCCATCTCCCTCTGAAAAACCGAGACCCCATTCGTCACCCCAAAGGGGACTCTGAGGAATTGGTAGAGGCGTCCGTTCGCCTCGAAGGCGGTGTACGGGCAGTCCTCTGGTCTGATAGGGAGCTGGTGGTACGCTGACCTGAGGTCGATGGTGGAGAACACCCGGTATTGGGCGATTTGGTTCACCATTTCTGATATGCGGGGTAGCGGGTAGGCGTCTAGTTGGATGTACCTGTTGATCGTTTGACTATAGTCGATCACCATCCGTTTCTTCTCGCTACCCCTTACCACTACCACTTGGGCGCGCCACGGGCTGTTGCTGCGTTCAATAATGTGCTCTTTCAGGAGCCTGTCTACCTCGGTCGCGATAAACCGCCTGTCCTCCCAGCTGTACCTCCTGCTTTTGGTCGCTATTGGCCGGCAGTTAGGGGTAAGGTTCGCGAATAGCGAAGGTGGCTTTACCTTCAGGGTAGCCAGACCGCACACTGTGAGGGGCGGCTGGGACCCACCGTACTTGAGCGTGATGCTTTGGTGGTTGCACTGGAAATCCAGGCCCAAGATCACGCTCGCACATAGGTTCTTCATGATTAATACTTTAAAATTATCGTATACAGTTCCGTTAACGCCCAATTGTACCGTGCAGCAACCCAGAATGGTCGATGTCTGGGTTTTATCAGCCATAGAGATGGTACCCTGAGCAGGGACCACCTTTAGGGAGAGTTGCTGTGCCAGTTCAGGGTGGATAAAACTCTCCGTGCTTCCACTGTCAATTAAACATTTAACCCGGCACCTGTTTACCTCGATGTCCACCATTGATTTGGATAGCGGGTGCGGCCTGGTCTGGTCCACTGTGACCGATGCCACTGTAGGGCCCTGATCAATACAAGATGGCATCCACGCTGTCTGCTCATAAGATGGCGGACCCCACGAGGTTGGGCAAGATGGCGTCCAAGATGGCCGCTCCCACGGCGCACACGCGGCGGTGGCGGGTTTTCCGGCTGTTGGTTTTCCGGCGGGGTTCCCTCTGCACACCTTCCCGAAGTGCCCCTTCTTACCGCACTTAAAGCAGGTGGTGCCTTTCGCCGGGCACAGGTTTCTGGTGTGTTTTGGCTGCCCGCAGAAGTAGCAGTTGGGTCCCTGACGCGTCGCGGCTGTCGTAGGGCTTCTGGGGGGAGAGCGGGGCCCCGCCGGTGTCGGGCTGCCGGGCGGGGAAGATGCCTTCCAAGATGGCTGCGCCCTCGGTGCACACGTGGCGGCGTGGACGGCGCGGGCTGAAGAGTAGGCGTCCGAGTTTCTCTGGGCCACATCCAGGGATCGCGCGGTGTCCGCAGCCTGTTTCAGGTCCAACCCCGTTTTTTCCAGCAGTCTTTGCCGGATGTAAGTGGAGCTGAGGCCTGTGATAAAGGCATCGCGAACAAGCTCATCAGTGTACACTGCGGCTTTTACATCTCGGCACTTGCAGTCTTTGCCAAGCATTTTCAGGGTGCTTTGGAACTCCTCCACCGATTCCCCAGGTCGCTGTGCGCGAGTAACGAGCAGATGCCTAGCATACACCTCATTCGTAGGCTGCTGGTAATGCGCCTTTAAGATGTTGCAGGCGGCCAGGTACGTATCGGCGTCTTGGATGAGGGGGTAAACCCGCTGGCTTACCCAATTCCGCAGAATTCCGAGTCTCATCCTCACAGCGTCCGTAGCGTCTTTGACGGCTGCGGAATTGTCCAGGAAGAATTCCATACACTCAAACCAGTGTCCAAAGCGTGCTGATGCGTCCGGAGCATGTTGATCCAAATCCAAACGTTCGGGTTTCAGGAGTTGATCCATAGTGTTGAAAAGTAAGTTAATAAAATTGATGTGCCTCAATAATTCCGAGACTCGATGTTAGCGAAACAAAACAAGGCTTTTATTAACTTAGAAAGTAACACGTAAGAGAGAGAGGTATCTTCCTTCTGGAGACTGAGGCCAGACTGAGCTAGCTTACAAAAGGGGCCAGGTATGGGCGGAGCCCTACACACACAGCACATTCCAGCACATTCCAATAAACAATACAATGAGGACTGGGGGAAGGGAAATGACACTGAAACCGACCACAGTCACAGGCAGTGATGAATGGAATATTTCATCACAGGTTCTACCCCACCAAACTGCCACCAGTGATGGTAGTTCTGTCCCACGACAATGCCGCCTGTGATAGCAGTTGTATCCCACCACACTGCCGCCAGTGATGGCAGTTCTATCCCAACACACTGCCGCCAGTGATGCCAGTTCTATCTCACCACACTGCCGCCAGTGATAGCAGTTCTATCCTTCCACACTGCCGCCAGTGATGGCAGTTCTGCCCCACACTGCCACAAGTGATGGTAGTTCTATCCCAATGCACAGCCGCCAGTGACGGCAGTTCTATCCCACCACATGCCGGCAGTGATGGTAGTTCTATCCCACCACACTGCCTCCAGTGATGGCAGTTCTGTCCCACCACACTGCCTCCAGTGATGGCAGTTCTATCCCACCACACTGCCTCCAGTGATGGCAGTTCTATCCCACCAAACTGCCGCCAGTGATGGCAGTTCTATCCCACCACACTGCCTCCAGTGATGGTAGTTCGATCCCACCACACTGCCACTAGTGATGGTAATTCTATCCCACCCCACTGCCGCCAGTGATGGCAGTTCTATCCGACCACACTGCCGCCAGTGATGGTAGTTCTATTCCACCACAGTGCCACCAGTGATGGTAGTACTATCCCAACACACTGCCGCCAGTGAAAGCAGTTCTATCCCACCACACTGCCGCCAGTGATGTAAGTTCTATCCAACCACACTGCTGCCAGTGATGGTTGTTCTATCCCATCACACTGCTTCCAGTGATGGTAGATCTATTCCATCACACTGCCGCCAGTGATGGCAGGTCTATCCCACCACACTGCCGCCAGTGATGGTAGTTCTATCCAACCACACTGCTGCCAGTGATGGTTGTTCTATCCGACCAGACTGCCTCCAGTGATGGCAGATCTATCCCACCACACTGCCGCCAGTAATGGCAGTTCTATCCCACCAAACTGCCACTTGTGATGGTAGTTCTATCCCACCACACTGCCGTCAGTGATGGTAGTTCAATCCCACACTGCCGCCAGTGATGGCAGTTCTCTCCCACCACACTGCCGCCAGTGATGGCAGTTCTATCCCACCACACTGCCACCAGTGATGGCAGTTCTATCCCACCACACTGCCTCCAGTGATGGTAGTTGCATCCCACCACACTGCCGCCAGTGATGGCAGTTCTATCCCACCACACTGCCGCCAGTGATGGCAGTTCTATCGCACGACACTGCCGCCAGTGATGGCAGTTCTAACCGACCAGACTGCCGCCAGTGATGGTAGTTCTGTCCCACCAAACTGCCGCCAGTGAAGGTAGTTCTATCCCACAAAACTGCCGCCAGTGACGGTAGTTCTATCCCACCATACTTCCGCCAGTGATGGTAGTTCTGTCCCATCGCACTACCCCCAGTGATGGTAGTTCTATCCTACACTGCCACCAGTGATGGTAGCTCTATCCCAACACACAGCCACCAGTGATGGCAGTTCTATCGCACCACACTGCCGCCAGTGATGGCAGTTCTATCACACCACACTGCCGCCAGTGATGGCACTTCTATCCCACCACACTGCCGCCAGTGATGGCAGTTCTATCCCACCACACTTCTGCCAGTGATGGCAGTTCTATCACACCACACTGCCGCCAGTGATGGTAGTTCTATCCCACACTGCTGCCAGTGATGGCAGATCTATCCCACCACACTGCCGCCAGTGATGGTAGTTCTATCCCACCACTCTCTCACCAGTGATGGTAGTTCTATCAGACCATGCTGCCGCCAGTGATGGCAGTTCTATCCCACACTGCCAGAAGTGATGGTAGTTCTATCCCACCACACTGCCACCAGTGACGGCAGTTCTATCCCACCGCACTGCTGCCAGTGATGGTAGTTCTATCAGACCACGCTGTCGCCAGTAATGGCAGTTCTATCCCACACTGCCACAAGTGATGGTAGTTCTATCCCACACTGCCAGTGATGTCATTTCTATCCGAACACACTGCCGCCTGTGATGGCATTTCTATCCCACCACACTGCCACCAGTGATGGCAGTTCTATCCCACACTGCCAGTGATGGAATTTCTATCCCACCACATTGCCGCCTGTGATGGCATTTCTATCCCACCACACTGCTGCCAGTGATGGTAGTTCTATCCCACCACACTGCCACCAGTGACGGCAGTTCTATCCCACCACACTGCCGGCAGTGACGGCAGTTCTATCCCACCACACTGCCTCCAGTGATGGTAGTTGTATCCCACCACACTGCCACCAGTGATGGTAGTTGAATCCCACACTGCCAACAGTGATGGTAGTTCTATCCCACCAAACTGCCACTTGTGATGGTAGTTCTATCCCACCACACTGCCGTCAGTGATGGTAGTTCAATCCCACACTGCCGCCAGTGATGGCAGTTCTCTCCCACCACACTGCCGCCAGTGATGGCAGTTCTATCCCACCACACTGCCACCAGTGATGGCAGTTCTATCCCACCACATTGCCACCAGTGATGGCAGTTCTATCCCAATACACTGCCACCAGTGATGGCAGTTCTATCCCACCAAACTGCCACCAGTGATGGCAGTTCTATCGCACCACGCTGCCACCAGTGATGGCAGTTCTATCCCACCACAATGCCACCAGTGATGGCAGTTCTATCGCACCACACAGCTGCCAGTGATGGCAGTTCTATCCCACGACACTGCCTCCAGTGATGGTAGTTATATCCCACCCCACTGCCGCCAGTGATGGCAGTTCAATCCCACCACACTGCCGCCAGTGATGGCAGTTCTATCCCAACAGACTGCCTCCAGTGATGGTAGTTGTATCCCACCAGACAGCCGCAAGTGATTGCAGTTCTATCCCACCACACTGCCTCCAGTGATGGTCGTTGCATCCCACCACACTGCCGCCAGTGATGGCAGTTCTATCCCACCACACTGCCGCCAGTGATGGCAGTTCTATCGCACGACACTGCCGCCAGTGATGGCAGTTCTAACCGACCAGACTGCCGCCAGTGATGGTAGTTCTGTCCCACCAAACTGCCGCCAGTGAAGGTAGTTCTATCCCACAAAACTGCCGCCAGTGACGGTAGTTCTATCCCACCATACTTCCGCCAGTGATGGTAGTTCTGTCCCATCGCACTACCCCCAGTGATGGTAGTTCTATCCTACACTGCCACCAGTGATGGTAGCTCTATCCCAACACACAGCCACCAGTGATGGCAGTTCTATCGCACCACACTGCCGCCAGTGATGGCAGTTCTATCGCACCACACTGCCGCCAGTGATGGCACTTCTATCCCACCACACTGCCGCCAGTGATGGCAGTTCTATCCCACCACACTTCCGCCAGTGATGGCAGTTCTATCACACCACACTGCCGCCAGTGATGGTAGTTCTATCCCACACTGCTGCCAGTGATGGCAGATCTATCCCACCACACTGCCGCCAGTGATGGTAGTTCTATCCCACCACTCTGTCACCAGTGATGGTAGTTCTATCAGACCATGCTGCCACCAGTGATGGCAGTTCTATCCCACACTACCACAAGTGATGGTAGTTCTATCCCACCACACTGCCACCAGTGACGGCAGTTCTATCCCACCACACTGCTGCCAGTGATGTTAATTCTATCAGACCACGCTGCCGCCAGTAATGGCAGTTCTATCCCACACTGCCACAAGTGATGGTAGTTCTATCCCACACTGCCAGTGATGTCATTTCTATCCGACCACACTGCCGCCTGTGATGGCATTTCTATCCCACCACACTGCCACCAGTGATGGCAGTTCTATCCCACACTGCCAGTGATGGCATTTCTATCCCACCACATTGCCGCCTGTGATGGCATTTCTATCCCACCATACTGCCGGCAGTGCTGGTAGTTCTTTCCCACCACACTGCCACCAGTGACGGCAGTTCTATCCCACCACACTGCCGGCAGTGACGGTAGTTCTGTCACACCACAATGCCGCCAGTGATGGCAGTTCTATCCCACCACACTGCCACCTGTAATGGCAGTTCTATCCCACCACACTGCCACCAGTGACGGCAGTTCTATCCCACCACACTGCTGGCAGTGACGGTAGTTCTATCACACCACACTGCCGCCTGTGATGGCAGTTCTATCCCACCACACTGCCACCCGTAATGGCAGTTCTATCCCACCACACTGCCGCCAGTGATGGCAGTTCTATCCCACGACACTGCCGCCAGTGATGGCAGTTCTATACCACCACACTGCCGCCTGTGATGGCAGTTCTATCCCACCACACTGCCGCCAGTGATGGTAGTTCTATCCCACACTGCTGCCAGTGATGGCAGATCTATCCCACCACACTGCCGCCAGTGATGGTAGTTCTATCCCACCACTCTGCCACCAGTGATGGTAGTTCTATCAGACCACGCAGCCGCCAGTGATGGCAGTTCTATCCCACACTGCCACAAGTGATGGTAGTTCTATCCCACCACACTGCCACCAGTGACGGCAGTTCTATCCCACCACAGTGCCACCAGTGATGGTAGTTCTATCAGACCACGCTGCCGCCAGTGATGGCAGTTCTATCCCACACTGCCACAAGTGATGGTAGTTCTATCCCAATGCACAGCCGCCAGTGACGGCAGTTCTATCCCACCATACTGCCGGCAGCGATGGTAGTTCTATCCCACCACACTGCCTCCAGTGATGGCAGTTCTGTCCCACCACACTGCCTCCAGTGATGGCAGTTCTATCCCACCACACTGCCTCCAGTGATGGCAGTTCTATCCCACGAAACTGCCGCCAGTGATGGCAGTTCTATCCCACCGCACTGCCTCCAGTGATGGTAGTTCGATCCCACCACACTGCCACTAGTGATGGTAATTCTATCCCACCTCACTGCCGCCAGTGATGGCAGTTCTATCCGACCACACTGCCGCCAGTGATGGTAGTTCTATTCCACCACAGTGCCACCAGTGATGGTAGTTCTATCCCAACACACTGCCGCCAGTGAAAGCAGTTCTATCCCACCACACTGCCGCCAGTGATGGTAGTTCTATCCAACCACACTGCTGCCAGTGATGGTTGTTCTATCCCACCACACTGCTTCCAGTGATGGTAGATCTATTCCACTACACTGCCGCCAGTGATGGCAGGTCTATCCCACCACACTGCCGCCAGTGATGGCAGTTCTATCCGACCAGACTGCCTCCAGTGATGGCAGATCTATCCCACCACACTGCCGCCAGTGATGGCAGTTCTATCCCACCACACTGCCTCCAGTGATGGTAGTTGTATCCCACCACACTGCCACTTGTGATGGTAGTTCTATCCCACCACACTGCCGCCAGTGATGGCAGATCTATCCCACCACACTGCCGCCAGTGATGGTAGTTGAATCCCACACTGCCACCAGTGATGGTAGTTCTATCCCACCAAACTGCTACTTGTGATGGTAGTTCTATCCCACCACACTGCCGCCAGTGATGGCAGTTCTCTCCCACCACACTGCCGCCAGTAATGGCAGTTCTATCCCACCACACTGCCACCAGTGATGGCAGTTCTATCCCACCACATTGCCGCCAGTGATGGCAGTTCTATCCCAATACACTGCCACCAGTGATGGCAGTTCTATCCCACCAAACTGCCACCAGTGATGGCAGTTCTATCGCATCACGCTGCCACCAGTGATGGCAGTTCTATCGCACCACACAGCTGCCAGTGATGGCAGTTCTATCCCACGACACTGCCTCCAGTGATGGTAGTTATATCCCACCCCACTGCCGCCAGTGATGGCAGTTCAATCCCACCACACTGCCGCCAGTGATGGCAGTTCTATCCCAACAGACTGCCTCCAGTGATGGTAGTTGTATCCCACCAGATAGCCGCAGGTGATTGCAGTTCTATCCCAACACACAGCCACCAGTGATGGCAGTTCTATCGCACCACACTGCCGCCAGTGATGGCAGTTCTATCCCACCACACTGCCGCCAGTGATGGCAGTTCTATCCCACCACACTGCCGCCAGTGATGGCAGTTCTATCCCACCACACTGCCGCCAGTGATGGCAGTTCTATCCCACCACACTGCCGCCAGTGATGCTAGTTCTATCCCACCACACTGCCACCAGTGATGGCAGTTCTATCCCACCACACTGCCACCAGTGATGCTAGTTCTATCCCACCACTGATGCTAGTTCTATCCCACCACACTGCCACCAGTGATGCTAGTTCTATCCCACCACTGATGCTAGTTCTATCCCACCACTGATGCTAGTTCTATCCCACCACACTGCCACCAGTGATGCTAGTTCAATCATACACTGCCACCAGTGATGGTAGTTCTATCACAACAGACTGCCTCCAGTGATGGCAGTTCCATCCCACCACACTGCCACCAGTGATGGCAGTTCTGTTCCACGACAATGCCGCCTGTGATAGCAGTTGTATCCCACCACACTGCTGCCAGTGATGGCAGTTCTGATGTGCCTCAATAATTCCGAGACTCGATGTTAGCGAAACAAAACAAGGCTTTTATTAACTTAGAAAGTAACACGTAAGAGAGAGAGGTATCTTCCTTCTGGAGACTGAGGCCAGACTGAGCTAGCTTACAAAAGGGGCCAGGTATGGGCGGAGCCCTACACACACAGCACATTCCAGCACATTCCAATAAACAATACAATGAGGACTGGGGGAAGGGAAATGACACTGAAACCGACCACAGTCACAGGCAGTGATGAATGGAATATTTCATCACAAGTTCTACCCCACCAAACTGCCACCAGTGATGGTAGCTCTATCCCAACACACAGCCACCAGTGATGGCAGTTCTATCGCACCACACTGCCGCCAGTGATGGCAGTTCTATCGCACCACACTGCCGCCAGTGATGGCACTTCTATCCCACCACACTGCCGTCAGTGATGGCAGTTCTATCCCACCACACTTCCGCCAGTGATGGCAGTTCTATCACACCATACTGCCACCAGTGATGGTAGTTCTATCCCACACTGCTGCCAGTGATGGCAGATCTATCCCACCACACTGCCGCCAGTGATGGTAGTTCTATCCCACCACTCTGTCACCAGTGATGGTAGTTCTATCAGACCATGCTGCCGCCAGTGATGGCAGTTCTATCCCACACTGCCACAAGTGATGGTAGTTCTATCCCACCACACTGCCACCAGTGACGGCAGTTCTATCCCACCACACTGCTGCCAGTGATGGTAGTTCTATCAGACCACGCTGCCGCCAGTAATGGCAGTTCTATCCCACACTGCCACAAGTGATGGTAGTTCTATCCCACACTGCCAGTGATGTCATTTCTATCCAACCACACTGCCGCCTGTGGTGGCATTTCTATCCCACCACACTGCCACCAGTGATGGCAGTTCTATCCCACACTGCCAGTGATGGAATTTCTATCCCACCACATTGCCGCCTGTGATGGCACTTCTATCCCACCACACTGCTGCCAGTGATGGTAGTTCTATCCCACCACACTGCCACTAGTGACGGCAGTTCTATCCCACCACACTGCCGGCAGTGACGGCAGTTCTATCCCACCACACTGCCTCCAGTGATGGTAGTTGTATCCCACCACACTGCCACCAGTGATGGTAGTTGAATCCCACACTGCCACCAGTGATGGTAGTTCTATCCCACCAAACTGCCACTTGTGATGGTAGTTCTATCCCACCACACTGCCGTCAGTGATGGTAGTTCAATCCCACACTGCCGCCAGTGATGGTAGTTCTATCCCACCAAACTGCCACTTGTGATGGTAGTTCTATCCCACCACACTGCCGTCAGTGATGGTAGTTCAATCCCACACTGCCGCCAGTGATGGCAGTTCTCTCCCACCACACTGCCGCCAGTGATGGCAGTTCTATCCCACCACACTGCCACCAGTGATGGCAGTTCTATCCCACCACATTGCCGCCAGTGATGGCAGTTCTATCCCAATACACTGCCACCAGTGATGGCAGTTCTATCCCACCAAACTGCCACCAGTGATGGCAGTTCTATCGCACCACGCTGCCACCAGTGATGGCAGTTCTATCCCACCACACTGCCACCAGTGATGGCAGTTCTATCGCACCACACAGCTGCCAGTGATGGCAGTTCTATCCCACGACACTGCCTCCAGTGATGGTAGTTATATCCCACCCCACTGCCGCCAGTGATGGCAGTTCAATCCCACCACACTGCCGCCAGTGATGGCAGTTCTATCCCAACAGACTGCCTCCAGTGATGGTAGTTGTATCCCACCACACTGCCGCCAGTGATGGCAGTTCTATCCCACCACACTGCCGCCAGTGATGGCAGTTCTATCGCACGACACTGCCGCCAGTGATGGCAGTTCTAACCGACCAGACTGCCGCCAGTGATGGTAGTTCTGTCCCACCAAACTGCCGCCAGTGAAGGTAGTTCTATCCCACAAAACTGCCGCCAGTGACGGTAGTTCTATCCCACCATACTTCCGCCAGTGATGGTAGTTCTGTCCCATCGCACTACCCCCAGTGATGGTAGTTCTATCCCAATGCACAGCCGCCAGTGACGGCAGTTCTATCCCACCATACTGCCGGCAGTGCTGGTAGTTCTATCCCACCACACTGCCTCCAGTGATGGCAGTTCTGTCCCACCACACTGCCTCCAGTGATGGCAGTTCTATCCCACGAAACTGCCGCCAGTGATGGCAGTTCTATCCCACCACACTGCCTCCAGTGATGGTAGTTCGATCCCACCACACTGCCACTAGTGATGGTAATTCTATCCCACCTCACTGCCGCCAGTGATGGCAGTTCTATCCGACCACACTGCCGCCAGTGATGGTAGTTCTATTCCACCACAGTGCCACCAGTGATGGTAGTTCTATCCCAACAGACTGCCTCCAGTGATGGTAGTTGTATCCCACCAGATAGCCGCAGGTGATTGCAGTTCTATCCCAACACACAGCCACCAGTGATGGCAGTTCTATCGCACCACACTGCCGCCAGTGATGGCAGTTCTATCCCACCACACTGCCGCCAGTGATGGCAGTTCTATCCCACCACACTGCCGCCAGTGATGGCAGTTCTATCCCACCACACTGCCGCCAGTGATGGCAGTTCTATCCCACCACACTGCCGCCAGTGATGCTAGTTCTATCCCACCACACTGCCACCAGTGATGGCAGTTCTATCCCACCACACTGCCACCAGTGATGCTAGTTCTATCCCACCACTGATGCTAGTTCTATCCCACCACACTGCCACCAGTGATGCTAGTTCTATCCCACCACTGATGCTAGTTCTATCCCACCACTGATGCTAGTTCTATCCCACCACACTGCCACCAGTGATGCTAGTTCAATCATACACTGCCACCAGTGATGGTAGTTCTATCACAACAGACTGCCTCCAGTGATGGCAGTTCCATCCCACCACACTGCCACCAGTGATGGCAGTTCTGTTCCACGACAATGCCGCCTGTGATAGCAGTTGTATCCCACCACACTGCTGCCAGTGATGGCAGTTCTGATGTGCCTCAATAATTCCGAGACTCGATGTTAGCGAAACAAAACAAGGCTTTTATTAACTTAGAAAGTAACACGTAAGAGAGAGAGGTATCTTCCTTCTGGAGACTGAGGCCAGACTGAGCTAGCTTACAAAAGGGGCCAGGTATGGGCGGAGCCCTACACACACAGCACATTCCAGCACATTCCAATAAACAATACAATGAGGACTGGGGGAAGGGAAATGACACTGAAACCGACCACAGTCACAGGCAGTGATGAATGGAATATTTCATCACAAGTTCTACCCCACCAAACTGCCACCAGTGATGGTAGCTCTATCCCAACACACAGCCACCAGTGATGGCAGTTCTATCCCACCACACTGCCACCAGTGACGGCAGTTCTATCCCACCACACTGCCGGCAGTGACGGTAGTTCTATCACACCACAATGCCGCCAGTGATGGCAGTTCTATCCCACCACACTGCCACCTGTAATGGCAGTTCTATCCCACCACACTGCCACCAGTATTGGCAGTTCTATCCCACCACACTGCTGGCAGTGACGGTAGTTCTATCACACCACACTGCCACCCGTAATGGCAGTTCTATCCCACCACACTGCCGCCAGTGATGGCAGTTCTATCCCACGACACTGCCGCCAGTGATGGCAGTTCTATCCCACCACACTGCCGCCTGTGATGGCAGTTCTATCCCACCACACTGCCGCCAGTGATGGTAGTTCTATCCCACACTGCTGCCAGTGATGGCAGATCTATCCCACCACGCTGCCGCCAGTGATGGCAGTTCTATCCCACACTGCCACAATTGATGGTAGTTCTATCCCACCACACTGCCACCAGTGACGGCAGTTCTATCCCACCACAGTGCCACCAGTGATGGTAGTTCTATCAGACCACGCTGCCGCCAGTGATGGCAGTTCTATCCCACACTGCCACAAGTGATGGTAGTTCTATCCCAATGCACAGCCGCCAGTGACGGCAGTTCTATCCCACCATACTGCCGGCAGTGCTGGTAGTTCTATCCCACCACACTGCCTCCAGTGATGGCAGTTCTGTCCCACCACACTGCCTCCAGTGATGGCAGTTCTATCCCACGAAACTGCCGCCAGTGATGGCAGTTCTATCCCACCACACTGCCTCCAGTGATGGTAGTTCGATCCCACCACACTGCCACTAGTGATGGTAATTCTATCCCACCTCACTGCCGCCAGTGATGGCAGTTCTATCCGACCACACTGCCGCCAGTGATGGTAGTTCTATTCCACCACAGTGCCACCAGTGATGGTAGTTCTATCCCAACACACTGCCGCCAGTGAAAGCAGTTCTATCCCACCACACTGCCGCCAGTGATGGTAGTTCTATCCAACCACACTGCTGCCAGTGATGGTTGTTCTATCCCACCACACTGCTTCCAGTGATGGTAGATCTATTCCACCACACTGCCGCCAGTGATGGCAGGTGTATCCCACCACACTGCCGCCAGTGATGGCAGTTCTATCCGACCAGACTGCCTCCAGTGATGGCAGATCTATCCCACCACACTGCCGCCAGTGATGGCAGTTCTATCCCACCACACTGCCTCCAGTGATGGTAGTTGTATCCCACCACACTGCCACTTGTGATGGTAGTTCTATCCCACCACACTGCCGCCAGTGATGGCAGATCTATCCCACCACACTGCCGCCAGTGATGGTAGTTGAATCCCACACTGCCACCAGTGATGGTAGTTCTATCCCACCAAACTGCCACTTGTGATGGTAGTTCTATCCCACCACACTGCCGCCAGTGATGGCAATTCTCTCCCAACACACTGCCGCCAGTGATGGCAGTTCTATCCCACCACACTGCCACCAGTGATGGCAGTTCTATCCCACCACATTGCCGCCAGTGATGGCAGTTCTATCCCAATACACTGTCACCAGTGATGGCAGTTCTATCCCACCAAACTGCCACCAGTGATGGCAGTTCTATCGCACCACGCTGCCACCAGTGATGGCAGTTCTATCGCACCACACAGCTGCCAGTGATGGCAGTTCTATCCCACGACACTGCCTCCAGTGATGGTAGTTATATCCCACCCCACTGCCGCCAGTGATGGCAGTTCAATCCCACCACACTGCCGCCAGTGATGGCAGTCCTATCCCAACAGACTGCCTCCAGTGATGGTAGTTGTATCCCACCAGATAGCCGCAAGTGATTGCAGTTCTATCCCACCACACTGCCTCCAGTGATGGTAGTTGCATCCCACCACACTGCCGCCAGTGATGGCAGTTCTATCCCACCACACTGCCGCCAGTGATGGCAGTTCTATCGCACGACACTGCCGCCAGTGATGGCAGTTCTATCCGACCAGACTGCCGCCAGTGATGGTAGTTCTGTCCCACCAAACTGCCGCCAGTGAAGGTAGTTCTATCCCACAAAACCGCCGCCAGTGACGGTAGTTCTATCCCACCATACTTCCGCCAGTGATGGTAGTTCTGTCCCATCGCACTACCCCCAGTGATGGTAGTTCTATCCTACACTGCCACCAGTGATGGTAGCTCTATCCCACCACACTTCCGCCAGTGATGGCAGTTCTATCACACCACACTGCCGCCAGTGATGGTAGTTCTATCCCACACTGCTGCCAGTGATGGCAGATCTATCCCACCACACTGCCGCCAGTGATGGTAGTTCTATCCCACCACTCTGCCACCAGTGATGGTAGTTCTATCCCACACTGCCAGTGATGTCATTTCTATCCGACCACACTGCCGCCTGTGATGGCATTTCTATCCCACCACACTGCCGCCTGTGATGGCATTTCTATCCCACCACACTGCAACCAGTGATGGCAGTTCTATCCCGCACTGCCAGTGATGGCATTTCTATCCCACCACATTGCCGCCTGTGATGGCATTTCTATCCCACCACACTGCCACCTGTGATGACAGTTCTATCCCACCACACTGCCACCAGTGATGGGAGTTCTATCCCACCACACTTCCGCCAGTGATGGCAGTTCTATCCCACCAAACAGCCGCCAGTGATGGCAGTTCTATCCCACCACACTTCCACCAGTGATGGCAGTTCTATCCCACCACACTGCCGCCAGTGATGGTAGTTCTGTCCCACCACACTGCTGCCAGTGATGGCAGTTCTGTCCCACCACTCTGCCACCAGTGATGGTAGTTCTATCAGACCACGCTGCCGCCAGTGATGGCAGTTCAATACCACACTGCCACAAGTGATGGTAGTTCTATCCCACCACACTGCCACCAGTGACGGCAGTTCTATCCCACCACACTGCCGCCAGTGATGGCAGTTCTATCCCACCACACTGCCACCCGTAATGGCAGTTCTATCCCACCACACTGCCGCCAGTGATGGCAGTTCTATCCCACGACACTGCCGCCAGTGATGGCAGTTCTATCCCACCACACTGCCGCCTTTGATGGCAGTTCTATCCCACCACACTGCCGCCAGTGATGGTAGTTCTATCCCACTACACTGCCTCCAGTAATGGCAGTTCTATCCCACCACACTGCCACCTGTGATGGCATTTCTATCACACCACACTGCCGCCTGTGATGGTAGTTCTATCCCAACACACTGCCACTAGTGATGGTAGTTCTATCCCACCACACTGCTGCCAGTGATAGTAGTCCTATCCCACCACACTGCCGCCAGTGAAAGCAGTTCTATCCCACCACACTGCCGCCAGTGATGGTTGTTCTATCCCACCAAACTGCAGCCAGTGATGGCAGTTCTATCCCGCCCTGCCACCAGTGATGTTAGTTCTATGCCACCACACAGCCGCCAGTGATTGTAGTTCTATTCCACCACACTGCCACCAGTGATTGTATATCTATCCCACACTGGCAGCAGTGATGTTAGTTCTATGCCAGCACACAGCCGCCAGTGACGGCAGATCTATCCCACCACACAGCCTCCAGTGATTGTAGTTGTATCCCACCACACTGCCGCCAGTGATGGCCGTTCTATCCCACCAAACTGCTGCCAGTGATGGTAGTTCTATCAGACCACACTGCCGCCAGTGATGGTAGTTCTATCCCACACTGCCACCAGTGATGGCAGTTCAATCACACACTGCCACCAGTGATGGCAGTTCTATCCAAATACACTGCCACCAGTGATGGTAGTTCTATCAGACCACACTGCCGCCAGTGATGGTAGTTCTATCCCACACTGCCACCAGTGATGGCAGTTCAATCACACACTGCCACCAGTGATGGCAGTTCTATCCAAATACACTGCCACCAGTGATGGCAGTTCTATCCAAATACACTGCCACCAGTGATGGCAGTTCCAACGCACCACACTGCCACCACTGATGGCAGTTCTATCCCACCACATTGCAGCCATTGATGGTCGTTCTATCACACCGCACTGCCTCCAGTGATGGTAGTTCTATCCCACCACACTGCCACCAGTGATGGCAGTTCTATCCCACCACACTGCCTCCAGTGATGGTAGTTCTATCCCACCACACTGCCACCAGTGATGGTAGTTCTATCCCACCGCACAGCCGCCAGTGATTGTCTTTCTATCCCACCACACTGCCGCCAGTGATGGCAGTTCTATCCCACCACACTGCCTCCAGTGATGATAGTTGTATCCCACCAAACTGCCACTTGTGATGGTAGTTCAATCCCACACTGCCGCCAGTGATGGCAGTTCTATCCCCCACACTGCAACCAGTGATGGCATTTCAATCCCACCACATTGCCGCCAGTGATGGTAGTTCTGTCCCACCACACAGCTGCCAGTGATGCCAGTTCTATCCCAATACACTACCGCCAGTGATGGCAGTTCTATCCCACCACATTGCCGCCAGTGATGGTAGGTCAATCCCACACTGCCACCAGTGATGGTAGTTCTATCCGACCAAACTGCCACTTGTGATAGTAGTTCTATCCCACCACACTGCCGCCAGTGATGTTCGTTCAATCCCACACTGCCGCCAGTGATGGCAGTTCTATGCCCACACTGCAACCAGTGATGGCATTTAAATCCCACCACATTGCCGCCAGTGATGGTAGTTCTGTCCCACCACACTGCTGCCAGTGATGCCAGTTCAATCCCACCACACTGCCGCCAGTGATGGCAGTTCTATCCCACCAGACTGCTGCCAGTGATGGTAGTTCTGTCCCACCACACTGCCGCCAGTGAAGGTAGTTCTATCCCACACTGCAGCCAGTGAAAGTAGTTCTTGCCCACCACATTGTCTCCAGTGATGGCAGTTCTATCCCACCACACTGCCGCCAGTGATGGCAGTTCTATCCCACCACACTGCCGCCAGTGATGGCAGTTCTATCCCACCACACTGCCGCCAGTGATGGCAGTTCTATCCCACCACACTGCCGCCAGTGATTGCAGTTCTATCCCACCACACTGCCGCCAGTGATGGCAGTTCCATCCCACCACACTGCCGCCAGTGATGTTAGTTCTATCACACCACACTGCCGCCAGTGATGGTAGTTCTATCCCACACTGCCACCAGTGATGGCAGTTCTATCCCACCACACTGCCGCCAGTGATGGCAGTTCTATCACACAACACTGCCGCCATTGATGGTAGTTCTATCCCACCAAACTGCCGCCAGTGATGGTAGTTCTATCCCACCACACTGCAGCCAGAGATGGTAGTTCTATCCCACCACACTGCCGCCAGTGATGGCAGTTCTATCCCACCACACTGCCGCCAGTGATGGTAGTTCTATCCCACCGCACTGCAGCCAGAGATGGTAGTTCTATCCCACCACACTGCCGCCAGAGATGGCAATTCTATCCCACCACATTGCCGCCAGTGAGAGTAGTTCCATCCCATCACACTGCCACCAGTGATGGCAGTTCTATCCCACCACACTGCCACCAGTGAGAGTAGTTCCATCCCATCACACTGCCACCAGTGTTGGCAGTTCTATCCCACCACACTGCCGCCAGTGATGGCAGTTCTGTCCCACCACACTGCCACCAGTGATGGTAGTTCTATCCCACCACACTGCCGCCAGTGATGGCAGTTCTATCCCATCACACTGCCACCAGTGATGGCAGTTCTGTCCCACCACACTGCCGCCAGTGAAGGTAGTTCTATCCCGCACTGCCACCAGTGATGGCAATCCTATCCCGCACTGCCGCCAGTGATGGCAGTTCTAACCCGCACTGCCGCCAGTGATGGCAGTTCTATCCGGCACTGCCGCCAGTGATGGCAGTTCTATCCCACCACACTGCCACTAGTGATGGCAGTTCTATCGCACAGTGCCGCCAGTGATTGAAGTTCTATCCCACCAAACTGCCGCCAGTGATGGTGGTTCTATCCCACCACACTGCCGCAAGTGATTGTAGTTTTATTCCACCACACTGCCGCCAGTGATAGCAGTTCTATCCCAGACTGCCGCCAGTGATGGCAGTTAAACCCTACACTGCCACCAGTGATGGGAGTTCTAACCCACACTGCCGCCTGCGATGGTAGTTGAATCCCACCACACTGCCGGCAGTGATGGCAGTTCTATCCTGGTCTGCCACCAGTGATGGAAGTTCTATCCCACCACACTGCCTCCAATGATGGTAGTTCTATCCCACCACACTGCCGCCAGTGATGGCAGTTCTATCCCACCACACTGCCGGCAGTGATGGTAGTTCTATCACACCACACTGCCTCCAATGATGGTAGTTCTATCCCACCACACTGCCTCCAATGATGGTAGTTCTATCCCACCACACTGCCTCCAATGCTGGTAGTTCTATCCCACCACACTGCCGCCGGTGCTGGCAGGTCTATCCCACCACACTGCCGACAGTGATGGTCATTCTATCCCACCACGCAGCTGCCAGTGATGGCAGTTCTACCCCACCACACTGCCACCAGCAATGATAGTTCTATCCCACCACACTGCCACCAGTGATGGTAGTTCTATCCCACCACACTGCCACCAGTGAGAGTAGTTCTATCCCAGCACACTGCCGCCAGTGATGGCAGTTCTCTCCGAGCACCCTTCCGCCAGTGATGGTAGTTGTATCCCAGCACACTGCCGCCAGTGATTGTAGTTCTATCCCACCACACTGCCACTAGTGATGGTAGTTCTATCCCACCTCACTGCCACCAGTGATGGCAGTTCTATCCCACCACACTGCCACCAGTGATGGCAGTTCTATCCCACCACACTGCCGCCAGTGATGGTAGTTCTATCCCACCACACTGCCGCAAGTGATGGCAGTTCTACGCCCACCACACTGCCGCCAGTGATGGCAGTTCTATCCCACCACACTGCCGCCAGTGCTGGCAGGTCTATCCCACCACACTGCCGCCAGTGATGGTAGTTCTATCCCACCACAGTGCCGCCAGTGATGGTGGTTTTATCCCACCACAGTGCCGCCAGTGATTGTAGTTCTATCCCACCACAGTGCCTCCAGTGATGGTAGTTCTATCCCACCACACTGCCTCCAGTGATGATAGTTGTATCCCACCAAACTGCCACTTGTGATGGTAGTTCAATCCCACACTGCCGCCAGTGATGGCAGTTCTATCCCCCACACTGCAACCAGTGATGGCATTTCAATCCCACCACATTGCCGCCAGTGATGGTAGTTCTGTCCCACCACACAGCTGCCAGTGATGCCAGTTCTATCCCAATACACTGCCGCCAGTGATGGCAGTTCTATCCCACCACATTGCCGCCAGTGATGGTAGGTCAATCCCGCACTGCCACCAGTGATGGTAGTTCTATCCGACCAAACTGCCACTTGTGATAGTAGTTCTATCCCACCACACTGCCGCCAGTGATGTTCGTTCAATCCCACACTGCCGCCAGTGATGGCAGTTCTATGCCCACACTGCAACCAGTGATGGCATTTAAATCCCACCACATTGCCGCCAGTGATGGTAGTTCTGTCCCACCACACTGCTGCCAGTGATGCCAGTTCAATCCCACCACACTGCCGCCAGTGATGGCAGTTCTATCCCACCAGACTGCTGCCAGTGATGGTAGTTCTGTCCCACCACACTGCCGCCAGTGAAGGTAGTTCTATCCCAACATACCAGTGGCAGTGACGGCAGTTCTATCCAACACTGTCGCCAGTGATGGTCGGTCTATCCCACACTGCAGCCAGTGAAAGTAGTTCTTGCCCACCACATTGTCTCCAGTGATGGCAGTTCTATCCCACCACACTGCCGCCAGTGATGGCAGTTCTATCCCACCACACTGCCGCCAGTGATGGCAGTTCTATCCCACCACACTGCCGCCAGTGATGGCAGTTCTATCCCACCACACTGCCGCCAGTGATTGCAGTTCTATCCCACCACACTGCTGCCAGTGATGGCAGTTCATTCCCACCACACTGCCGCCAGTGATGGCAGTTCTATCCCATCACACTGCCACCAGTGATGGCAGTTCTGTCCCACCACACTGCCGCCAGTGAAGGTAGTTCTATCCCGCACTGCCACCAGTGATGGCAATCCTATCCCGCACTGCCGACAGTGATGGCAGTTCTAACCCGCACTGCCGCCAGTGATGGCAGTTCTATCCGGCACTGCCGCCAGTGATGGCAGTTCTATCCCACCACACTGCCACTAGTGATGGCAGTTCTATCGCACAGTGCCGCCAGTGATTGAAGTTCTATCCCACCAAACTGCCGCCAGTGATGGTGGTTCTATCCCACCACACTGCCGCAAGTGATTGTAGTTTTATCCCACCACACTGCCGCCAGTGATAGCAGTTCTATCCCAGACTGCCGCCAGTGATGGCAGTTAAACCCTACACTGCCACCAGTGATGGGAGTTCTAACCCACACTGCCGCCTGCGATGGTAGTTGAATCCCACCACACTGCCGGCAGTGATGGCAGTTCTATCCTGGTCTGCCACCAGTGATGGAAGTTCTATCCCACCACACTGCCTCCAATGATGGTAGTTCTATCCCACCACACTGCCTCCAATGATGGTAGTTCTATCCCACCACACTGCCGCCAGTGATGGCAGTTCTATCCCACCACACTGCCGGCAGTGATGGTAGTTCTATCACACCACACTGCCTCCAATGATGGTAGTTCTATCCCACCACACTGCCTCCAATGATGGTAGTTCTATCCCACCACACTGCCTCCAATGATGGTAGTTCTATCCCACCACACTGCCTCCAATGATGGTAGTTCTATCCCACCACACTGCCTCCAATGCTGGTAGTTCTATCCCACCACACTGCCGCCGGTGCTGGCAGGTCTATCCCACCACACTGCCGACAGTGATGGTCGTTCTATCCCACCACGCAGCTGCCAGTGATGGTAGTTCTATCCCACCACACTGCCACCAGTGATGGTAGTTCTATCCCACCACACTGCCACCAGTGAGAGTAGTTCTATCCCAGCACACTGCCGCCAGTGATGGCAGTTCTCTCCGAGCACCCTTCCGCCAGTGATGGTAGTTGTATCCCAGCACACTGCCGCCAGTGATTGTAGTTCTATCCCACCTCACTGCCACCAGTGATGGCAGTTCTATCCCACCACACTGCCACCAGTGATGGCAGTTCTATCCCACCACACTGCCGCCAGTGATGGTAGTTCTATCCCACCACACTGCCGCAAGTGATGGCAGTTCTACGCCCACCACACTGCCGCCAGTGATGGCAGTTCTATCCCACCACACTGCCGCCAGTGCTGGCAGGTCTATCCCACCACACTGCCGCCAGTGATGGTAGTTCTATCCCACCACAGTGCCGCCAGTGATGGTGGTTTTATCCCACCACAGTGCCGCCAGTGATTGTAGTTCTATCCCACCACAGTGCCTCCAGTGATGGTAGTTCTATCCCACCACACTGCCACCAGTGATGGCACTTCTATCCCACCACACTGCCGCCAGTGATGGCAGTTCTATCCCACCACACTGCCTCCAGTGATGATAGTTGTATCCCACCAAACTGCCACTTGTGATGGTAGTTCAATCCCACACTGCCGCCAGTGATGGCAGTTCTATCCCCCACACTGCAACCAGTGATGGCATTTCAATCCCACCACATTGCCGCCAGTGATGGTAGTTCTGTCCCACCACACAGCTGCCAGTGATGCCAGTTCTATCCCAATACACTGCCGCCAGTGATGGCAGTTCTATCCCACCACATTGCCGCCAGTGATGGTAGGTCAATCCCACACTGCCACCAGTGATGGTAGTTCTATCCGACCAAACTGCCACTTGTGATAGTAGTTCTATCCCACCACACTGCCGCCAGTGATGTTCGTTCAATCCCACACTGCCACCAGTGATGGTAGTTCTATCCGACCAAACTGCCACTTGTGATATTAGTTCTATCCCACCACACTGCCGCCAGTGATGTTCGTTCAATCCCACACTGCCGCCAGTGATGGCAGTTCTATGCCCACACTGCAACCAGTGATGGCATTTAAATCCCACCACATTGCCGCCAGTGATGGTAGTTCTGTCCCACCACACTGCTGCCAGTGATGCCAGTTCAATCCCACCACACTGCCGCCAGTGATGGCAGTTCTATCCCACCAGACTGCTGCCAGTGATGGTAGTTCTGTCCCACCACACTGCCGCCAGTGAAGGTAGTTCTATCCCAACATACCGGTGGCAGTGACGGCAGTTCTATCCAACACTGTCGCCAGTGATGGTCGGTCTATCCCACACTGCAGCCAGTGAAAGTAGTTCTTGCCCACCACATTGTCTCCAGTGATGGCAGTTCTATCCCACCACACTGCCGCCAGTGATGGCAGTTCTATCCCACCACACTGCTGCCAGTGATGGCAGTTCTATCCCACCACACTGCCGCCAGTGATGGCAGTTCCATCCCACCACACTGCCGCCAGTGATGTTAGTTCTATCACACCGCACTGCCGCCAGTGATGGTAGTTCTATCCCACACTGCCACCAGTGATGGCAGTTCTATCCCACCACACTGCCGCCAGTGATGGCAGTTCTATCACACAACACTGCCACCAGTGATGGTAGTTCTATCTCATCACACTGCCGCCATTGATGGTAGTTCTATCCCACCACACTGCCGCCAGTGATGGTAGTTCTATCCCACCACACTGCAGCCAGAGATGGTAGTTCTATCCCACCACACTGCCGCCAGTGATGGCAGTTCTATCCCACCACACTGCCGCCAGTGATGGTAGTTCTATCCCACCACACTGCCGCCAGTGATGATAGTTCTATCCCACCACACTGCAGCCAGAGATGGTAGTTCTATCCCACCACACTGCCGCCAGAGATGGCAATTCTATCCCACCACACTGCCTCCAGTGATGCCAGTTCTATCCCACCACACTGCCGCCAGTGATGGCATTTCTATCCCACCACACTGCCGCCAGGGATATTAGTTCTATCCCACCAAACTGCCACCAGTGATGGTAGTTCTACCCCACACTGATGCCAGTGATGGCAGTTCTACCCCACACTGCCACCAATGATGGCAGTTCTATCCCACCACATTGCCGCCAGTGATGGCAGTTCTATCCCACCACACTGCCACCAGCAATGGTAGTTCTATCCCACCACAGTGCCACCAGTGATTGTAGTTCTATCCCACCAGACTGCCGCCAGTGATGGCAGTTCTATCCCACCACACTGCCGCCAGTGATGCCAGTTCTATCCCACCACACTGCCTCAAGTCATGGCAGTTCTTTCCCACCATACTGTCGCCAGTGATGGTAGTTTTATCCCACCATATTGCCGCCAGTGATGGCAGTTCTATACCAGCACACTGCCGCCAGTGATGGCAGTTCTATCCCGCACTGCCACCAGTGATGGTAGTTCTATCCCACACTGCCACCAGTGATGGTAGTTCTATCCCAACACACAGCCGCCAGTGATGGCAGTTCTTTCCCAAACTGCCACCAGTGATGTTAGTTCTTTCCCACGACACTGCCACTAGTGATGTTAGTTCGATCACACTTCACTGCCGCCAGTGATGGCAGTTCTATCGCACCTCACTGCCGCCAGTGATGGCAGTTCTATCCCACCACACTGCCGCCAGTGATGGTAGTTCTATCCCACCACACTGCCGCCAGTGCTGGCAGTTCTATCCCACCACACTGCCGCCAGTGATGGCAGTTCTATCCCACCACACTGCCGCCAGTGATGGTAGTTCTATCCCACCTCACTGCCGCCAGTGATCGCAGTTCTACCCCACCACACTGCCGCCAGTGATGGCAGTTCCGTCCCGCACTGCCACCAGTGATGGTTGTTCTATCCCGCTACACTGCCTCCAGTGATGGCAGTTCTCTCCCAGCACTGCCACCAGTGATGGTAGTTCTATCCCATCACACTGCCGCCAGTGATGGCAGTTCTATCCCACCACACTGCCGCCAGTGATGGCAGTTCCATCCCACCACACTGCCGCCAGTGATGTTAGTTCTATCACACCACACTGCCGCCAGTGATGGTAGTTCTATCCCACACTGCCACCAGTGATGGCAGTTCTATCCCACCACACTGCCGCCAGTGATGGCAGTTCTATCCCACCACACTGCCTCCAGTGATGATAGTTGTATCCCACCAAACTGCCACTTGTGATGGTAGTTCAATCCCACACTGCCGCCAGTGATGGCAGTTCTATCCCCCACACTGCAACCAGTGATGGCATTTCAATCCCACCACATTGCTGCCAGTGATGGTAGTTCTGTCCCACCACACAGCTGCCAGTGATGCCAGTTCTATCCCAATACACTGCCGCCAGTGATGGCAGTTCTATCCCACCACATTGCCGCCAGTGATGGTAGGTCAATCCCACACTGCCACCAGTGATGGTAGTTCTATCCGACCAAACTGCCACTTGTGATAGTAGTTCTATCCCACCACACTGCCGCCAGTGATGTTCGTTCAATCCCACACTGCCGCCAGTGATGGCAGTTCTATGCCCACACTGCAACCAGTGATGGCATTTAAATCCCACCACATTGCCGCCAGTGATGGTAGTTCTGTCCCACCACACTGCTGCCAGTGATGCCAGTTCAATCCCACCACACTGCCACCAGTGATGGCAGTTCTATCCCACCAGACTGCTGCCAGTGATGGTAGTTCTGTCCCACCACACTGCCGCCAGTGAAGGTAGTTCTATCCCAACATACCGGTGGCAGTGACGGCAGTTCTATCCAACACTGTCGCCAGTGATGGTCGGTCTATCCCACACTGCAGCCAGTGAAAGTAGTTCTTGCCCACCACATTGTCTCCAGTGATGGCAGTTCTATCCCACCACACTGCCGCAAGTGATGGCAGTTCTATCCCACCACACTGCCGCCAGTGATGGCAGTTCTATCCCACCACACTGCCGCCAGTGATGGCAGTTCTATCCCACCACACTGCTGCCAGTGATGGCAGTTCTATCCCACCACACTGCCGCCAGTGATGGCAGTTCCATCCCACCACACTGCCGCCAGTGATGTTAGTTCTATCACACCGCACTGCCGCCAGTGATGGTAGTTCTATCCCACACTGCCACCAGTGATGGCAGTTCTATCCCACCACACTGCCGCCAGTGATGGCAGTTCTATCACACAACACTGCCACCAGTGATGGTAGTTCTATCTCATCACACTGCCGTCATTGATGGTAGTTCTATCCCACCACACTGCCGCCAGTGATGGTAGTTCTATCCCACCACACTGCAGCCAGAGATGGTAGTTCTATCCCACCACACTGCCGCCAGTGATGGCAGTTCTATCCCACCACACTGCCGCCAGTGATGGTAGTTCTATCCCACCACACTGCCGCCAGTGATGATAGTTCTATCCCACCACACTGCAGCCAGAGATGGTAGTTCTATCCCACCACACTGCCGCCAGAGATGGCAATTCTATCCCACCACACTGCCTCCAGTGATGCCAGTTCTATCCCACCACACTGCCGCCAGTGATGGCATTTCTATCCCACCACACTGCCGCCAGGGATATTAGTTCTATCCCACCAAACTGCCACCAGTGATGGTAGTTCTACCCCACACTGATGCCAGTGATGGCAGTTCTACCCCACACTGCCACCAATGATGGCAGTTCTATCCCACCACATTGCCGCCAGTGATGGCAGTTCTATCCCACCACACTGCCACCAGGAATGGTAGTTCTATCCCACCACAGTGCCACCAGTGATTGTAGTTCTATCCAACCAGACTGCCGCCAGTGATGGCAGTTCTATCCCACCACACTGCCGCCAGTGATGCCAGTTCTATCCCACCACACTGCCTCAAGTCATGGCAGTTCTTTCCCACCATACTGTCGCCAGTGATGGTAGTTTTATCCCACCATATTGCCGCCAGTGATGGCAGTTCTATACCAGCACACTGCCGCCAGTGATGGCAGTTCTATCCCGCACTGCCACCAGTGATGGTAGTTCTATCCCACACTGCCACCAGTGATGGTAGTTCTATCCCAACACACAGCCGCCAGTGATGGCAGTTCTTTCCCAAACTGCCACCAGTGATGTTAGTTCTTTCCCACGACACTGCCACTAGTGATGTTAGTTCGATCACACTTCACTGCCGCCAGTGATGGCAGTTCTATCGCACCTCACTGCCGCCAGTGATGGCAGTTCTATCCCACCACACTGCCGCCAGTGATGGTAGTTCTATCCCACCACACTGCCGCCAGTGATGGTAGTTCTATCCCACCACACTGCCGCCAGTGATGGTAGTTCTATCCCACCACACTGCAGCCAGAGATGGTAGTTCTATCCCACCACACTGCCGCCAGTGATGGCAGTTCTATCCCACCACACTGCCGCCAGTGATGGTAGTTCTATCCCACCACACTGCCGCCAGTGATGATAGTTCTATCCCACCACACTGCAGCCAGAGATGGTAGTTCTATCCCACCACACTGCCGCCAGAGATGGCAATTCTATCCCACCACACTGCCTCCAGTGATGCCAGTTCTATCCCACCACACTGCCGCCAGTGATGGCATTTCTATCCCACCACACTGCCGCCAGGGATATTAGTTCTATCCCACCAAACTGCCACCAGTGATGGTAGTTCTACCCCACACTGATGCCAGTGATGGCAGTTCTACCCCACACTGCCACCAATGATGGCAGTTCTATCCCACCACATTGCCGCCAGTGATGGCAGTTCTATCCCACCACACTGCCACCAGCAATGGTAGTTCTATCCCACCACAGTGCCACCAGTGATTGTAGTTCTATCCCACCAGACTGCCGCCAGTGATGGCAGTTCTATCCCACCACACTGCCGCCAGTGATGCCAGTTCTATCCCACCACACTGCCTCAAGTCATGGCAGTTCTTTCCCACCATACTGTCGCCAGTGATGGTAGTTTTATCCCACCATATTGCCGCCAGTGATGGCAGTTCTATACCAGCACACTGCCGCCAGTGATGGCAGTTCTATCCCGCACTGCCACCAGTGATGGTAGTTCTATCCCACACTGCCACCAGTGATGGTAGTTCTATCCCAACACACAGCCGCCAGTGATGGCAGTTCTTTCCCAAACTGCCACCAGTGATGTTAGTTCTTTCCCACGACACTGCCACTAGTGATGTTAGTTCGATCACACTTCACTGCCGCCAGTGATGGCAGTTCTATCGCACCTCACTGCCGCCAGTGATGGCAGTTCTATCCCACCACACTGCCGCCAGTGATGGTAGTTCTATCCCACCACACTGCCGCCAGTGCTGGCAGTTCTATCCCACCACACTGCCGCCAGTGATGGCAGTTCTATCCCACCACACTGCCGCCAGTGATGGTAGTTCTATCCCACCTCACTGCCGCCAGTGATCGCAGTTCTACCCCACCACACTGCCGCCAGTGATGGCAGTTCCGTCCCGCACTGCCACCAGTGATGGTTGTTCTATCCCGCTACACTGCCTCCAGTGATGGCAGTTCTCTCCCAGCACTGCCACCAGTGATGGTAGTTCTATCCCATCACACTGCCGCCAGTGATGGCAGTTCTATCCCACCACACTGCCGCCAGTGATGGCAGTTCCATCCCACCACACTGCCGCCAGTGATGTTAGTTCTATCACACCACACTGCCGCCAGTGATGGTAGTTCTATCCCACACTGCCACCAGTGATGGCAGTTCTATCCCACCACACTGCCGCCAGTGATGGCAGTTCTATCCCACCACACTGCCTCCAGTGATGATAGTTGTATCCCACCAAACCGCCACTTGTGATGGTAGTTCAATCCCACACTGCCGCCAGTGATGGCAGTTCTATCCCCCACACTGCAACCAGTGATGGCATTTCAATCCCACCACATTGCTGCCAGTGATGGTAGTTCTGTCCCACCACACAGCTGCCAGTGATGCCAGTTCTATCCCAATACACTGCCGCCAGTGATGGCAGTTCTATCCCACCACATTGCCGCCAGTGATGGTAGGTCAATCCCACACTGCCACCAGTGATGGTAGTTCTATCCGACCAAACTGCCACTTGTGATAGTAGTTCTATCCCACCACACTGCCGCCAGTGATGTTCGTTCAATCCCACACTGCCGCCAGTGATGGCAGTTCTATGCCCACACTGCAACCAGTGATGGCATTTAAATCCCACCACATTGCCGCCAGTGATGGTAGTTCTGTCCCACCACACTGCTGCCAGTGATGCCAGTTCAATCCCACCACACTGCCACCAGTGATGGCAGTTCTATCCCACCAGACTGCTGCCAGTGATGGTAGTTCTGTCCCACCACACTGCCGCCAGTGAAGGTAGTTCTATCCCAACATACCGGTGGCAGTGACGGCAGTTCTATCCAACACTGTCGCCAGTGATGGTCGGTCTATCCCACACTGCAGCCAGTGAAAGTAGTTCTTGCCCACCACATTGTCTCCAGTGATGGCAGTTCTATCCCACCACACTGCCGCAAGTGATGGCAGTTCTATCCCACCACACTGCCGCCAGTGATGGCAGTTCTATCCCACCACACTGCCGCCAGTGATGGCAGTTCTATCCCACCACACTGCTGCCAGTGATGGCAGTTCTATCCCACCACACTGCCGCCAGTGATGGCAGTTCCATCCCACCACACTGCCGCCAGTGATGTTAGTTCTATCACACCGCACTGCCGCCAGTGATGGTAGTTCTATCCCACACTGCCACCAGTGATGGCAGTTCTATCCCACCACACTGCCGCCAGTGATGGCAGTTCTATCACACAACACTGCCACCAGTGATGGTAGTTCTATCTCATCACACTGCCGTCATTGATGGTAGTTCTATCCCACCACACTGCCGCCAGTGATGGTAGTTCTATCCCACCACACTGCAGCCAGAGATGGTAGTTCTATCCCCCACACTGCAACCAGTGATGGCATTTCAATCCCACCACATTGCCGCCAGTGATGGTAGTTCTGTCCCACCACACAGCTGCCAGTGATGCCAGTTCTATCCCAATACACTGCCGCCAGTGATGGCAGTTCTATCCCACCACATTGCCGCCAGTGATGGTAGGTCAATCCCACACTGCCACCAGTGATGGTAGTTCTATCCGACCAAACTGCCACTTGTGATAGTAGTTCTATCCCACCACACTGCCGCCAGTGATGTTCGTTCAATCCCACACTGCCACCAGTGATGGTAGTTCTATCCGACCAAACTGCCACTTGTGATATTAGTTCTATCCCACCACACTGCCGCCAGTGATGTTCGTTCAATCCCACACTGCCGCCAGTGATGGCAGTTCTATGCCCACACTGCAACCAGTGATGGCATTTAAATCCCACCACATTGCCGCCAGTGATGGTAGTTCTGTCCCACCACACTGCTGCCAGTGATGCCAGTTCAATCCCACCACACTGCCGCCAGTGATGGCAGTTCTATCCCACCAGACTGCTGCCAGTGATGGTAGTTCTGTCCCACCACACTGCCGCCAGTGAAGGTAGTTCTATCCCAACATACCGGTGGCAGTGACGGCAGTTCTATCCAACACTGTCGCCAGTGATGGTCGGTCTATCCCACACTGCAGCCAGTGAAAGTAGTTCTTGCCCACCACATTGTCTCCAGTGATGGCAGTTCTATCCCACCACACTGCCGCCAGTGATGGCAGTTCTATCCCACCACACTGCTGCCAGTGATGGCAGTTCTATCCCACCACACTGCCGCCAGTGATGGCAGTTCCATCCCACCACACTGCCGCCAGTGATGTTAGTTCTATCACACCGCACTGCCGCCAGTGATGGTAGTTCTATCCCACACTGCCACCAGTGATGGCAGTTCTATCCCACCACACTGCCGCCAGTGATGGCAGTTCTATCACACAACACTGCCACCAGTGATGGTAGTTCTATCTCATCACACTGCCGCCATTGATGGTAGTTCTATCCCACCACACTGCCGCCAGTGATGGTAGTTCTATCCCACCACACTGCAGCCAGAGATGGTAGTTCTATCCCACCACACTGCCGCCAGTGATGGCAGTTCTATCCCACCACACTGCCGCCAGTGATGGTAGTTCTATCCCACCACACTGCCGCCAGTGATGATAGTTCTATCCCACCACACTGCAGCCAGAGATGGTAGTTCTATCCCACCACACTGCCGCCAGAGATGGCAATTCTATCCCACCACACTGCCTCCAGTGATGCCAGTTCTATCCCACCACACTGCCGCCAGTGATGGCATTTCTATCCCACCACACTGCCGCCAGGGATATTAGTTCTATCCCACCAAACTGCCACCAGTGATGGTAGTTCTACCCCACACTGATGCCAGTGATGGCAGTTCTACCCCACACTGCCACCAATGATGGCAGTTCTATCCCACCACATTGCCGCCAGTGATGGCAGTTCTATCCCACCACACTGCCACCAGCAATGGTAGTTCTATCCCACCACAGTGCCACCAGTGATTGTAGTTCTATCCCACCAGACTGCCGCCAGTGATGGCAGTTCTATCCCACCACACTGCCGCCAGTGATGCCAGTTCTATCCCACCACACTGCCTCAAGTCATGGCAGTTCTTTCCCACCATACTGTCGCCAGTGATGGTAGTTTTATCCCACCATATTGCCGCCAGTGATGGCAGTTCTATACCAGCACACTGCCGCCAGTGATGGCAGTTCTATCCCGCACTGCCACCAGTGATGGTAGTTCTATCCCACACTGCCACCAGTGATGGTAGTTCTATCCCAACACACAGCCGCCAGTGATGGCAGTTCTTTCCCAAACTGCCACCAGTGATGTTAGTTCTTTCCCACGACACTGCCACTAGTGATGTTAGTTCGATCACACTTCACTGCCGCCAGTGATGGCAGTTCTATCGCACCTCACTGCCGCCAGTGATGGCAGTTCTATCCCACCACACTGCCGCCAGTGATGGTAGTTCTATCCCACCACACTGCCGCCAGTGCTGGCAGTTCTATCCCACCACACTGCCGCCAGTGATGGCAGTTCTATCCCACCACACTGCCGCCAGTGATGGTAGTTCTATCCCACCTCACTGCCGCCAGTGATCGCAGTTCTACCCCACCACACTGCCGCCAGTGATGGCAGTTCCGTCCCGCACTGCCACCAGTGATGGTTGTTCTATCCCGCTACACTGCCTCCAGTGATGGCAGTTCTCTCCCAGCACTGCCACCAGTGATGGTAGTTCTATCCCATCACACTGCCGCCAGTGATGGCAGTTCTATCCCACCACACTGCCGCCAGTGATGGCAGTTCCATCCCACCACACTGCCGCCAGTGATGTTAGTTCTATCACACCACACTGCCGCCAGTGATGGTAGTTCTATCCCACACTGCCACCAGTGATGGCAGTTCTATCCCACCACACTGCCGCCAGTGATGGCAGTTCTATCCCACCACACTGCCTCCAGTGATGATAGTTGTATCCCACCAAACTGCCACTTGTGATGGTAGTTCAATCCCACACTGCCGCCAGTGATGGCAGTTCTATCCCCCACACTGCAACCAGTGATGGCATTTCAATCCCACCACATTGCTGCCAGTGATGGTAGTTCTGTCCCACCACACAGCTGCCAGTGATGCCAGTTCTATCCCAATACACTGCCGCCAGTGATGGCAGTTCTATCCCACCACATTGCCGCCAGTGATGGTAGGTCAATCCCACACTGCCACCAGTGATGGTAGTTCTATCCGACCAAACTGCCACTTGTGATAGTAGTTCTATCCCACCACACTGCCGCCAGTGATGTTCGTTCAATCCCACACTGCCGCCAGTGATGGCAGTTCTATGCCCACACTGCAACCAGTGATGGCATTTAAATCCCACCACATTGCCGCCAGTGATGGTAGTTCTGTCCCACCACACTGCTGCCAGTGATGCCAGTTCAATCCCACCACACTGCCACCAGTGATGGCAGTTCTATCCCACCAGACTGCTGCCAGTGATGGTAGTTCTGTCCCACCACACTGCCGCCAGTGAAGGTAGTTCTATCCCAACATACCGGTGGCAGTGACGGCAGTTCTATCCAACACTGTCGCCAGTGATGGTCGGTCTATCCCACACTGCAGCCAGTGAAAGTAGTTCTTGCCCACCACATTGTCTCCAGTGATGGCAGTTCTATCCCACCACACTGCCGCAAGTGATGGCAGTTCTATCCCACCACACTGCCGCCAGTGATGGCAGTTCTATCCCACCACACTGCCGCCAGTGATGGCAGTTCTATCCCACCACACTGCTGCCAGTGATGGCAGTTCTATCCCACCACACTGCCGCCAGTGATGGCAGTTCCATCCCACCACACTGCCGCCAGTGATGTTAGTTCTATCACACCGCACTGCCGCCAGTGATGGTAGTTCTATCCCACACTGCCACCAGTGATGGCAGTTCTATCCCACCACACTGCCGCCAGTGATGGCAGTTCTATCACACAACACTGCCACCAGTGATGGTAGTTCTATCTCATCACACTGCCGTCATTGATGGTAGTTCTATCCCACCACACTGCCGCCAGTGATGGTAGTTCTATCCCACCACACTGCAGCCAGAGATGGTAGTTCTATCCCACCACACTGCCGCCAGTGATGGCAGTTCTATCCCACCACACTGCCGCCAGTGATGGTAGTTCTATCCCACCACACTGCCGCCAGTGATGATAGTTCTATCCCACCACACTGCAGCCAGAGATGGTAGTTCTATCCCACCACACTGCCGCCAGAGATGGCAATTCTATCCCACCACACTGCCTCCAGTGATGCCAGTTCTATCCCACCACACTGCCGCCAGTGATGGCATTTCTATCCCACCACACTGCCGCCAGGGATATTAGTTCTATCCCACCAAACTGCCACCAGTGATGGTAGTTCTACCCCACACTGATGCCAGTGATGGCAGTTCTACCCCACACTGCCACCAATGATGGCAGTTCTATCCCACCACATTGCCGCCAGTGATGGCAGTTCTATCCCACCACACTGCCACCAGGAATGGTAGTTCTATCCCACCACAGTGCCACCAGTGATTGTAGTTCTATCCAACCAGACTGCCGCCAGTGATGGCAGTTCTATCCCACCACACTGCCGCCAGTGATGCCAGTTCTATCCCACCACACTGCCTCAAGTCATGGCAGTTCTTTCCCACCATACTGTCGCCAGTGATGGTAGTTTTATCCCACCATATTGCCGCCAGTGATGGCAGTTCTATACCAGCACACTGCCGCCAGTGATGGCAGTTCTATCCCGCACTGCCACCAGTGATGGTAGTTCTATCCCACACTGCCACCAGTGATGGTAGTTCTATCCCAACACACAGCCGCCAGTGATGGCAGTTCTTTCCCAAACTGCCACCAGTGATGTTAGTTCTTTCCCACGACACTGCCACTAGTGATGTTAGTTCGATCACACTTCACTGCCGCCAGTGATGGCAGTTCTATCGCACCTCACTGCCGCCAGTGATGGCAGTTCTATCCCACCACACTGCCGCCAGTGATGGTAGTTCTATCCCACCACACTGCCGCCAGTGATGGTAGTTCTATCCCACCACACTGCCGCCAGTGATGGTAGTTCTATCCCACCACACTGCAGCCAGAGATGGTAGTTCTATCCCACCACACTGCCGCCAGTGATGGCAGTTCTATCCCACCACACTGCCGCCAGTGATGGTAGTTCTATCCCACCACACTGCCGCCAGTGATGATAGTTCTATCCCACCACACTGCAGCCAGAGATGGTAGTTCTATCCCACCACACTGCCGCCAGAGATGGCAATTCTATCCCACCACACTGCCTCCAGTGATGCCAGTTCTATCCCACCACACTGCCGCCAGTGATGGCATTTCTATCCCACCACACTGCCGCCAGGGATATTAGTTCTATCCCACCAAACTGCCACCAGTGATGGTAGTTCTACCCCACACTGATGCCAGTGATGGCAGTTCTACCCCACACTGCCACCAATGATGGCAGTTCTATCCCACCACATTGCCGCCAGTGATGGCAGTTCTATCCCACCACACTGCCACCAGCAATGGTAGTTCTATCCCACCACAGTGCCACCAGTGATTGTAGTTCTATCCCACCAGACTGCCGCCAGTGATGGCAGTTCTATCCCACCACACTGCCGCCAGTGATGCCAGTTCTATCCCACCACACTGCCTCAAGTCATGGCAGTTCTTTCCCACCATACTGTCGCCAGTGATGGTAGTTTTATCCCACCATATTGCCGCCAGTGATGGCAGTTCTATACCAGCACACTGCCGCCAGTGATGGCAGTTCTATCCCGCACTGCCACCAGTGATGGTAGTTCTATCCCACACTGCCACCAGTGATGGTAGTTCTATCCCAACACACAGCCGCCAGTGATGGCAGTTCTTTCCCAAACTGCCACCAGTGATGTTAGTTCTTTCCCACGACACTGCCACTAGTGATGTTAGTTCGATCACACTTCACTGCCGCCAGTGATGGCAGTTCTATCGCACCTCACTGCCGCCAGTGATGGCAGTTCTATCCCACCACACTGCCGCCAGTGATGGTAGTTCTATCCCACCACACTGCCGCCAGTGCTGGCAGTTCTATCCCACCACACTGCCGCCAGTGATGGCAGTTCTATCCCACCACACTGCCGCCAGTGATGGTAGTTCTATCCCACCTCACTGCCGCCAGTGATCGCAGTTCTACCCCACCACACTGCCGCCAGTGATGGCAGTTCCGTCCCGCACTGCCACCAGTGATGGTTGTTCTATCCCGCTACACTGCCTCCAGTGATGGCAGTTCTCTCCCAGCACTGCCACCAGTGATGGTAGTTCTATCCCATCACACTGCCGCCAGTGATGGCAGTTCTATCCCACCACACTGCCGCCAGTGATGGCAGTTCCATCCCACCACACTGCCGCCAGTGATGTTAGTTCTATCACACCACACTGCCGCCAGTGATGGTAGTTCTATCCCACACTGCCACCAGTGATGGCAGTTCTATCCCACCACACTGCCGCCAGTGATGGCAGTTCTATCCCACCACACTGCCTCCAGTGATGATAGTTGTATCCCACCAAACCGCCACTTGTGATGGTAGTTCAATCCCACACTGCCGCCAGTGATGGCAGTTCTATCCCCCACACTGCAACCAGTGATGGCATTTCAATCCCACCACATTGCTGCCAGTGATGGTAGTTCTGTCCCACCACACAGCTGCCAGTGATGCCAGTTCTATCCCAATACACTGCCGCCAGTGATGGCAGTTCTATCCCACCACATTGCCGCCAGTGATGGTAGGTCAATCCCACACTGCCACCAGTGATGGTAGTTCTATCCGACCAAACTGCCACTTGTGATAGTAGTTCTATCCCACCACACTGCCGCCAGTGATGTTCGTTCAATCCCACACTGCCGCCAGTGATGGCAGTTCTATGCCCACACTGCAACCAGTGATGGCATTTAAATCCCACCACATTGCCGCCAGTGATGGTAGTTCTGTCCCACCACACTGCTGCCAGTGATGCCAGTTCAATCCCACCACACTGCCACCAGTGATGGCAGTTCTATCCCACCAGACTGCTGCCAGTGATGGTAGTTCTGTCCCACCACACTGCCGCCAGTGAAGGTAGTTCTATCCCAACATACCGGTGGCAGTGACGGCAGTTCTATCCAACACTGTCGCCAGTGATGGTCGGTCTATCCCACACTGCAGCCAGTGAAAGTAGTTCTTGCCCACCACATTGTCTCCAGTGATGGCAGTTCTATCCCACCACACTGCCGCAAGTGATGGCAGTTCTATCCCACCACACTGCCGCCAGTGATGGCAGTTCTATCCCACCACACTGCCGCCAGTGATGGCAGTTCTATCCCACCACACTGCTGCCAGTGATGGCAGTTCTATCCCACCACACTGCCGCCAGTGATGGCAGTTCCATCCCACCACACTGCCGCCAGTGATGTTAGTTCTATCACACCGCACTGCCGCCAGTGATGGTAGTTCTATCCCACACTGCCACCAGTGATGGCAGTTCTATCCCACCACACTGCCGCCAGTGATGGCAGTTCTATCACACAACACTGCCACCAGTGATGGTAGTTCTATCTCATCACACTGCCGTCATTGATGGTAGTTCTATCCCACCACACTGCCGCCAGTGATGGTAGTTCTATCCCACCACACTGCAGCCAGAGATGGTAGTTCTATCCCACCACACTGCCGCCAGTGATGGCAGTTCTATCCCACCACACTGCCGCCAGTGATGGTAGTTCTATCCCACCACACTGCCGCCAGTGATGATAGTTCTATCCCACCACACTGCAGCCAGAGATGGTAGTTCTATCCCACCACACTGCCGCCAGAGATGGCAATTCTATCCCACCACACTGCCTCCAGTGATGCCAGTTCTATCCCACCACACTGCCGCCAGTGATGGCATTTCTATCCCACCACACTGCCGCCAGGGATATTAGTTCTATCCCACCAAACTGCCACCAGTGATGGTAGTTCTACCCCACACTGATGCCAGTGATGGCAGTTCTACCCCACACTGCCACCAATGATGGCAGTTCTATCCCACCACATTGCCGCCAGTGATGGCAGTTCTATCCCACCACACTGCCACCAGGAATGGTAGTTCTATCCCACCACAGTGCCACCAGTGATTGTAGTTCTATCCAACCAGACTGCCGCCAGTGATGGCAGTTCTATCCCACCACACTGCCGCCAGTGATGCCAGTTCTATCCCACCACACTGCCTCAAGTCATGGCAGTTCTTTCCCACCATACTGTCGCCAGTGATGGTAGTTTTATCCCACCATATTGCCGCCAGTGATGGCAGTTCTATACCAGCACACTGCCGCCAGTGATGGCAGTTCTATCCCGCACTGCCACCAGTGATGGTAGTTCTATCCCACACTGCCACCAGTGATGGTAGTTCTATCCCAACACACAGCCGCCAGTGATGGCAGTTCTTTCCCAAACTGCCACCAGTGATGTTAGTTCTTTCCCACGACACTGCCACTAGTGATGTTAGTTCGATCACACTTCACTGCCGCCAGTGATGGCAGTTCTATCGCACCTCACTGCCGCCAGTGATGGCAGTTCTATCCCACCACACTGCCGCCAGTGATGGTAGTTCTATCCCACCACACTGCCGCCAGTGCTGGCAGTTCTATCCCACCACACTGCCGCCAGTGATGGCAGTTCTATCCCACCACACTGCCGCCAGTGATGGTAGTTCTATCCCACCTCACTGCCGCCAGTGATCGCAGTTCTACCCCACCACACTGCCGCCAGTGATGGCAGTTCCGTCCCGCACTGCCACCAGTGATGGTTGTTCTATCCCGCTACACTGCCTCCAGTGATGGCAGTTCTCTCCCAGCACTGCCACCAGTGATGGTAGTTCTATCCCATCACACTGCCGCCAGTGATGGCAGTTCTATCCCACCACACTGCCACCAGTGAGAGTAGTTCCATCCCATCACACTGCCACCAGTGTTGGCAGTTCTATCCCACCACACTGCCGCCAGTGATGGCAGTTCTGTCCCACCACACTGCCACCAGTGATGGTAGTTCTATCCCACCACACTGCCGCCAGTGATGGCAGTTCTATCCCATCACACTGCCACCAGTGATGGCAGTTCTGTTCCACCACACTGCCGCCAGTGAAGGTAGTTCTATCCCGCACTGCCACCAGTGATGGCAGTTCTATCCGGCACTGCCGCCAGTGATGGCAGTTCTATCCCACCACACTGCCGCCAGTGATGGCAGTTCTAACCCGCACTGCCACCAGTGATGGCAGTTCTATCCGGCACTGCCGCCAGTGATGGCAGTTCTATCCCACCACACTGCCACTAGTGATGGCAGTTCTATCGCACAGTGCCGCCAGTGATTGAAGTTCTATCCCACCAAACTGCCGCCAGTGATGGTGGTTCTATCCCACCACACTGCCGCAAGTGATTGTAGTTTTATCCCACCACACTGCCGCCAGTGATAGCAGTTCTATCCCAGACTGCCGCCAGTGATGGCAGTTAAACCCTACACTGCCACCAGTGATGGGAGTTCTAACCCACACTGCCGCCTGCGATGGTAGTTGAATCCCACCACACTGCCGGCAGTGATGGCAGTTCTATCCTGGTCTGCCACCAGTGATGGAAGTTCTATCCCACCACACTGCCTCCAATGATGGTAGTTCTATCCCACCACACTGCCGCCAGTGATGGCAGTTCTATCCCACCACACTGCCTCCAATGATGGTAGTTCTATCCCACCACACTGCCTCCAATGCTGGTAGTTCTATCCCACCACACTGCCGCCGGTGCTGGCAGGTCTATCCCACCACACTGCCGACAGTGATGGTCGTTCTATCCCACCACGCAGCTGCCAGTAATGATAGTTCTATCCCACCACACTGCCACCAGTGATGGTAGTTCTATCCCACCACACTGCCACCAGTGAGAGTAGTTCTATCCCAGCACACTGCCGCCAGTGATGGCAGTTTTCTCCGAGCACACTTCCGCCAGTGATGGTAGTTGTATCCCAGCACACTGCCGCCAGTGATTGTAGTTCTATCCCACCACACTGCCACCAGTGATGGTAGTTCTATCCCACCACACTGCCGCAAGTGATGGCAGTTCTACGCCCACCACACTGCCGCCAGTGATGGCAGTTCTATCCCACCACACTGCCGCCAGTGCTGGCAGGTCTATCCCACCACACTGCCGCCAGTGATGGTAGTTCTATCCCACCACAGTGCCGCCAGTGATGGTGGTTTTATCCCACCACAGTGCCGCCAGTGATTGTAGTTCTATCCCACCACAGTGCCTCCAGTGATGGTAGTTCTATCCCACCACACTGCCACCAGTGATGGCACTTCTATCCCACCACACTGCCTCCAGTGATGGCAGTTCTCTCCCAGCACACTGCCGCCAGTGAAGGTAGTTCTATCCAACCACACTGCCACCAGTTATTGTAGAGTTTTCCCACACCGCCGCCAGTGATGGTAGTTCTATCCCAACACACAGCCGCCAGTGATGGCAGTTCTATCCCACCACACTGCCGTCAGTGATGGCAGTTCTATCCCACCACACTGCCTCCAGTAATGGTAGTTGTATCCCACCACACTGCCGCCAGTGATGGCAGTTATATCCCACCACAATGCAGCCAGTAGTGGTAGTTCTATCCCACACTGCCACCAGTGATGGTAGTTCTATCCCACCACACTGCCACTAGTGATGGTAGTTCTATCCCACCACATTGCCACCAGTGATGGTATTTCTATCCCACCACACTGCCACCAGTGATGGCAGTTCTATCCCACCACACTGCCACCAGTGATGTTAGTTCTATCCCACCACACTGCCGCCAGTGATTGCAGTTCTATCCCACCACACTGCCGCCAGTGATGGCAGTTCTATCCCACCACACTGCCACCAGTGATGGTAGTTCTATCTCACCACACTGCCGCCATTGATGGTAGTTCTATCCCACCACACTGCCGCCAGTGATGGTAGTTCTATCCCACCACACTGCCGCCAGTGATGGTAGTTCTATTCCACCACACTGCCGCCAGTGACGGTAGTTCTGTCCGAACACACAGCCCCCAATGTCGGCAGTGTAAAGTCCACGCCTCAATAATACACGGACTTCGGGAGAACAGTTTAACAGGTACTTTACTGAACAAGAGGCAGCTTGAAACTGAAACTACAGAAGCCTGCTAGGGCCTTTTATACAGGGGTGGTCACTGCCGGTACTGCAGCCTAAGACCAGTTATTCCCTTAAAGGTACATACACAACAATTCCTCCCCTTTTAGATAAACAGTACATAACCTTCATTTAACAACTAAATAATAACTAATTACAATTACAATTTTCTCAGTAATACATACATCAACTGAAATAGTCATTTATAAGTTCAGTCTTTGAGGAGGCTTCCTGATCCAGACTGGATAGCACCTTTCTCGAGTATCCTGTTCTGGCGGTGGAGTCAATTCTGGTTCATTGTCATTGGTTGATTCGTCAGCTTCCAATACCCCTGCTTCTGAGGTAGATGCAATCTGTACTTCGGGCTCATTACCAGGTGCACATGCTTGTGGTGCAGGTTTGGCTTGTTCCTGTGACTCTAGAATCTGGTCAGCATGGTGTCTCAGGATGCTCTCTCCAACGTCCACTGTGTACATTAGTGGTCCCTGCTGTGTGCATATCATGCCTAGCTGCCATTTTTCTGTTCGGTAGTCGCGGGCCAAGACTGGTTGCCCTATCTTGAAGCTCCTGGTTGGTTTCTCATTTATGTGCTGGAACTGCTTATCCTCAACATCTCGTCTTATGTTTGGTTTGAGCAAATCCAAGCGACATCTTAGTCTCCGGTTGAAAAACAGTACGGCTGGAGTTTCGTTGGTTACTGCATGTGTCGCATTCCGGTAAGCAAACAGGAAGTTATCCACCTTGTGTTGCAGTGGTATGTCGTCATTATACATTGCCTTTATGGCCTTTTTAAAGGTCTGAACAAACCTCTCAGCCAATCCATTTGTGGCTGGATGATATGGGGCAGATGTGTAATGTTTCACCCCATTATTCTTCATGAACCTCCGGAAATCCTCAGACACAAACTGTGGGCCATTGTCGGAACAGATCTGTTCTGGCAACTCATTCCTTGTGAAGATGGTCCTTAGGACTGCAATAGTTTTCTCCGTGGTGGTGGAGGACATTTTAATGACCTCTGGCCATTTCGAATGGGCGTCCACAGCGATTAGAAACATTGAGTCCATAAATGGACCAGCGAAATCAATGTGTACCCGTTGCCATGGAGATGAGGGCCACTCCCATGGATGTAGCGGGGCCTGTGGTGGAGCGTTTTGGACCGTCTGTGCATCTCTTGGTCATATCCTCAATTTCTTTATCGATTCCCGGCCACCATACAAACGCCCTGGCTAGGCTCTTCAGTTTTACCCCTCCCAGATGACCCTCGTGAAGCTCATTGAGTACTTTATCTCTCAGCTTGGGTGGAATTACCACTCGGGATCCACACATCAAGGTTCCCCGGTACACTGACAGCTGTTCTCTCCTTGGCGAGAATGCTGGCAACAATGAGTTGCCATATGCTGGCCATCCCTTCACCGTCAAATCATAGACCCGAGAGAGTGTCGGGTCATTTCGGGTTTCCTTCTCAATACTTGCGTTTGTAACAGGCAAACATTCGACTATGGTCGCATGGAATATCTCCACCGGGTCCACTGCAGGTGCTTCTTCTGCCGTAGGCAACGATAGGCACGACAGCCCTTCAGCGTTTCCATGTTGTTTCGTACCTTTGTACTCTATGTCATACTGATGTGCCCCTAGAAAAAGTGACCATCTTTGCGGCCGTTGCACCGTCATCACCGGAACGCCCTTCTTTGGGTTAAAAATTGAGACCAGGGGTTGATGATCAGTCAGTAGGGTGAATTTCTGCCCGTGCAGATAGTGATTGAACTTCTTCACCCCCCACACCAGGCTGAGGGCCTCCCTGTCAATCTGGGCGTAGTTACGCTCGGCTGAGGTTAGCGAGCGCGATGCAAAGGCTATTGGCCTCTCTGAACCGTCACGGAATTTGTGTGACAGCACCGCTCCAATGCCGTAAGGTGACGCATCACATGCCAACCGAATCGGTAGTGTTGGGTTGTAGTGGGCCAATACTTCTTTTGAAGTGATTTGGCATTTACATTCCTGAAAGGCACGCTTACACTCATCACTCCATTTCCATGTTACACCAGTTTGAAGGAGGGCATTCAGTGGGTGCAGAATTGTAGATAAATTCAGCAAGAACTTATGGTAGTAGTTCACCAACCCGAGGAACGACCTCAGCTGCGACACATTTTCTGGTGCTGGAGCCTTGACTACAGCCTCAATCTTGTCCGGCGACTTATGCAACCCTTCCTCATCAATCAAGTGGCCACAATACGAGATTTGTCTCCTGAAGAACTCGCATTTGGGACGGTTGGCTCGTAGCCCATATTCCTGCAATCTCGTGAGCAGCTGTTCCAGGTTGGCAAGGTGTTCATTGTCATTTTCGCCCGTAACTAGGATGTCATCCAAATAACACTGGGTCCCCGGGATCCCTTGCAGGACTTGTTCCATTGCCCTCTGCCACATAGCCGGGGCCGATGCTACCCCAAATACCAGTTGATTGTACTGGTAAAGGCCTTTGTGAGTGTTTATCGTGAGGTATTTCCTAGATGCTTCTTCCACCTCCATTTGTAGATACGCTTGAGCCAGGTCAATCTTTGTAAAACGTTTCCCTCCAGATAGTGAGGTGAAAATATCTTCTAGCCGCGGAAGCGGACACTACTGTGTGCAGGACTGGGTTCATAGTCACCTTGATGTCCCCACAGATGCGAACCTTCCTTGGCTCCCCAGGCGTGCTGCTCAATGCTTTCTTCATTACAGGAACGATGGGTGTGGCCCACTCGCTCCAGTCCACCTTAGACAGCACCCCCGAACGCTCCAGACTCTCGAGTTCAGCTTCCACAGCTGGGCGTATTGCGTATGGCACCGGTCTGGCCTTGAAAAATTTTGGGGTTTGCGTTATCCTCAATCTTTATGGTTGCCTTTACTCCTTTTAGAGTCCCAAGTCCTTGTTGGAACACCTCTTCCGCGTCAGATAGAATTTGTGACAGACGTCCAGGTGCGACGTCATCATCTTTTTTGTCAGTCACAGTTAGTGCCAGAATGGAATGCCAATCCAATTGTAGTCTTCGGATCCATTCACGTCCCAATAATGGTGGTCCTCCATCTTGTAGTATATACATGTATAGTTTCTGTGTTTCCTTTCCGTTATATTCAACTGGCACCCTTATTTTTCCTCTGGGGTAGACCTTTTGCCCCGTGTATGTCTTCAATACAATGGACGTGTCCTTTAAGGGTATGTGTAAGAATAGCCACTCATAGTCTCGTCGATTCATGACAGTTAGGGCTGATCCTGTGTCCAATTCCATCTTCACTGGGGACCCTGCTATCATGAGGGTGACCCAAATGGTTCGGTGATCTTCTTTTGCGATCACGTTGTGTAACTTTAAACAACTTAGTCGCCTGCTCCCAGAGTCCTTATCACTCTCCTGATCTTCTAAACTACTATCTGTCAGTTTCTTTACTTTCCTGTACTGTTCCTTAGTAGTTCTTGTCGTGTTGGTCTTCTTTCCCGACCTGCAGACTCTTGCTATATGTCCCATTTTCCCACATTGCCTGCATATTTTGTCTTTAAACCAGCAGTCCTTCTGCTCATGGATTGTTGTGCCGCAGCGATAGCACTTTTCTGCTCCATACGCTATTTCATTAGCACTGTATTCTTGTGGTTTCTGTTGTATTTCCGCAGCTCCCCGTGCTGCTGCTTCGTAGGATACTGCCACGCTGAAAGCCTGTTCTAGCGTCAGGTCCTTTTTTGAAAGTAGTCGTTTCTGGGTTCCTTCACTCTGGAGCCCACAGGCAAACTTATCCCGTAAGGTGTCTGCCAGTCCTGCTCCGAACTGGCAGTGCTTCGATAACTTGCGTAGTTCCGTAAGATAGTCAGCATTGCTCTCATCTTTGTGCTGGTTTCTTTTATGGAACTTGAATCTTTCTGCTATCGGCAGTGGTGTAGGGCTTAGATGTTCCTGTAAGATATGAACAATCTCCTCAAAACTTTTCTCCATTGGTTTAGCTGGGGTAATTAAATTCCGCAATAGGCCGTACGTACTCGCACCCATCAGATTTAATAATACCGACGCCCTCTTTCCATCAGCCACCTCATTTGCCTTGCAGTACACTTCAATTCTTTCCACATACGTGGTCCAGTCTTCTACCTTGTTGTCGAAAGCAGTGATACTGCCACTTTTCGGCATCTTGGGCGATTTAAAATGGCACCTCCCGCGCTTTTGCTTCTTCCCCAATGGAATAAAATGGCGCCTCCCGCGCTTTTGCTTCTTCCCCAACGGGATAAAATGTCGCCTCCCACGCTTTTGCTTCTTCCCCTTACTGCCACGCTGCTCCTAGCGTTCTACGGGGTAATGGCAGCAACCCGCAGCTTCGGCGTGTCTCGCTTTCCTTCCCCCACGTTTAGTTTCTCTCCGCTGTCCTGTTCTCGAGCACCGACCGCGTCCTGTGCGCTCCACCCTCTCTCTCTTGTTTTCTTTTCCCGGCAACGCTGCGCGGCCCGATTTGTAGAGCAGCTCAATCGAGCTTGAGCCCGCCGCAGTCCGGTAGGATCAGTGAGCTACCTGCTACCAGCACGATTCACTGGAACCGCAGTCTCTCCCGCAATTCTCCAAACACCGATGGATTCTTTGGGCGGTTGCCCTCGGTCGACGCCCGTTGCTCAGGCTACGACCTTCCAGGACCTTCCTTTCAGGCGAGATCCCCGTGAGATGATGCCACACTGCAGGTGAGTTCGAACTTACTCATCGCCACTGTAAAGTCCGCGCCTCAATAATACATGGACTTCGGGAGAACAGTTTAACAGGTACTTTACTGAACAAGAGGCAGCTTGAAACTGAAACTACAGAAGCCTGCTAGGGCCTTTTATACAGGGGTGGTCACTGCCGGTACTGCAGTCTAAGACCAGCTATTCCCTTAAAGGTACATACAAAACAGGCAGTTCTATCCCCCCTCACTTTCGCCAGTAATGTTAGTTCTATCGCACAAAACCTGCTGGTGATGGCAGTTGCATCCCATCACATTGGCACCGGTGATGGTAGTTCTATCCTGCCACACTGCCACCAGTGATGGTAGTTCTATCCCACCGCACTGCCGCCAGCGATGACAGTTCTATTCCACGTCACTGCCACAAATGATGGTAGTTCTATCCCACACTGCTGCCGCCAGTTATGGTAGTTCTATCCCACCACACTGCCGCCAGTGATGTTAGTTCTATCCCACCACTCTGCCACCAGTGATGGTAGTTCTATACCACCACGCTGCCGCCAGTGATGGTAAATCTATCCAACACTGCCGCCAGTAATTGTAGTTCTTTCTCACCACACTGCCACCAGTGATGGTAGTTCTATCCCACCGCACTGCCTCCAGTGATAGCAGTTCTATCCCACACTGCCCCCGTGATGGTAGTTCTATCCCACACTGCCGCCAGTGATGGTTGTTCTATCCCACCACACTGCGGCCAGTGATGGTAGTTCTATCCCACCACACAGGCGCCAGTGATGGCAGTTCTTTCCCACCACACAGCCTCCAGTGATGGCAGTTCTATCCCACCACACTGCCGCCAGTGATGGCAATTCTTTCCCACCACACTGCCGCAAGTAATGGTAATCTATCCCACCACACTGCCGCCAGTGATGGCAGTTCTATCCCACCACCGTGCCGCCAATGATGGGAGTTCTATCCCACCAGACTGAAGCCAGTGATGACAGTTGTATCCTACACTGCCACCAGTGATGGTAGTTCTATCCCACCACACTGCGGCCAGTGATGGTAGTTCTATCCCAGCACACAGCCGCCAGTGATTTTAGTTCTATCCCACCACACTGCCACCAGTGATGGTAGCTCTATCCCACCACATTGACACTAGTAATGGCATTTCTATCCCATCGCATTGCCACCAGTGATGGTAATTCTATCCCACCACACTGATGCCCGTGATGGCAGTTCTATCCCATCACTTTGCCCCCGTGATGGTAGTTCTATCCCACATGTCGCCAGTGATGGATGTTCTATCCCAACACACAGCCGCCAGTGATGGCAGTTCTATTCCACCACACTGCCGCCAGTGATGGCAGTTCTATCCCGCCACAATGCCACCAGTGATGATAGTTCTATCCCACCACACTGCCACCAATGATGGTACTTCTATCCCACCACACTGCCACCAGTGATGGTAGTTATAGTAATCTGGGATGTAATGCTTAAGTTATCCACCAGATGGAGACAAATAGTAAGGGATCACAATTACCAGTGTTTTAAGGTAATGTCCTGGCACACCACTTATTAATGTAGTTGCATTCCATTCTGGGTATGACTCAGAGGGATTCTCCATCTTGATGCATCGTGCAGTAAGAAATAGAGTATCTTGCTGGCAGCCTGTAAAGCTATGTTCTCTGCTACATATGTATAATTAAACAGTTAAAGTTTTGGCTCCTGAAGTCTGGCTTATCACAGTTATTGGACCTTACCACTCGGATATCACATTTGGCGATGAGAATAAACAGATATCAACTTGAGGAAGGGAAAATAAAAGAAAAGCACTGAAGCAAGAAATCATGGCAGCTATGGTAGGACAGATATCTGCTTTTGATCAGACACAACTCTGGAAAGAATACTGTGAGTTGCTGGAGCATTTCTTTGTGGCAAATGATATAGTTGATGTCGGGAAAAGGAGAGCTATTTTGCTCACTTCCGTGGGAAGTCAGACGTATAGTTTACTGAGAAACTTATGCAGTCCTGAGAAGCCTGGAGACATTGCATTTGCTAACTTAGTGGACTTGCTAAAGGAGCATTTCAATCCCAGACCGAGTGAGATTGTACAGCATTTCAAATTTAATTCACGGAACAGGAAACCGGGAGAGACTGTATTGGATTATGTAGCGGTGTTGAGAAAACTGGCACATGATTGCAATTACGGGAACAATTTGAAAGACATGCTGAGAGATAGGCTGGTTTGCGGGATAATGGATGCTCGAATGCAGTGGAGATTATTGTCCGAGACTGGGCTTGCGTATGAAAAAGCGTTGGAACTTGCTCAATTAATAGAGACAGCTAACCGTGATGTACAAGAAATACAAGGTTCAGACTGGGCTACAACAAAGCGAGTTGGAGGTCCGGTTGTGCACAAGTGAAATATGAGTCAGAAACCACAACGTGAGCATATAAAGGCATGTTATAGATGCAATGGAGATCACCTGGTGAGGGAATGCAGGTTTCTGGAGGAAAAGTACCACAAGTGTGGGGAAAAAAGGACATATAAAACGTGCATGCCGAGCAAAAGCTACCCTGGAGGTATACAAACCTAAAGGGGGAGAAAAGCAAAACCTAGGAAGAGATGTGAAAAAACAGGGAGCACATCACATCAGTGGAGAAGCTGAGAAAGAAGACGACATGTTCATATTGCATAGTATGGTAGAGGACATTCTGAAAGTGGATCCTATCACTTTGCAACTGATAGTAAATGACTCTAAGGTGAACTTTGAGGTGGATACCGGATGTGGTGTTACCATAATGAACAGGGAGGAGTACTCAAAATTGTGGAACCATGCGAAAGTTCCAGAGTTAAAGCCTTGCTCTATGCAGCTTAAAACCTATACCGGTGAACGAGTGGCGACATTGGGTACAGCTACTGTAACTGTGCAACACAGGGAGACCGTGGAACAGCTACCTGTAGTTGTAGTATCGGGTTTGGGACCAAACTTGTTAGGTCGGGGCTGGATAAAAGAACTTAAATTAGATTGGGGAGCAATAAATCAACTAGAGGGAGGCAAACAATTGTCTTTGCAAGATGTGCTGATTGAACATGAGAACGTGTTCAAGGAAGAACTTGGAACATTTAATGGCCCCCCAACTAAGATTTATGTCGACAAGGAGGCACTGCCAAGGTTTTTTAAACAACGACCTGTGCCTTATGCCATGAAACCAAAGGTAGAGGCGGAGCTTGACCGTCTTTTGAGAGAGAACATTCTGGAACCCGTAAAATGTTCAGAATGGGCAGCTCCCATTGTACCTGTTTTAAAACCAGACAATTCGGTAAGAATCTGTGGAGATTATAAATTGACTGTAAATAGGGTGTCTAAACTTGAACAGTATCCTATTCCTAAAATTGAGGATCTTTTTGCAAACCTGGCTGGAGGGAAGAAATTCACGAAGCTGGATATGAGTCATGCATTCTTGCAGATTACACTAGATGAGGAATCCAAGAAGTATGTAACCATAAATACACACAAGGGTTTGTTTACCTATAACCGTTTACCATTCGGTGTCTCATCTAGTCCAGCTATCTTCCAGAGGACTATCGAGGGTGTACTGCAAGGGATTCCACATGTTTCAATCTATCTGGATGACATTCTGGTGACGGGAAGAACCGACCAGGAGCATCTGAGCACTCAGAGAGGTACTGCAAAGATTGGATAAGGCTGGGTTACGGCTCAAGAGGAGTAAGTGCACTTTCCTGGGGAATGAGGCTGTGTTCCTGGGACACAGAGTGGATGCCACAGGGCTCCATCCAATCAAGGAGAAGGTACAAGCATTGCAGGAAGCCCCATCTTCTACAAATGTGACTGAGTTAAAAGCTTACCTGGGACTGCTAAACTATTATAACAGGTTTTTACCAAACTTGGCAACAGTGTTAGCACCTCTTCACAAACTTCTGCGCAAGGAGACACAGTGGCAGTGGGAAGAGGAACAGAGGGTTTCATTTGAACAGTCCAAGAAACTGATGCTGTCCTCAGATGTGCTGGTTCACTACAATGCAGAGAAAGACATCATTCTCTCTTGTGACGCTTCACCTTACGGGGTGGGGGCAGCTCTTTCACACAGCTTGGAAGATGGAACAGAAAGACCGATAGGGTTTATGTCTCGAACTCTGACCCCAGTGGAAAAAAACTATTCCCAGTTAGATAAAGAGGGATTAGCAGTAAAGTTTGGGTTACAGAGGTGTGGTAAACCACTGTGATGTGCTCCCCGATGCGCTCCACTCTATTCGGTCACTGCTCTGCACTGCCACTAACGCCACCCCTCATGAGAAAATGTTTGTCTTCCCAAGGAAGTCCACATCAGGGACATCACTACCGCCATGGCTGACATCCCCAGGGCCGGTCCTACTGAGAAGACACGTGAGGACCCATAAAACGGACCCCCTGGTCGAGAGGGTCGACCTCCTCCACGCCAACCCCCAGTATGCTTACATCGCATACCCGGACGGGCGGGAGGACACAGTCTCCATAAGAGACCTTGCACCCTCGGGGACCACAGTAACCTACTACCCACTACCACCCCCCCCCACGATCCGATATCCAGCCCCAGCAGACGGCAGGCCTGGGCCCCGCGACCCGCTCGACATCTACGAGGACGACACGCCTGTGCCACAGCCTACGCTGGACTCAACGCCGGAAGCTTCACTACCCCTGCCGTCGCCACGCCGATCACAGCGGCAGACAAGACCTCCGGAGAGACTCCAATACACTAACTTTTAATACGCTTCACCCCGCCGGACTCAATTTTAAACAAGGGGTGAATGTGGTAAACCACTGTTTGTATTCCTGTTTGTCCTGTTTGTATTCCACTGTGTACATGCCTGGACATGCCTCGGCTGACTCCTCCCACAGGTTCTAGTATAAAGGTGACTGCTCCCCAGCCCTTTGTATCCTGGACCGGTCGACCACTCGAGGCAGACCTCCATTCTGTTGTTAATAAAAGCCTTTAGTTACTCTTCTAACTCTCAGTCTTTTATGAGTAATTGATAGCGCATCAAGAGGTTTCACAAGTACATATATGGCAGGAAATTCACCATATGCACCGATCATAAACCTCTTCTATCTCTTTTTAATGAGATGAAAGCAATACCACAGATGGTGTCACCCAGGATCCAGAGGTGGGCAGTGACGTTGAGGGCATATGAGTATGTCATCGTTTACAAGGCGGGCAAGTACCATGGGGAACGCAGATGCCTTGAGCCATCTTCCACTACCAGGTACACCTATCCGTGCAGCTCCAGAGGACAGAGTTTTGATGTTGGAGGACATGGATATGGCAATTGTGATCGCAGAACAAGTAAGGACTTGGACTGGTAAAGATCCAGTACTGTCTAGAGTCCGAGAATATGTAATGAGGGGTTGGCCACAACATCCGGAAGGGACTGATTTCATGCCTTACAGTGTCAGGAAAACAGCTGAGTGTGCAGGATGGTTGCGTGTTGTGGGAAGCTCGAGTGATTATTCCACAGCCAGCACAACAGTCTATCCTAGTGCAACTACATCAGTGTCATCCTGGAGTTTCGTGAATGAAAGCATTGGCAAGGCTAGATGAGGAGATAGAAAATCTTGTCAAGACATGCAGCACTTGTCAAGTACACAGGAAGACACTAGCAGCGGCTCCACTCCACCCCTGGGAGTGGCCGGATAAACCATGGAGAAGATTACATGTAGATTATGCGGGTCCATTTATGTGAAAAATGTTCCTCATAATTATTGATGCACATTCCAAATGGATGGATGTGTATCCTGTAAATTCTGCTTCATCTACTGTTACTATAGACTGCCTGCGTAGGAGTTTTAGTAATCAAGGGATACCAGAGATCGTAGTAAGTGACAATGCCACGTGTCTTGTGAGTACAGAAACAAAAGAGTTAATGAGAAACAATGGCATAGTGCATGTGACTTCAGCTCCATATCATCCATCTTCAAATGGACTTGCGGAGAGAGCCGTACAAACATTTAAGGAGATGATGAAAAAAAGTGCGGAAGGGAGTTTGGCAGCAAAGGTGTCACGAGTTCTGTTCAGCTACAGAATAACACCTCGATCTACCACAGGACACTCTCCTGCTGAGTTGTTGTTAGGACGTCGACTACGCTCCACTCTTGACCTGGTTCACCCAGATCTAAAAAGGAAGGTGGAAAACTGACAAATCAAACAAAAGGAGAACCATGACAGAAGGACAAAGAGCTGCAGTTTTGGAGAAGGAGAAGCGGTCCTTACCAGGAATTTCAGTTATGGTCCAAAATGGATTCCTGGCGTCATAGACTCAATGAGCGGTCCAGTTTCATATACGGTCATGGTGGGAACTGGTCAGGTAGTGCGCAGACATGTGGATCAGATACTGACCCGACAAAGGGAAATCGAACGGGAGGTGCCAGAGGAAATGTTGGAGGACAAGTTGGTCCCCAGTTATCCAAATGCATTGGTGGTACCAACACCATGAACAGAGCCAGTTATACCTGGACCCCTTCATCAAGAGGAAACCATCGTAACAGAGTCAGATACTCTGAGTACTGCTCAGGAGCAGCAGGTGGCTCTACCACAACCAAGCAGGGACTTGACTGTAAGACGTTCACCGAGGACTCACAAGCCGCCAGAGAGATTGATCACGACCTGCTAGATTCGTTCCATATGGACTATCATTAAAGCAGTTTCCTTATGGACTTTTTAAGAATGTTGTTAAGAAATTATTGTAAACATAAGAGGGGGGGGATATAGTAATCTGGGATGTAATGCTTAAGTTATCCACCAGATGGAGACAAATAGTAAGGGATCACAATTACCAGTGTTTTAAGGTAATGTCCTGGCACACCACTTATTAATGTAGTTGCATTCCATTCTTGGTATGACTCAGAGGGATTCTCCATCTTGATGCATCGTGCAGTAAGAAATAGAGTATCTTGCTGGCAGCCTGTAAAGCTATGTTCTCTGCTACATATGTATAATTAAACAGTTAAAGTTTTGGTTCCTGAAGTCTGGCTTATCACAGTTATTGGACCTTACCACTCGGATATCACAGTAGTTGAATCCCACCACACGGCCGCCAGTGATGGTAGTTATATCCCACCGCTCTGCCACCAGTGATGGAAGATCTATCCCACACTGCCATCAGTGATTGTAATTCGTTCCCACCACACTGCCGCCAGTGATGGTAGTTCTATCCCACACTGCCATCAGTGATTGTAATTCGTTCCCACCGCTCTGCCACCAGTGATGGAAGTTCTATCCCACACTGCCATCAGTGATTGTAATTCGTTCCCACCACACTGCCGCCAGTGATGGTAGTTCTATCCCACCGCACTGCCGCCAGCGATGACAGTTCTATCCCACAACACTGCCACCAGTGATGGAAGTTCTATCGCACCACACTGCCACCGGTGATGGTAGTTCTATCCCGGCACACTGCCGCGAGTGATGGTAGGTCTATCCCACACTGCCATCAGTGATTGTACTTCTGTCCGACCACACTGCCGCCAGTGATGGCCGTTCTATCCCACCACACAGGCACCAGTGATGGTAGTTCTATCCCACCACACTGCCGCCAGTGATTGTAGTTCTATCCCACCACACTGCCGCCAGTGATTGTAGTTCTAACCCACCACACTGCCGCCAGTGATTGTAGTTCTATCCCACCACACTGCCGCCAGTGATTGTAGTTCTATCCCACCACACTGCCGCCAGTGATTGTAGTTCTATCCCACCACACTGCCGCCAGTGATTGTAGTTCTATCCCACCACACTGCCGCCAGTGATTGTAGTTCTATCCCACCACACTGCTGCCAGTGATTGTAGTTCTATCCCCCCACACAGGCGCCAGTGATGGCAGTTCTAACCCACCACACGGTCGCCAGTGATGGTAGTTCCATCCCACCACACTGCCACCAGTGATGGTAGTTCTATCCCACCACGTTGTCGCCAGTAATTGTATTTCTGTCCGACCACACCACCGCTAGAGATGGCAGTGCTATCACACCACAGTGCCACCAGTGATAGTAGTTCTATGCTACACTGCCGCCAGTGATGGTAGTGCTATCCCACCACACTGCCGCCAGTGATTGTAGTTCTATCCCACCACACTGCCGCCAGTGATTGTAGTTCTATCCCCCCACACAGGCGCCAGTGATGGCAGTTCTAACCCACCAGACGGTCGCCAGTGATGGTAGTTCTAACTCACACTGCCGCCAGTGATGGTAGTTCTATCAAACCACACTGCCGCCAGCGATGGCAGTTCTATCCCAGAACACAGCCGCCAGTGATGGCTGTTCTATCCAACCACACTGCCATCAGTGATGGCAGTTCTATCCCAGAACACAGCCGCCAGTGATGGCTGTTCTATCCAACCACACTGCCATCAGTGATGGCAGTTCTATCCCACACTGCCACCAGTGATGGTAGTTCTACCCCATCACACTGCTGCCAGTGTTGCTAGTTCTATCCCAACACACTGCCACCAGTGATTGTATTTCTGTCCCACCACACTGTCGCCAGTGATGGTAGTTCAATCCCACAACACTGCTGCCAGTGATTGTATTTCTGTCCCAGCACGCTGCCGCCAGTGATGGTAGTTCTATCCCTCCACACTGCCGCCAGTGATGGTAGTTCTATCCCACCACACTGCCGCCAGTGATGGTAGTTCTATTCCAGCACGCTGCCGCCAGTGATGGCAGTTCTATCGCACCACACTGCCACCAGCGATGGCAGTTCTATCCCAGAACACAGCCGCCAGTGATGGCTGTTGTATCCAACCACACTACCATCAGTGATGGCAGTTCTATCCCACCACACTGCCACCAGTGATGGCAGTTCTATCGCACCACACAGCCGCCAGTGATGGTAGTTCAATCCCACAACACTGCTGCCAGTGATGGTCGCTCTACCCCACACTGCCGCCAGTGATTGTATTTCTGTCCCAGCACGCTGCCGCCAGTGATGGCAGTTCTATCCCACCACACTGCTGCCAGTCATGCCAGATCTATCCCACACTGCCTCCAGTGATGATAGTTCTATCCCACACTGCTGCCAGTGATAGTAGTTCTATCCCACCACACAGCCGTCAGTGATGGAAGTTCTATCCCACCACACTGCCGCCAGTGATGATAGATCTATCCCACCACACAGCCACCAGTGATGGTAGTTCTATCCCACCACACTGCCACCAGTGATGGTAGTTCTATCCCACACATCCGCCAGAGATGGCAGTTCTATCCCACCACACTGCTGACAGGATTCTATTTCTGTCCCACCAGACTGCCGCCAGTGATGATAGTTCTATCCCACACTGCTGCCAATGATGTTAGGTCTATCCCAGAACACTGCCACCAGTGATTGTAGGAATATCCCACCACACGACCGGCAATCATGGAAGTTCTATCCCACCACACTGCCGCCAGTGATGGCAGTTCTATCCCACCACACTGCCGCCAGTGATGGCAGTTCTATCCCACCACACTGCCACCAGTGATGGTAGTTCTATCCCACCACACTGCTGCCAGTGATTGTAGTTCTATCCCACACAGCCGCCAGTGATGGTAGTTCTATCCCACCACATTACCACCAGTGATGGTAGCTCTGTCCCATCACATAGCCACCAGTGATGGTAGTTTTTTCCCACCACACTGCCACCAGCGATGGTAGTTCTATCTCACCACGCTGCCGCCAGTGATGGTATTTCTATCCCACCACACTGCCACCAGTGATGGCAATTGTATCCCACCACACTGCCACCATTGATGTTAGTTCTATTCCACACTGCCGCCAGTGATTGTAGTTCTATCCCACCACACTGGCACCAGTGATGACAGTTCTATCCCACCACTCTGCCACCAGTGATGGCAATTCTATCCCACCACACTGCCACCAATGATGGTAGTTCTATCCCACACTGCTGCCAGTGATTGTACCTAAGATCCAGGCTGATTTCTCAGCGATTAAACTCAATACTCCCAGACTTTGCTTCCATTCAACCTTTTTCATTTTGTAAACCTTTTTCATTTTGTAAACATTAGTGGGAGTGGTATATAGACCTCCAAACAGTAAGCTGGAGGTTGGGGATGGCATTAATAGGGAAATTAAAGAAGCATGCAATAAGGGCACAGCAGTCATCATGGGTGACTTTAATCTACATATGGATTGGGCTAACCAAATTAGTAACAATACTGTGGAGGAGGAATTCCTGGAGTGTTTACGGGATGGTTTCCTGGACCAATATGTCAAGGAACCAACCAGAGATCAGGCCATCTTAGACTGGGTATTATGTAACGAGAAAGGATTAATTAGCAATCTTGTTGTACGATGCCCCTTGGGTCGGAGCGATCATAATATGATTGAATTCTTCATTAAGATGGAGAATGAAGTCGTTGACTCAGAGACTAGGGTCCTAAATTTAAATAAAGGAAACTACGATGGTCTGAGGCGCGAGTTGGGTAGGATTGATTGGGGAATGTCACTCAAAGGGTTGATGGTGGATAGGCAATGGCAAACATTCAAAGACCAAATGGATGAACTACAGAATTTGTTCATCCCAGTTTAGCATAAGAATAAAACAAAAAAGGTGACTCAACCGTAGCTAACAAGGGAAATTAGGGATAGCATAAGATCCAAGGAGAGGACATATAAATTGGCCAGAAAAAGCAATAATCCTGAGGATTGGGAGCAGTTTAGGATTCAACAAAGGAGGGCAAAGGGATTAATTAAGAAAGGGAAAATAGAATATAAGAGTAAGCTTGCATGGAACATAAAAACTGACTGTAAAAGCTTATATAGATATGTGAAGAGAAAAAGATTGGTGAAGTCAAGCATAGGTCCCTTGCAGTCAGAATCAGGGGAATTTATAATGGGGAACAAAGAAATGGCAGACCAACTAAATACATATTTTGGTTCTGTCTTCACAAAGGAGGACACAAATAATCTCCCAGAGATGCCGGGGAACATAGGATCTGATGAAAGGGTGGAACTGAAAGAAATCAGTATTTGTAGGGAAATGGTGTTAGGAAAATTGATGGGACTGAAGGCCGATAAATCCCCAGGGCCTGATAATCTACATCCTAGGGTATTAAGGAAGTGGCCCTAGAAATAGTAGATGCATTGCTGGTCATCTTCCAGACTCTGGAACAGTACCCATGGATTGGAGGTTAGCTAATGTTACCCCACTATTCAAAAAAGGTGGTAGAGAAAAAGCGGGGAATTATAGACTGGTAAGCCTGACATCGGTAGTGAGGAAAATGCTAGAGTCCATTATAAAAGATGTAATAGCAGAGCGCTTGGAAAGCAGTGACAGGATCGGACAAAGTCAACATGGATTTACAAAAGGTAAATCGTGCTTGACTAATCTACTGGAATTTTTTGAGGATGTAACTGGTAAAATAGATAAGGGAGTACCAGTGGATGTGGTGTATTTGGACTTTCAGAAGGCTTTTGATAAGGTCCCGCATAAGAGATTAGCGTGCAAAATTAAGGCACATGGGTTTGGGGGCAAGGTATTGACTTGGATAGAGAACTGGTTGGTGGATAGAAAGCGAAGATTTGGAATAAACGGGTCGTTTTCCAAGTGGCAGGCAGTGACTAGTGGGGTACCGCAAGGATCGGTCCTAGCACCCCAGCTGTTCACAATATATATGAATGATCTGGACGAGGGAATTGAATGTAATATCTCCAAATTTGCAGACGACACAAAGCTGGGTGGGAGGGTATGCTGTGAGGAGGATATCGTGAACCTCCAGTATGATTTAGACAGGTTGGGTGATTGGGCAGAAACATGGCAAATGCACTATAATGTGGATAAATGTGAGGTTATCCACTTTGGTGGCAATAACAGGAAGGCAGATTATTATTTGAATGGCAATAGATTGGGAGAAGGGGAAGTGCAAAGAGACCTGGGTGTTCTTGTGCACCAGTCGCTGAAGGTAAGCATGCAGGTGCAGCAGGCGGTTAAGAAGGCAAATGGTATGTTGGCCTTCGTAGCAAGAGGGTTTGAGTACAAGAACAAGGATGTCTTGCTGCAGTTGTACAGGGCCTTGGTGAGACAGCACCTTGAATATTGTGTGCAGTTTTGGTCACCTTATCTGAGGAAGGACCTTCTTGCCATGGAAGGAGTGCAGCGAAGATTCACCAGGCTGATACCTGGGATGGCAGGAATGACGTATGAGGAGAGATTGTGTCGATTGGGCTTATACTCACTGGAGTTTAGAAGATTGAGAGGGGATCTCATCGAAACCTATAAAATTCTGTCAGGCATGGACAGACTAGATGCAGGAAGGATGTTTCCGATAGCAGGGGAGTCCAGAACCAGGGGTCATAGTCTAAGGATAAGGGGTAAGCCATTTAGGCCTGAGATGAGGAGGAATTTCTTCACCCAGAGAGTGATGAACCTGTGGAATCCTCTGCCACAGAGGGCGGTGGAGGCCAGTTCATTAAATATATTCAAGAAGGAGTTGGATATATTTCTTGAGGCTAAAGGGATCAAGGGATATGGGGAGAAGGCAGGGACAGGGTACTGAATTTGGATGATCAGCCATAATCTCATTGAATGGCGGAGCAGGCTCGAGGGGCCGAATCGCCTACTCCTGCTCCTATCTTCTATGTTTCTATGTTAATCAATGGCACGTCTTTCGGGGATAGAGAGGCACGTCAGCATTGAACAACTCTTTTCTTTTATGCAAAAAGGACAATGGTCAGAGTAAGGGTTGCAAGAAGACATAATTCCTGGCCCAATTTCTTGTCTCTCTGGCTCAGTACCATACCACACATTGCATAACCCCATTAGGTCAGCTTACAGCAGCTGGCTCTGAAACAATCTTAAATACAAATCTTTTGGTGCTAATGCAAGATATCCTTGAGTAGATCTTACAAGTTAACAGATCCAGCGCAGAACTTCATCCATTTTAATGGGCAGAAATTCTTGCTGGGCACACTAACGTCCACACAAAATTCCCAATATGTGCTCCCATTGAGCAAAACTCTTCTCCAGTAGTGCTCGTTTGTAAAATCTACTCCTAAAATCCTGCATTAGGATCATACTTTGGAAAGCTGGGACTAAATTAATATAAACCAAACTGCTACTGCTGCAGAAAGATACACACAGGTTGAAAACTGTCTTCACATTTCACAGTAACTCAATAATTATGTCTGGAGAAATGGGAATTCTGGGGCTGTAATGCATCCCTGACAAAATTTGGATTACAAATCAATTACAGTTAGTGGTGTCGCTGTGCAACCACTAAAATATTTACAGGAAATACATTCAAATATTTTCATTAAGACAGTAATGAAGGCTGTGTCACTGGCTGGAATTTACATTGCTGACACCTTTACCACTGATTTGTGCTATGTTGCTGATACAGTCTTTTTTACTGAAGACAAACAGTATTCGTCAGAGTCCCTCAGCCATCTATCCAAAGAAACTGACAAGTTTGAAATGAGAATCAACGGGCCCAAGCTAAAAGCAACATGTTTTCATCAATAGCGTTTCTGCAAATCAGAAATAACACCATGGACTATGCTGAATAGTTCACCAGCTTTGGTAACAATGATCACTACAACAGCAGCATTACTGTAGAAACGAACAAAGAATTTATCTTGCCTTATCCATCATGTTCATTTTCATCAGGACCTGTGGCAGGGTATAAGCTTTGAATCTTTTATGCTGCCATATTATGGACACTGCTGCTGTCAAAGTTTGGGCTGGATTTTCTTCAGTAAAACTGCCCGCAATCAGCGATCTAACATTGGGAATTGAAAGAAAACACGGCAGTAAGGAGTCATGCTGAGACTGTGCCCCAAAAAACAGCTGGTCAAATTTTCCTCCAGAGAACCGGCTCGTCAGGTGACTGAACCCCCTGATCCTGCCCCAATGCAGTCAATTGAGACTGTGAGGTTTGCTTCACCCCCACTATTACTCTATCACTGCCCCAGGAAACAGTGCCACTAATATATGATGTTGGGGAAGGCCAGTACAGTGTCCAAGAAGCAGGAGTACTGAACTGAGACCACAGCATCAGGCAATGCTTAAACCTGAAGGTCTTTTATAAACTGGAGGGGACTATCAATTTGTGAAGTCATTTTACATCTTAGGCAATTTAATAATACTGAACTTTACAGTGAGTACGAAAACATTCTGAGGAAAATAATGGATTTCGAAATGGGGCTATCCTAGTTGCTGTGTTTTGGAGAGAAGGATATAGAGAAGAGGATGGAAGAGGATGGAGGATAAGACATCGCAGAAGACATTCACATCTGCAGCACATGGTTTACAGATTTATAAAAGAAAGACTTGCATTTATAAAGCACCTTTCACAACCACCGGACTGCCAATGAAGCACTTTTTGAAGTGTAGTCACTGTTGTAATGTAGATTTAGGAGGTCATAGCTTGATTTATTTCTTTGAGGGGCAGTTAATGGACTCCTCCAACTTATTCACCATCTGTCCTACATGCATGGGACAGTTTCCACAGTCTGCACATGCAATTGGTGCTCCTGTATCATTTTCCTATTGAAAACCAGGCCTCTGAGATCAGTGTTCCTTGGCTCCTCAGCTGAGGGTAGTTGTTTCTCCATCCTCTGGTGAGATACATATGGCTCCTTCTCTTCCCTTCCCCGCTCCTACTGTTCAATTGTGCTCAGTGCTTCACCCAGTAATAGTCTCTCCAACTGGGTGTATCTGGACCGGTGATCAAGTAACTTAAGGTGCATGATGAAGTAGGTGTGGCTGGTGCATGTATATTCACTCTGGAGGTCCTAGGCTGCTCTTCAGGCAGGTCACCAGCTAGGAAAGTTACAAAAGGAATACTTTTAGGAGAGTGAACTCTCACATGTAGCTTTGAAAAAGTAACTGAGCAATAAAAGAAAAAGAAAGACTTGAATTTATATAGAGCCTTTCACGACCTCAGGATGTCCCAAAGTGCTTCACAGCCAACAAAATATTCTGTGTAGTCACTGTTATAATTAAGGTGAATGCCTGGAGACTGTAAACTCACTGTACTGTAGGCAATCCCTTTGGTTACCAACCTGTTCCTGGCAGCTTGCCTCCAAATTCCGCATCCCCCACCACTTCCCCAGTGTGCCTCCTGAGGAGTTAATGCACTTCCTCCTCAAGTCCATTATGTTGTCAAATGGTTGCAGTTCCTACCCTCGTGTGGCACTTCTTTGGTGCTGATTGTGGACAACCTTTTCTTTTACAATGAGAAATCAAATTGAGGAAGGCACTTGACAGATACAACATTTAATTCACCCAAGTGTGTACAACCATTCTGCAGTGAGAATGCTTTCAAGTGCAAGCTAGCAGTAATCTCTTCTCTTTGAGTCTATCACTACCACCCTTGGTCTCTGGCTATGGGAGGAAGCACAGTGGAATGGTGGGAAAGGAATGTGTGTGCAGGGCGTGAGAGGTGGTTTGTGAATATAATTGTCATATTAATTTTGCCAGAGGTAAGATGAGGAGGAATCATTTTACGCAGGGAGTTATTAAGATCTGGAATGCACTGCTTGAAAAAGTGGTGGAAGCAGATTCAATAGTCATTTTCAAAAGGGAATTGGATAAACGCTTGAAGGAGAAAAGATTGCACAGCTATGATAAAAGTACAGGGGAGTGGGAATAATTGAATTTCAAAGAGCCGGCATAGGCACAATGGGCTGATTGGTCTCCTTCTGTGCTGTAAGATTCTATAATTCTATGATTCTGTTTACACTGTGAGGGCATGGTAGGTAGAGAGATGACTCATGTTTCCAGCAGTCATACAGGATGTGCACGGGTACTGCTGACTTTACTTACCTTTAGAATCATAGGCCTAGAAATTCAGTCTGGCCACTTTTGGGGCGGTAAAGTCGGGCGTTCGCTAAAGTTAGCGCCCGCCGGAAAGTGTAGGCCACTTCGCCGAAATTCAGTAGATTTGGCCAAGAGTTTGGGCGAGCGCTGAAACTGGCGTTGCACTGCTATCTTCAGGCGCTAAGCCGGCGATGCGGTCTGATAACGCCGAGGCCGGGCGCAGCGCAGGTGCGGTCATGTTTTGATTGACAGCAGACACCCTGACGCCGGCCAGCTCTTAAAGGGGGAAGGGTCGAATTTGACTGCTGCCATGCCCTGCCTAGTGGAGCCCTGCAGCTAGGCCTCAACACTGCTGGTGGACCCAAATAGCGCCTGAAGCCATGGAGAAGGCCCGTGAACGAGCGCAGCGCTTCTCAGAGCATGCTTTGAGGGTGCTGGTTAATGGTGTGGAAAAGAAAAGAGCGATCTTGTGCCCGGACAGTGGCAAGAAGGCTCCCAGGAGGCAGTACAGGAGAGCCTGGAAGAAAATCGCCCACAGGGTGTCATCCACCAGCGATGTCCCCAAGAGTGCGGACCAATGCCGCAAGAAGTACAACGACCTCACTCGGATGGTGAAGGTGAGTACCCTTTCCAGTGTCCTCCTCATCCTTGCATGTGCACCTCACATTATGGGCAAAGGGACCTCAAAGGCCTAATGGGCAGCCCTCCTCCCGCAGCTATGGCACTGGCATGATCATCAATAGCACTTTCTGCACTTAACACACTGGCCAAGCTATTCGACCATGGGAGGCAGTGCACACAGCAACAGGGCACCACACTGGCCAAGCTATTCGACCATGGGAGGCAGTGCACACAGCAACAGGGCACCACACTGGCCAAGCTATTCGACCATGGGAGGCAGTGCACACAGCAACAGGGCACCACACTGGCCAAGCTATTCGACCATGGGAGGCAGTGCACACAGCAACAGGGCACCACACTGGCCAAGCTATTCGACCATGGGAGGCAGTGCACACAGCAGCAGGGCACCACACTGTACTTAGAGGCCGTCCTTTCTCTTGCAGGCCAAGCTGGCACGGAATTTGAGGAGCCAGTCTGCCACCGGGGGAGGCCGTCCCCAGTACCAGGCGCTCAGTGAGCTGGAGGAGAGCGTGGCTCGACTCATGCGTGGCCGGGTGACTGGCCCTGTTGCCATTGGAGATGCGGACCCTGTACTGGGACCCACTGGTAAGGACATGACCGGTTGGACCTCTCTCGTTGCCCTTGCGCTTCAGATCTACATCCTTTCCCACTGTCCGACCAATGCGCATAATGCCACCACTCATGCCTCCCTCGCTGACGCCCTGTCCTCACTCTAAAGCTACTCTTGTGCCTTCCTGCTTTCAGCTGGTGAGGAGGAGGTGGTCCCTGAAGCTCAGAGTGCCAGGCCCTTGGAGGAGGAGGACGACGAGGACCAGGAGGAAGGCGGCACATCGGGGGAACCCTCATCCGCGCCAGGGGATGGCAATGGAGGGGAGACGTCTGGCCTGGAGGAGAGCCAGGGGGAAGTGTTGCAGGGGGGTGTAGCTCCTGGGCCCAGTGGGGTCGAGGCACGCGGGAAGGGTCGGGCAGCACGGCGGCCTTCTCCCCAGAGGGGGGAATTGTTGCAGGGGAGGGCAGTTCCTGGGCCCAGTGGGGTCGAGGCACGCGGGAAGGGTCGGGCAGCTCGGCGGCCTTCTCCCCAGAGGGAGAGTCCGCCCTCCAGTCCGGAGACGGTCCTCGCCCAGGAGGTGCGCCTCCTTGATGAGATGTCCGCGGCGTCGGAGCGGCGCCACAAGGAGTTCATGGGGGTTGTGGGACAGTTGCCTCAGGCCATTGAGTCCCTGGCTCATAGTGTGGTCGCTTTCGGGGAATCACAGGCCAGGGGGGTCGAGCAACTCGCGGCAGCACATGACAGGGGTGTCCAGCAACTCACGGCAGCGCAGGACAGGGGTGTCCAGCAACTCGCGGCAGCGCAGGACGCGAGTCGCGAGTCCATGAGTGGTGCCGTCCAGACACTGGCAGATCTGATGCGGGCACATACCAGGGCAGTTTGGGCACTCACTTCTGCCACACTCGCTGTGGCGCGGAAGCATCGCCAGGGCACCCGCCGCCCTGCTGCAGCACAGCGGTCTGGCCTCCACCAGATTGCTGCGCTTGCTGCACTGCCAGCCCGGCCGAGTGCCAGTGTCTCTGGCGAACAGCGCGCGCCTGGCATCAGCCAGCTTGCCCCCATTGGTGCAGCCGACACTGCCACTCCCCCAGCCAAGGTGCGACGAGCTGCTGCTGAGACTGATGCTGGCCAGCCACAGCTGCAGCAGTCAGCAGCCGGCCCCTCCCGGGCCGGGCCTCGTCTAGGCCGACCCCCAAGGGCATCTGCCATCACGCATTGTGGCCCTCATGAGCCTTCCCCCAGCCTTGCCACACCCACAGGGCCCAGGTTGAGGTGGAGCAACAGGTCGGGCAGGGGCCGGAGAAGCCTGCATAAGGACTCGCCCTCTCGGCACACCCAGTAGAGTGTGGTGATAGCGGTTTTTTTTATATGGGGGTGTTTGTGTTCTGGGGGGGGCTTATTTTGGTAAGGCCGAAGATGAAGGCATTTTTTGTTTTTATGGGGGTGTTTGTGTTGTGGAGGGGGGGGCTTATTTTTGTAAGGCCGATGATGAAGGCCAATTGGATGGGCAAGTTTTGTTATTCCTCCCCAGGTTGTGGGAGTGACAGATGTTTTTGACTGTTTTTTGGGGGTCTTGTCTGTTTTTCTGTTTCATGTGGGAAGGGCCCTGAGTTTGTAAAATAAAGCTTTTTATTTATTCAGCATGTCCAGGTGTCATGTTTCAAGTGGTTGTTGCGTTAACCGGCTGAGGGCTTGCGGAGCGGCTGCATTCAGGTGCGTTCATTGCCACAGGCCATTCCTTGACAGGGGGCCTAGAAGTGGCATTCAATAAGCCGTCGGCGGATGGCCCTTGGACCTTGTGGCTCCCTCCTGGGCTGGTACTCCTCCTCCTCCTCCTCCTCCTTCTCATGGTCCTCCTGCTCGTCCTCCTGAGGTGGTGGTGCAACGTCAGGTGGCAGTGCCTGAGTCCTGCGGATAGCCAGGTTGTGCAGCATGCAGCACACGACGACGAACTGGGAGACTCTATCCGGCGAATACTGTAGAGATCCGCCGGAACGATCCAGGCAGCGGAACCGTTGCTTGAGGACGCCAATCGTTTGCTCTATGATGTTCCTTGTGGCTTGATGGCTTTCGTTGTATGCCTCCTCCGCTGGGGTCCTGGGCGCGCGGAGCGGGGTCATGAGCCATGTACACAAAGGGTAGCCCTTGTCCCCAATAAGCCATCCCCTTGGTGGAGGCTGTGCCTCGAACATGTCAGCCACAGTAGTCTGGCGCAGGATAAATGCATCGTGGCTGCTTCCTGGAAAGCGGGCATTGACAGCTAGGATGCGCTGCCTGTGGTCACACACCAGCTGTACATTGAGGGAATGGTAGCCCTTCCGGTTGCGGTAATCCTCGGCATTGTCGATCGGTGCCCGCATAGCCACATGCGTGCAGTCAATGGCGCCCTGCACCATGGGGAAGTCCGCGATCCTGCCAAATCCGACTGCACGCTGCTCCTGCCTCTCTAGGGTCATGGGGAAGGAGATGAATTGATGTCTCCTCGCGAAAAGTGCATCGGTGACCTGCCGGATGCAGCGATGCGCGGCGAACTGGGAGATGTTTGCTATGTCCCCAGCAGCGGCTTGGAAGGAGCCGCTTGCATAAAAGTTCAGAGCCACCGTGACCTTCACTTCCACTGAGAGAGATGTCCTGCACATCAGCTGTGGACGCAGATCTCTGTGAAGCAGCTGGCAGATCTCTGCAACCACCTCCCTTCTGAAGCGCAGCCTCTTAACACAATGCGCCGCAGTCATGGTGAGATAGGACACCTGCTGCCGGTATTGCCTGAGTGGGTAAGGCCTACGTTGCCGACGCCTGATGGCCCCTCTGCGTCTAGGCATGGCTGGCCCTCTCACACAGCGTCTGCGAGCCCTTCGCACATAATGCTGCAACTGAGGGTTGGAACCCCATACAGCCCCCATAATAAACTTGAAAACAGTGAAATCACAATGATTCAAATGTCAAAGCTCTGGCCAGAAGCCAAAAATACCTCTCCTATGTTGTCCCAAATCAGTAAGCTCTGTTCCTTGGTCTCTGTCCAGAAATCCAAAGCAGTAAAGTCATTGCAGCAAAATGGCTGGGCTTTATAGGTCAGTGTAAGTGCCCTTTAATTAGCGCTCCCCGAGGCCCACAGGGCCTCTGTTGCGTTCCACTTCACAGTTCTTAACAGCGCCACGCCCACATTGGGCGGGCGCCACTGAATTTCCGGTTTGGGGTGCACAAACAGCGTTGCACGACAAAATGACGTCATAAGCTGCGCGCGCAGCTGAGCGGGCGCAAACACTTTGCGCCGGCGCTAAATGTCAACTGAATTTGGGCGTAGGCGCAGATCGGTCTGCACCTGGACGCTAAGTGCCTAGCGCTGGAAATATACCCCTCTTATGGCGTTAACGGCTGGCGAACGCAACTGAATTTCTAGGCCATAGAATCATAGAATCTTACAGCACAGAAGGAGACCATTCGGCCTGTTACGCCTGTGCCGGCTCTTTGAAAGAGCTCTCCAATTTAGTCCCACTCCCCAACTTTTTCCCCATAACCCTGCAAATTAGTCCCCTTCAAGTACATGTAACCAACTTCTCAACTTGCCCTGCCACATTCAAAGATTTGTGAATGTGCACCCCTAGGTCCCTTTGTTCTTGCACCCCACTCAAAATAGTACCATTTAGATTATACTGTCTCTCCATGTTGTTTCTCCCAAAGTGCATCACTTCACACTTATCCTTATTAAATTGCATCTGCCATGAGTCTGACCATTTCACCAGTATGTCTATGTCCTCCTGAAGTTTGCTATTATCATGCTCACTATTTACTACACTGCCAAGTTTTGTATCATCTGCAAACTTCAAAATTGTACTCCCTATACCCCAATCCAGGTCATTTATATCATACAAATCATACAATCATAGAAGAATGCAGTTCAGCCCATCGAGTCTGTGCGGTCTTTCGAAGAGCAATCCAGTTAGTCCCACTCCCCCGCTCTTTCCCCATATCCCTGCAAATTTTTCTCCTTCAAGTATTTATCCAATTCCCTTTTGAAGGCTACGATTGAATCTGTTTCCACCACCCTATCAGGCAGTGCATTCCAAATCCTAACCACTCGTTGCGTAAAAGTTTTTCCTCATGTCACCTCCGGTTCTTTTTGCCAATCACCTTGAATCTTCTTTCTCTTTATTTACTATATCTAAATCCTTCATGATTTTAAAAACCTATATCAAATCTCCTCTTAGCCTTCTCTGCTCCAAGGAGAACAACCCCAGCTTCTCTAGCCTATCCACATGACTGTAATCCCTCATCCCTGGAACCATTCTAGCAAATTTCTTCTATACCCTCTCCAAAGCCTTCATGTCCTTCCTAAAGTGTGGTGCCCAGATTTTGACACAATACTCAAGCTGGAGCCAAACTATTGTTTTTTATAGGTTTAGTATAACTTCCTGGCTTTTGTACTCTATGGGGATGAAATTGGGTGCCTTTGCACCTCCTGTTAGCGCCCCTGGGGTGCAAATGGCTTTGCGACTGGGCGCGCACTGACATCGACTCCCACCATATTTGGCGGGAGATTTGTGGCGGTGCTACGGCATTGCATCCTGATCTCCTTCGCCTGGAGATTGTGACGTCATCGTCGTGCGCATCACCCCGGCAGCGTTCCGGACCCGAAATTGACTTCTGCCCCCTGCAGCAGCGCCGGTCGAAAACACAGACAGCTGCAGGAGGCGTGCATCGGGCGGCCGACCGCTTCGGGAGTGATGATTAAAGGCGAGGTGGTTGAGGTAAGTAAAAAAAAACCTTCGCGTGTTCCTGCCCGCGATCGATCAGCCCGGCACTCTGCTTGAGCGCCGGGCTGATTGCACGGGATCACGGCTGCCTTGGGGGTCCAGGTAGTTACTTTTTATATTACAGAGCCTGCAGTGATGGCCCTTCCCTTTAAGGGAGGGAAGGAGCCTTTGAACATGGCAGCGCTGCACAGCGGTGTACAACACTGCTGAAATCCCCGCCCCGCCTGCTGCCAATTGCGCTCCAAGAAGGAAGTGGAGCTCTTTAGCTCCTTTTTGGAGCGCAAATGGCAAATTTTTCAAAAGTTTGAAATTATTAGCGCCTGGCACTAATTTTTCAAACTTTTAAGTATTAATGCCCCAAACGGGGCAATAGTGAATTTCTCCCCCTTAGCCTCTATATATAAAGCTTAGGATCCCATATGCTTTATTAACTGCTTTGTTAACCTGTCCTGCCACCTTCAAAGATTTGTGCACAAGCAGCCCCAGGTCTCTTTGTTCTTGCACCTCCTTTAAAATTGTACCATTTAGTGTGTATTGTCTCTCTGCATTCTTCCTACCAAAATGTATCACCTCATACTTCTCTGCATTGAATTTCATCTGTCATGTGTCCATCCATTCCATCAGCCTGTCTATGTCTTCTTGAAGTCTATTACTATCTTCCTCACTGTTTACTAGACTTCCAAGTTTTGTGTCATCTGCAAATTTCGACATTGTGTCCTGTATAACAAGAAAAGTATTGGTCCTAATACCGACCACTGGGGAACCCCACTGCATACTTCTCTCCAGTCAGAAAAAATCTGTTCACCACTGCTCTCTGCCTCCTATCCCTTAGCCAATTTTGTACCCAAGTTACCACTGTCCCTTTAATACCATGTGCTTCTATTTTCCAAATAAGTCTGTTATGAGGTACTTTATCAAATGCCTTTAAAATTTCATATATACATCTACTGCTCTCTGTTACTTCATCAAAGAACCCAATCAGGTTAAGCAGACACGATTTGCCTTTAACAAATTCATGCTGCCTGTCCCTTTTTAACCCATGCTTCTCCAAGTGAGAATTAATTTTGTCATAGAGAATTGTTTCTCGTCGTTTTCCCACCACTGACGTCAGACTGATTAGCCTGTAGTTATCAGGTTTATCCCTCTCCAATTTTTTGAACAGGGGTGTAACATTTGCAGTCATCCAGTCCTCTGGCACCACTTCAATATCAAAGGAACATTGAAAGATTGTGGTCAGGGCTTCTGCTACCTCCACCCTCGCTTCCCTGAGCAACCTCGGATGCATCCCATCTAGACCAGGTGACTTGTTAACTTTGAGTGATGCCAATCTAATTAGCACCTCCTTCCTATCTATATTATTCTATTCAATATCTCTACTCCCCCTCCTCTACTGCAACGTTAACTTCATCCTCTTCTTTTGTGAAGATAGATTCAAAGTACTTGTGCTGTCTCTCTCTAGCAATTTATGTTAGTTTTCCAGTTAATTCAGGGGTTTGAGTAAGTTGGGTCAATTCCCATTGTGTGCTGCCACCTAGTGGCTATTTGGTACCTAGCAACTGCAGTAAAAGTGCAGTAAAGTGCAGTAAAGCACAGTAAGTGCAGTAAAGTAAACTACCGTATACTACAGAGGCACATGCTCTGGGAAGTTATATTGTTCCCACGCCTGAGTCTTGGATATTGTTTGTCTGTAAGTACTTGAGAATGTTATAGATGATTAGTGTACACTGTATGTTGCAGAAAATGTTTAGTTTGTAACTTTTCTCTGTAAGCAAACTTACACAGCTAGCCGTGAAGTGCTCGCTCTCTGTCTAGCTGGTTAACTAATAGCTGTATTTTGATGCACTATGTACAGGGCTAATTTAAAGAGAATGCCTTCCAGTTTGCTAAATGTATATTCACAGTAAGCTGTGTTTCCACGTGTTTGGTAATTTACATGCCAAATGTACTGTGTTGCTCAGGCGTACCTAAATTTGTGTATGCATATCAGTTATGCGCTTGTATACTAATGTGTGCTTCCATTTCTGTGTTGTATTTCAGTTTTACAATAAGAATCTTTCAGTAAAGCTTTACAAGAAAAGTCAAGCCTTGTGATTTTTATGGGAAGATATCAAGTTGTTAGCTACCTGTCTAGCTCTGCATAGGAACGCGCTGTGAGGGCAGAAAATTAAAAAGACAACAACACAGCGGGCTCAAGCACAAGAAGATACCACTCAGCTACCATGAGTCTACGCTCAGGAAGACAATATACCATAGAGGACGTCGACCAGCCAATCGAGAAGCATGAGCCTCTCCGAGCAAATGGTGCCAAGTCACAGTCCTCTAAAGCATCCTCTAGATCATCTCGGCGGTCCAGCAGACCGTCGTCGCCGACAGCTTCTGCAGCCGCCAAAGCACGTGCCAAGGCAAAAGCTGCCCAGGCTCAATTGTCCTTCGCTGAAAACGAAGCTAGTGTGATGAAGCAGAGAGCTGACCTCGACACTAGTGTGATGAAGCAGAGAGCTGACCTTGACGCTAGTGCGATGAAGCAGAGAGCTGACCTCGACGCCAGTCTCCACATTCTCCAAAGCCAGAGAGCTGCCGCTGCCGCTGAAGCTGAAGCTGCAGCTTATGAAGGTGAGGAGAATGAAGGCGGGGAGCCCAGCCATGAAGCATATGTTCTAGAACAGCCCCTCAGTCCAGTGCAACGTACAAGTGAGTATGTCCAACAACACTCCAAATTGTTCTTCAAGGAAACATCTAGGTATCTCGACGCAGAACCAGCTACTCACCACAGTAGCAAACAGCCTGTTTTTGGAGACACTGAGCTTAAAGGAGAAGAAACAAGTAAGACTTACCTGCAGAGACCGCCACAGCACTCGGCCAATCCAGCCAAGCAGTCCTCACCCGAGCCACAAGGTGCACAAGACCTCGCTAGGTACCTTATCCGCCGAGAATTGTTAAGTTCAGGCCTTCTAGAATTTGATGACCGTCCTGAAAATTATTGGTCATGGAAAGCGTCCTTCCTGAGTACCACCAAGGACTTGAATCTGTCAGCCAGAGAAGAACTAGATTTGATGACAAAGTGGCTTGGAGCTGAGTCGTCAGAACAGGCGAAGAGAATTCGCTCAGCGCACGTCCGCAATCCCACAGCAGGCCTCAATCTGGTTTGGCAACGTCTCGAAGACTGTTATGGGACACCAGAAGTCATTGAACACGCACTGCTCAAGAAGATTGAGGACTTTCCGAAGCTAACCAACAAAGATAATGTCGAGCTCCGAGAACTGGGCGACATTCTCCTCGAACTGGAGTGTGCTAAGGGAGAAGGTTACCTGACCGGCCTCTCGTATTTGGATACAGCTCGTGGGGTAAACCCAATATTGGAAAAGCTCCCCTACAACCTTCAAGAGAAATGGATAGCTAAGGGATCCAAGTACAAGGAGGACAATGGAGTGGCATTTCCCCCCTTCTCTCTCTTCTCCAGGTTCGTCCAACAACAGGCAAAGGTGAGGAATGATCCAAGTTTCACTTTCTCCACCTCCAGCAGTTACGCTCCTTCGAGAACAGAGAAACCCACAAAGTACAGCAATAAAGCCTCTGTGAGCGTGCACAAAACAGATGTTCTAGCCGAACCCCCAGTCAATCATCCAGTTCTGCTGGGAATAAAGTGGATGACCCAGATCATCAGTGTCCAATACACAAGAAGCCCCACCCACTCAAAAAGTGTCGAAGCTTTAGAGACAAGCCTATTGATGAGCGCAAATCATACCTGAAAGAGAATCGTATCTGCTTCAGGTGTTGTGGGTCGACTATGCACATGGCAAAAGACTGCAAGGCAACAATCAAGTGCTTTGAGTGCAACAGTGAAAAACACATCACAGCCCTGCATCCAGGTCCTCCTCCTTCAACCATCGAGAGTGCTGCGGTTGACAAAGAGGATAGCGGGGAGCAAAGCGAAAGCACATCTTCTTCAGTCACCTCCAAGTGTGCAGAGGTTTGTGGAAATGCAAGCAGCCCACGCTCATGCTCCAAAATCTGCTTGGTTAAAGCATATCCTGCAGGGAGAAAGGAGAAGGCAATCAAAATGTATGCAGTGCTTGATGAGCAAAGTAACAAGTCTCTAGCGAAGACAGAATTCTTCAATCTCTTTGAAGTCAAGGCCAGCGCAGCTCTGTACATGCTAAAAACCTGTGCAGGGACAACAGAGACTACGGGTAGGAGAGTTGGGAACTTCATGATCGAGTCCATGGATGGGAAACTACAGCTTCCCCTCCCCACCTTAATTGAGTGTGACATGATGCCAGATGATAGGATGGAAATTCCCTCCCCAGAGGTCGCACGCCATCAGCCCCACCTACAGCCAGTTGCCAACAAGATTCCAGCTGTGGACCCGGACGCTCCAATCCTCCTGCTCTTGGGAAGAGACATCTTAAGGGTGCACAAGGTGCGTGAGCAAATCAACGGGCCCCACAATGCTCCTTATGCGCAGCGGCTTGACCTGGGATGGGTCCTCGTGGGTGGAGTTTGCCTGGGAACAGTCCACAAACCAACGGGTGTCAACGTCTATAAAGCAAACGTGTTGCACAACGGTCGCACATCCTTTCTCAGCCCATGCCCAAACAGGATCCAGGTAAAGGAAGACTACGATGGCATGACGCAGCATCATAGGTCAACCTCCTCTGCCTGTGAGGAAGAGGCAGGCCTCACTGTGAGCACAGACAGCCTAGGATGCTCAGTGTTTGAAAGGTCAAGGATGATGACAAGCCAGCACTATCCATGGACGACAAAGCTTTCCTAACCATCATGGATGAGGAGGTTTACCAGGACGATGGACACAGCTGGGTGGCACCCTTACCATTTCACTCTCCCAGACGCCGTCTTCCGAGTAACAGGGAACAAGCTATGAAGCGCCTCTGCTCACTCAGGAGAACACTGGAGAAAAGGCTAGAAATGAAGGGCCATTACATAGAGTTCATGCAGAAGATGCTGGACAACGACCAAGCCGAGCCTGCTCCACCTCTGGAGGAAGGTAAAGAACACTGGTACCTGCCAACATTCGGTGTGTATCACCCACAAAAGCCAGACCAGTTACGAGTTGTGTTTGATTCAAGTGCTGAATGTAAAGGAGTGTCTCTGAACGATGTACTCCTCAGCGGCCCAGACTTGAACAACACCTTGTTGGGAGTTCTTCTGCGGTTCAGGAAAGAACCTGTAGCCCTGACAGCAGATGTGCAGCAAATGTTTTATTGCTTCGTCGTCCGAGAAGACCACAGGGACTATCTCCGCTACCTGTGGCATGAGGACAACGACATCAACAAGAATGTGGTGGAGTACAGGATGAAGGTCCACGTGTTTGGAAACAGCCCTTCACCTGCTGTGGCTATCTACTGCATGAGGCGAGCCACTCAAAAAGGTGAGCAAGAATATGGCTTCGATGCGAAGCATTTTGTTGAGAGACAGTTCTATGTTGACGATGGTCTTACCTCGGTTACCACACCTGAAGAAGCAATAGATCTCCTGACAAGAACCAGAGCGATGTTGGCAGAGTCCAACCTGAGACTACACAAGGTAGCATCGAACAGTGGACAGGTGATGGAAGCCTTCCCTGCAGAGGACCGTGCCAAGGATCTGAAGGATTTGCACCTTGGAGTGGATCCTCTCCCCCTTCAACGGAGCCTGGGGCTCTCCTGGAACCTGGAAACAGACAGCTTCACATTCCTGGTGTCCCGTGAAGAAAGGCCATTCACACGGAGAGGCGTCCTGTCCACAGTCAACAGTTTGTACGACCCTTTGGGGTTCGTAGCTCCCATAACAATGCAAGGAAAAGCATTAGTACGGGAACTCTCATCGGATCAGAGTGAGTGGGATGCTCCACTCCTCCCAGAAAAAGAAGCAAAATGGAACCTATGGAAGGAGTCCTTGAAGGCTCTCGAAGACCTGCACATAGAGAGGTGCTACATTCCAGGCTCGCTGTCTTCAACACAGAGAAGAGAGCTGTGCATCTTCTCAGACGCTTCCACAGTAGCAATAGGAGCTGTGGCCTACTTGAGAGCAGCTGACACCGATGGGAAATACCATGTGGGATTCGTTATGGGGAAGTCCAAGTTGGCCCCTCGGCCTGCCCACACCATTCCACGTCTCGAGCTTTGTGCAGCTGTGTTGGCTGTTCAACTGTACGAGTTGATCAGAGATGAGATTGACATCGATGTGGGCGCCGTCAAGTTCTTCACGGACAGCAAGATTGTACTTGGTTACATCCACAACTCCACAAGAAGGTTTTATGTGTATGTTTCCAACCGGGTGACTCGTATCAGACGATCCACTCACCCTGACCAGTGGTGCCATGTCTCCACAGACCTGAGCCCTGCAGACCATGCTGCCAGGTCTATACCAGCAGCACACCTACAGCAAAGCAGTTGGTTCTCGGGCCCCTCTTTCCTGTCTAATGTCAACACAGAGGAGACTCCTGAGTCCAATCCCTTCACCCTTGTGGAGCCTGAAGCTGATACTGAGATTCGGCCTGAAGTTACGACCCTGGTCACCAAAGCCTCAGAATCTCAGTTGGGCTCACAACGCTTCGAGCGATTCTCAAGCTGGAGAACACTCTGCCGAACCACAGCCCGACTCATTCATGTAGCAGCATCCTTCAAGGGGAATTCGGACAACGTAGAACGCAAAGGATGGAAATGTTCTAAAGAAGTATCCAGCACAAGTGAGCTTTCACAAGCCAAAGGTGTGATCATTCACTCTGTCCAGCATGATGTCTTCAAGGAGGAATTCAAATGTTTTGAAGAGGGACAGACATTCCCCAAGCAAAGCCCACTTAAAAAGCTCAACCCAGTTACAGACGAAGATGGTTTGCTCCGGGTTGGAGGGCGCATATCATCCGCAGACTTGTCAAGAGAAGAAAAGCACCCTCTGATCATCCCGCGCACCCATCACATTGCCACACTACTCGTGAGATACTATCATGAGCAAGTGGCTCACCAAGGACGACACATAACAGAAGGAGCTATCCGAGCAGCCGGACACTGGATAATCGGGAGCAAGCGTCTGGTTTCTTCCGTTATCCACAAGTGTGTTACCTGCCGCAAGCTACGAGGGAGGTTAGAGGACCAAAGAATGACAGACTTGCCCGCTGACAGACTCACTCCAGAGCCTCCATTCACCAGCGTGGGCCTTGACGTCTTTGGGCCATGGACCATCATGACGCGTCGCACAAGAGGAGGTAGTGCAGGCAGCAAGCGCTGGGCGGTGCTCTTTACGTGCATGTCTACCAGAGCTGTGCACATTGAGCTGATCGAATCCATGTCAACAGACAGCTTTATCAATGCCCTGAGGAGGTTTTTCTCAATCCGTGGTCCAGCCAAACTTCTCCGCTCTGACAGAGGGACTAACTTCATGGGTGCCTGTAAGGAGTTGGACACCCACACGGACGACGCAGCGGTAGGAAGCTACCTCCAAAAGAAAGGATGCACGTGGGTGTTTAACCCCCCACATTCATCCCACATGGTTGGTTCATGGGGGAGGCTCATCGGTGTTGCCAGTCGTATTCTGGATGCTATGCTGCTTCGGACGGGACCTACTCATCTCACACATGATGTCTTAAGCACTCTCATGGCTGAAGTCATGGCGATCATGAATGCAAGACCCCTGGTGCCGGTGTCCACTGACCCAGACATGCCTGCAGTGCTCACCCCAACGATGCTCCTGACTCAAAAGATGAGTGCTATTTCAGCCCCCTCTGGAAACTTTGACAATGCTGAGCTGCACAGGAAGCAGTGGAAGCAAGTCTAGTGTCTTGCAGACACTTTTTGGAAGAGATGGAGAGGAGAGTATTTGTCCACCCTACAGAGCCGTAGGAAATGGACAGAAGACAAGCCAAATGTCAAAGTGAGAGATGTTGTCTTGCTGAAAGACAGCCAAGCACACAGAAATGAATGGCCAGTGGGACTGGTTGTCAAAACTCTGCCGAGCAGGGACAAGAGGGTCCGCAAGGTAGAGGTGAAGATTGTCAAGGAGGGTACTGTCAAAGTGTTTCTGAGGCCAGTCTCAGAGATCATAGTCCTCCTTTCTGAAGAAACCTAGAGAACAGATTCTGAGTATGTTTGCAGCCAAAGGGCGTTTTCTTTAGGTTTATTTTGTATCTGTAGTGGTACAATGGAATTGTACCAAGCGGGGAGTGTGCTGTCTCTCTGTAGCAATTTATGTTAGTTTTCCAGTTAATTCAGGGGTTTGAGTAAGTTGGGTCGATTCCCATTGTGTGCTGCCACCTAGTGGCTATTTGGTACCTAGCAACTGCAGTAAAAGCGCAGTAAAGTGCAGTAAAGCACAGTAAGTGCAGTAAAGTAAACTACCGTATACTACAGACCTACAGAGGCACATGCTCTGGGAAGTTATATTGTTCCCACGCCTGAGTCTTGGATATTATTTGTCTGTAAGTACTTGAGAATGTTATAGATGATTAGTGTACACTGTATGTTGCAGAAAATGTTTAGTTTGTAACTTTTCTCTGTAAGCAAACTTACACAGCTAGCCGTGAAGTGCTCGCTCTCTGTCTAGCTGGTTAACTAGTAGCTGTATTTTGATGCACTATGTACAGGGCTAATTTAAAGAGAATGCCTTCCAGTTTGCTAAATGTATATTCACAGTAAGCTGTGTTTCCACGTGTTTGGTAATTTACATGCCAAATGTACTGTGTTGCTCAGGCGTACCTAAATTTGTGTATGCATATCAGTTATGCGCTTGTATACTAATGTGTGCTTCCATTTCTGTGTTGTATTTCAGTTTTACAATAAGAATCTTTCAGTAAAGCTTTACAAGAAAAGTCAAGCCTTGTGATTTTTACGGGAAGATATCAAGTTGTTAGCTACCTGTCTAGCTCTGCATAGGAACGCGCTGCGAGGGCAGAAAAGTACTCATTCAGTACCTCCGTCATGCCTCCTGCCTCCACAAAAGATTTCCTCCTTTGTCCCTAATCGACCCCATCATTCCTTTAACTATCCTTTTACATCTTGTATGTTTATAAAATGTTTTTGGGTTCCTTTTATGTTACCTGCTAATCTTTTCTCATATTATTTGCCCTTATATCCTTTTTCAATTCCCCCCTGTACTCTGTATTCTGCCTGGTTTGCTACTGTATGCTGTACTTGACATTTGTCATAAACCTCCTTTTTCTGTTTTATTTTAACCTCTATTTCTTTTGTCATCCAGGAAGCTTTAGCTTTGGATGCCTCATCTTTCCTCCTTATGGGAATATGCCTTGTTTGTACCCAAACTATCTCCACCTTGAAGGCCTACCATTGCTCATTTACTGTTCTCCTGGCCAATCTTTTTTCTCGTCCACCTGTGCAAGTTCACTTCTCAAACACTCAAATTGGTTCTATTCACTTTGGGTAGTTTCACCTTTTATTTTTCTTTGTCCCTTTCCATAACTTCTTTAACCCTAATTATATTATGATCACTATTAACCAGATGTTCTCCCACTGAAACACACTCCACTTGCCCTACTTCATTCCTCACAACAAGATCCAGCACTGCTTCATTACTCGTTGGGTTAGAAAAATATTGGCCTGGAATTTGAGGTTGTAATGATGGTGAAACTGTCAGCGCTCACTGTCATTACTGTGTAAAATTGACAGCAACTTCTGGCTTTCGCACATACACAGTTAAACGCAGAAATCCAAAAGTTGCTGTCAGTGATAGCCTGCTCCTCCATAGGGTGTGCTGTTGCAGTCTTCACAGGATCAACACAGGCTCAGTGAATTGACGTGAGCCTCAACTTTTTACGTACTATTCTCGCTGTAAAAACAATTGAAAATGTAAAGCCTTGTTGAATGAAGTGTAACTGAGTTTTTAACAGTGTACTAAGTCATAATTACTGCTGAATAACCTCTCTGGCCCTGAAAAACTAATTTTATAAGTGTGGAGTCTCATTCCCTCAGAAGAACATTTAAAAATTCTATGATTTTTAAAATAATAAAAATTACTTTTTATTTTATTTTTTAAATTTCATTTATGATATTTCAGCTTCTACCTTAATTGCAAGTGCATGTTCCAATCTTTATTTCACTTTCTATACAATGTCCTAAAATGTGAATTGTAATCCTTGCTTTTTACTTCCTCCTTTGCTGTCTGTGAGAATTCTTCAATCTGATTGGCTCATCAGCCGGCCTGCTGCTTGCACTGTTGCTAGATGCCACAGATGGTGGCAGATTCAAAGTCACATCGGAATAGAGGAATTCGACACACTAGAGCCTGTTAAATCTTTGTGGGCAGCTTTTTTCAAGATCAGCGGTGAGCACCATCCCTTCGCTGCTGACTGCAAAATCTGAGCCATTGATTAAGAAAGTTCTCGTGTACAGATTTTATGAATTCTTTACCCTCCTTGCCCTTTACTCTGTTTTCTCCCCCAGTCTATATTAGGATAATTGAAGTCCCCTATTATTACTGCTTTATTATTTTTAAATGTCTCTGAAATTTGCCTTCTGATTTGCTCCTCAATCTCCTTCTCACTATTTGGGGGTCTATAGTAAACATCTAGCAATGTAACAGCCCCTTTTCTGTTTCTTAACTTAACCAAATAGATTCAGTCTTTGACCCTCTATTATGTCATCCCTCTGTAGGACTGTAATGTTATCCTTGGTCAATACTTCCACCCACTCCTTTCCTTTTCCCTTCCCTATCCATTCTACAAGGAATACATTGCAGCCAGGAATGCTTAGTTCCTATTCCTGCCTATGTTTAAGCCAGGACTCCCTTTGCCAAACTTTTGAGGTCATTAAATTGTTTCTGGCACTATTCTGCCATTGGTGGGGTGTTTGATGTGACACTGACTGCCTGAACCATCTCCCTCCATATTGCTTGCACCACCCTCTTCTAGAGCTTCCTCCCTTGGGTGCCAAAGACATGTGGTCTCCTTGCTTTTATCTCTGCCGATATTCTCTAGAGTTTAGAAGAATGAGAGGTGATCTCATTGAAACATACTAAATCCTTACAGGACTTGACAGGGTAAATGCAGGAAGGATGTTTCACCTGGCCGGGGAGTCTAGAACCAGGGGTCATAGTCTCAGAATAAGGGATCAGCCATTTAGAACTGAGGTGAGGAGAAATTTCTTCACTTAGAGGGTGGTGAATCTTTGGAATTCTCTACCCCAGAGGGCTGTGGAGGCTCAGCTATTGAGTAGATTCAAGACAGAGATCGATAGATTTTTGAATATTAAGGGAATCAAGGGATATGGGGACAGTGCAGGAAAGTGGAGATGAGGTAGAAGATCAACCATGATCTTATTGAATGGCGGAGCAGGCTCGAAGGGAAAATGGCTTATTCCTGCTCCTATTTCTTATGTTCTTGTGTTCTGCCAACAGATACCTCATGGAACTGTCCAAAAATATGTGGGCTGTTGCCACAACTGATGACCTAGATGCTGCTCCACCTTCTGCAGTTTGAGAACTCAGTGCTTCTGATCCTTTAAGCAGCTGCAGCCTTTTAGGAACTGCAGCAACATTGCATTTCCCTCCTGCTAAGCAACATAAGAGCAGGGATATAGGTTAAAACCCAACCTGCATATCAAATGAGGCCCTCTCCTGGAAAATACATTGGGGTTCCAGTATTGTCACCCTACCATGTTTCCGGCAGGTGGAAGAAAATCCAGCTCTTTGACTCAGTTCAGGGCCCAACTACAACGACTATTAGTCTTCAACATGCAATTTCAATGCTACCTGCTCTGCATTAGCTGGTAACACATCACAAATGACACCAGTCATCATTGAACTAAAGCCGACCCATTAACAGCAATGCTGGATAACAAATCTTTATGCTACTTTAGACATAATACTCCGTATTCTGCATGGCACTGTTTAACCAGATCTTCTTTGTCGACCTGCAACCACAAGAACTGAAGTGTCCACAAGGGCGACCACATGCTTGCTGGGTTAATTAACTCAATCTTCAGATGCACCTGTAACAATTATTTTACAAGCTGCCTGATCAATATCACACAGAACCGAAGCGTCTGCTGCCATCTTGTTTCCAACTACAAGATATTCAACCATGTGGAACTGATTGCTTGGTTGATCTTCTACTATTATCGTATGTCCTACAAAATATTCAAATGTAAATTTTCTAATCATCTAAAAGAAAGAACTTGCATGTATGTAGCCCTTTTCATGACCTCAGGACATCCCAAAGTGCTTCACAGCCAAATAATTATTTTTGCAGTGTAGTCACTGTTGTAATGTCGGGAAACATGGGAATCAATTTGCGCACAGCAAGGTCCCACAAACAGCAATGAGATAATTACCAGATAATCTGTTTCAGTGATGTTGGTTGAGGGATAAACATTGGCCAGGATACTGGGGAAAACTCCCCTGCTCTTCTTTCAATAGTGCCATGGGATCTTTTACATCCATCTGAGAGGGCAGAGGGAGCCTCGGTTTAACATCTCATTTGAAAGGTGTCACCTCCAACAGTGAAGCACTGCACTGAAGTGTCAGCCTAGATTATATGCTCCTTTCTATCCTTACTTGTGTTATATGATTCTTTCCTGGCAGTACTTAGGTTGAAAATAGGGCATTAATTTATTACATGCCATGATGCCTGTTCAGAAGCTGTGCAAGTACATCATTGGTCAGACTTGAAGCCATATAATATCATGGGTGCATTTAGCTGACAGTGCCCAGGAGGAAGGTGGCTAGAGCATGTCCATAGACTTTGATTTAAACTTAATACTGGAGGTTTGGGAGAGACAGAGCTCTCATTAATTGTTGGTAACAAACGCCAGTCTTTCTTTGCAGACATATACCAACATCAGGGAAGAGTTGTCTGGATTTCAGTCTGGAAAACACTTTTTCTTCTGTGTTTGAGGTGGTATTGCACCAAGTTGGGTCTTCTAAAACTCCAGAAGTGTGACTTGATCCTGGGTGCTCTTTGTAAAGTGGGAATTGACACATTGTTGGATAATGTGGTGAAGACCTGCATTTCATTTTGTAAATAATAATCTTGAAGGATGAGAATTCCATTGGGCTAACTTAGTAACATTTAACATTCTCCTGATCATGACACTGCTGTCATCTTTCTAATGATGATGAATCTGCACAATTTAATAGTTGCAATCTAATTCAGGAGGAGTGTTCCATTACCCACCAGACTGCCACCCCTTGCTCTGACAAGCCACCATGCCACAAAATAATACTAAGAAGCTGCAACACTTCACTAAGAGCTGTTTAATTTTTTCTTCATACTTCAACTTTTGTGTTCTATAATAGAGCATATGCCTTCTGAACTTGAAGAATTTATCAAATCCTAGTGAGCTAACATGATCGCAAACACTCTGACGAAATTCTTCCTGCCATGCCATCTGTGCTATACCATAGTCACAACTTCAAACAGCGCACAATCTAACAATTTATTTTCTCAATTCCTTTGTTGATCATCAGCCATGCATTCTGAAATGAGCAGCATTGAAGACTGAGCTAGTCGGAAATTACAATTCTTTAACATATATTAATTAAAGAATTGCAAAAATCGGGAATAGTCAGGGTCTCTTTGAATTATTTTTTAATGTTGACGAGGCTAACTTATCCTGAAAGACTAAGTCCTGAGTAGATGTGTTCAATCTTTTTGTCTATCTGGGTTGCTTAGGTGCATACCATGAAGCGTCACAGGCCACGTATAAAGCCTGGGTCACTGTTCTCATTAATCTACGTGTGTTTCAAGCTGCTGATGCTTTCACGTCTTGGCGCTCTAATTTAGGATTTAAACACTGATGAGGCAACTGCATTAAGACCCGCCCTTTCCAAACTTCTAGGCCAATGAAGTTCAAATAGGACAAACCTGCATGAAATTGATATTAAGTGCAAAAAGAAGTGAATTGTATAGATTTTATAGGCTGGATTGCCTGAGCTTGAAGGTCACATTTGAACCACAGGCTGCAATTTGTACACCTCCCCATTTACAGTTAGTTTCATGAGTGAAAACAATGCGTGTGTTGGACTCGCTGTGTTTTTCAGGTTCAAACACTAACATTTGTAAAGTTTTTGGTTTGAAAATCCACAAATTGCAATGTTGGTGTAATTTCTCGGACCCTCCAGCACTGACCCCGCTGGAGTTTGTGCAACCAGTGGGAAGGCCACGGGATCGCTGGGTGCATGCACCATACCGGGCATGGCTCGGCGCCTGCTTGCTCATGGCACTCAAACTCCAGCACCCGACAGCCCATGGAGTGGAGTGGGGGATATTGGCCAGTCCCATTGGCCCCTGTAAAAATATTTTCTGAAATAACCCATTCTTTTCCTTCGGTCACTAACAACTTGGAAAGTTAGGGCAGCGGGGCCCCAGGAGTGAGTCAATATTTGCCGGGTGGAAAAGTTTGAACACTTTACTGATGAGAACAGTCTCCCAGTACCTGGAGTTCGGCTGAAATGTGGATCGTTCACAGTGGTAACGTTAATCCAATAACACGGAGCGGCCTGTACAACTTATTTATTTTAAAATAAGAAGCTGATCTGGTAATTAAATAACACGGGGAGGTACCTGCGGTTTCCCAATGAGTTAGAAGTCGACATCGGATATTTCATTCTTTTGTGATGGAAGGATCTACTTGCTTTTAAGAAGAAATTGCTGCATTTATTACTAATGGTAATATGTGATGTGATGTGACACCATCTGTGCTAACTTTATGTACATTTTTGGGCACTAATTGCGTTTTATTGCTTGAAGCCTGTAAATGTGATACTCTTTCAGAATCGTGGCGGTGAGCTGTCAGAATGCATCAGTAACGGGTGAGTGACGGGCACGTTGATTTGAAAGCAGAGAAGTGCACGCCTCCTGATCCTGTGCTTGTGTCTCACTGTCTGGTCATCTGCAATTCAGTGATTTGATGAAGCAGAAAGAAACATTGATCGAAGCAAACAATGATTTATTACCTGACACGGAAGGGAGTTAAAAATCAAAAGCTGTCATACAGGGCGACAGCGGAATAAGTGGAAGCAGAACGCGATCAACTAAATTGATCTGATCTGATAGATGACATTTCTCATAAGGTGTTTCAGTTGGCGAGTGCTAAAGTTATAGAACACCAGGCTTTGGACAGCATGAATAGGTACTTGAATAAGGAAGTCCATGTTGTAGAATGCATTTACTGGGGAAGGAAGACAATGAAAACCTAGTCATGGAAATATGAGTCCAATAAATAAAGCCCCAGATGGCAGGTTCTACAGGTACACGCTGCATGGGACGGTTACCAACCAGAACTTCTGATCCAACCAGCATTGAATAGTTCACCAGTGCATTTACAACAATCTCTCTCTTTGAGCAGCTTTCAAAAATTACACTTTTTTTTAACAGTGTCAGAAAGAACTTGCATTTATAAAATAGCTTTCACAACCTCAGGACCTCCCAAAGTGCTTCACAGCCAATGAAGCACTTTTGAGGCATAGTCACTGTTGTGATGTCGGGGAGTGTGCCACCAATGTGCACACAGCAAAGTCCCACAAGCAGCAATGAGACAAATGATCAAATAATCTGCTTTAGTGCTGTTTGTTGAGCATTAAATATTGGCCAGGACACCAGGAGAATGCCACTGCTCTAATTTAATAGTGGCATGGGATCTTTTACCTCCTCCTCAGAGGACAGAGGGGGCATCAGCACCATAGCTCATCCAAAAGGCAGCACCTCCAACAGTGGAGCACTCCCTCATGGAGGTGTCAGCCGATATTACATGCTTAGGTCTCTGGAGTGGGGCTTGAACCGATGACCGTTTGACTCAGAAATAGGACAGCTACCACTGAGCCAAGGCGGATACTCATTGTTGCAGTTCATGCTTTTTTCCACTCTCGCCTCCTCCTGCCACACTTTCAATTTAAACTGGGAATATAGCTAAGAGGCAGCGTACCCCACTGAATCATATAGTAGGCCCATGTCCGTACACACTGCGGGCCCCATGTCCGTACACACTGCGGGCCCCATGTCCGTACACACTGCGGGCCCCATGTCTGTACACACTGCGGGCCCCATGTCCGTACACACTGCGGGCCCCATGTCCGTACACACTGCGGGCCCCATGTCGGTACACACTGCGGGCCCCATGTCGGTACACACTGCAGGCCCCATGTCCGTACACACTGCGGGCCCCATGTCCATACACACTGCAGGCCCCATGTCCGTACACACTGCGGGCCCCATGTCCTGTGGTCGCAGTCGGAGAGGGGCCTGAACTCACTGTGAGCAGCCGAGGAGGAGCGGACCTAGCCGGGAACCAGAGCAGAGGCCAGTAAATAAAGAGCGCGGTTGGAGAGGGGCCTGAACTCACTGAGAGGAGAGAGAGAAGTAAAAAGTAATCAAAGTGTGATGTCACGAGAAAGCAGGTAAGTGATTGGTTGGTGAGTATTTCTCTCTTTCTTCCAAACTTAAATTTTGTGGTTTATGGTTGCTAAGGTCTCTGTTGTGTAGCGGGGACTGCTGGTAAACAAGGGCCCTTGAGTATATCATTTAATTATAGTGTAATTGGTGGGATTGATTTGATTTAATTTAATTTCAATTAATTAAAGGGTAAGTCATGGCAGTACAGCTCAGCGCCATGGTATGCTCCTCCTGCACTATGTGGGAAATCATGGACACTTCCTGTGTCCCTGATGACCATGTGTGTGGGAAGTGTATCCAGCTGCAGCTACTGGCAGAATGCATTGTGGCACTGGAGCTGTGAATGGATACATACTGGAGCATTCGCGATGCTGAGGACATTGTGGATAGCACGTTTAATGAGTTGGGCACACCACAGGTAAAGGCTGCACAGGCAGGAAGGGAATGGGTGACTGCCAGGCAGAGTAGTAGGTGCAGGCAGGTAGTGCAGGGGTCCCCTGTGGCCACCCCCCTCTCAAACAGATATACCGCTTTGGATATTGTTGGGGAGGATGGCTTATCGGGGGAAGGCAGCAACAGCCAACTTCCTGGCACCATGGGTGGTTCTGCTGCATAGGACGGGAGGAAAATAGGGGTAGAGCTATAGTAATAGGGGATTCTATTGTAAGGGGAATAGATAGGCATTTCTGCAGCTGCAAACGAGACTCCAGGATGGTATGTTGCCTCCCTGGTGCAAGGGTCAAGGATGTCTCAGAGCAGCTGCAGAGCATTTTGGAAGGGGAGGGTGAACAGCCAGTTGTCGTGGTGCATATAGGTACCAACGATATAGGTAAAAAATGGGATGAGGTCCTAAAAGCTGAATATAGGGAGTCAAGAGGTAAATTAAAAAATACGACCTCAAAGGTAGTAATCTCAGGATTGCTACCAGTGCCACGTGCTAGTCAGAGTAGAAATAGAAGGATATTTCAGTTGAATACGTGGCTAGAGGAATGGTGCAAGGGGGAGGGATTCAAATTCCTGGGACATTGGAATAGGTTCTGGGGGAGGTGGGACCAGTACAATCTGGATGGTTTGCACCTGGGCAGGACCGGGACCGATGTCCTAGGGGAGTGTTTGCTAGTGCTCTGGGGGAGGGTTTAAACTAAAATGGCAGGTGTTTGGGAACCTGTGCAGGGAGACAGAGGAAAGGGAAACAAGGATAGAAGCAAAAGAGAGGAAGGAGAAAAGCAAAGGTGGCAGTCAGAGAAATCAAGGGTTTAAATCAAACATGGCCACAGTAAATAATAATTCAAAAGGTCGAAGAGTGTTAAAAAAACAAGCCTGAAGGCTTTGCGTCTTAATGCGAGGAGCATTCGTAATAAGGTGGATGAATTAGCTGCGCAATTAGAGGTAAACGGATATGATATGATTGGGATTACGGAAACATGGCGCCAGGGTGACCAAGGCTGGGAACTCAACATCCAGGGGTTTTCAGTATTCAGGAAAGACAGGCAAAAAGGAAAAGAAGGTTGGGTAGCATTGCTGGTTAAGGAGGGGATTAACACAATTGTAAGGAAGGATATTAGCTCTGATGATATGGAATCTGTATGGGAGAACTGAGAAATACCAAGGGGCAGAAAATGTTAGTGGGAGTGCTATACATACCCCCAAACAGTAATGCGGAGGTTGGGGATGGCATTAAATGGGAAATTAGAGACGCGTACAATAAGGGTACAGCAGTTATCATGGGTGACTTTAATCTACATATAGATTGGGCCAACCAAGTTAGTAACAATACTGTGGAGGAGGAATTCCTGGAGTGTATACAGGATGGTTTTCTGGACCAATATGTCGAGGAACCAATTAGAGATCAGGCCATCTTAGACTGGGTATTATGTAATGAGAAAGGATTAATTAGCAATCTTGTTGTGCGAGGCCCCTTGGGGCGGAGCGATCATAATATGATAGAATTCTTCATTAAGATGGAGAGTGAAGTAGTTGACTCAGAGACTAGGGTCCTGAATTTAAATAAAGGAAACTACGATGGTATGAGGCGCGAGTTGGGTAGGATTGATTGGGGAATGTTACTCAAAGGGTTGACGGTGGATAGGCAATGGCAAACATTCAAAGATCGCATGGATGAACTACAGATTTTGTTTATCCCTGTTTGGCATAAAATAAAACAAAAAAGGTGACTCAACCATGGCTAACAAGGGAAATTAGGGATAGCATAAGATCCAAGGCGAGGACATATAAATTGCCCAGAAAAAGCAGTAAACCTGAGGATTGGTAGCAGTTTAGGAGTCAGCAAAGGAGGACAAAGGGATTAATTAAGAGGGGGGAAATAGAATATGAGAGTAAGCTTGCATGGAACATAAAAACTGACTGTAAAAGCTTTTATAGATATGTGAAGAGAAAAAGATTGGTGAAGTCAAGCATAGGTCCCTTGCAGTCAGAATCAGGGGAATTTATAATGGGGAACAAAGAAATGGCAGACCAATTAAATATATACTTTGTTTCTGTCTTCACAAAGGAGGACACAAATAACCTCCCAGAGATGTCAGGGAACATAGGGTCTAATAATGAGAGGGAGGAACTGATTGAAATCAGTATTTGTAGGGAAATGGTGTTAGGGAAATTGACGGGATTGAAGGCCGATAAATCCCCAGGGCCTGATAATCTACATCCTAGGGTACTTAAAGAAGTGGCCCTAGAAATAGTAGATGCATTGCTGGTCATCTTCCAAAATTCTATAGACTCTGGAACAGTTCCCATGGATTGGAGGGTAGCTAATGTTACCCCACTGTTCAAAAAAGGTGGTAGAGAGAAAACAGGGAATTATAGACTGGTAAGCCTGACATCAGTAGTGGGGAAAATGCTAGAGTCCATTATAAAAAATGCAATAGCAGAGCACTTGGAAAACAGTGACAGGATCGGACAAAGTCAACATGGATTTACAAAAGGTAAATCGTGCTTGACTAATCTGCTGGAATTTTTTGAGGATGTAACTGGTAGAATAGATAAGGGAGAACCAGTGGAGGTGGTGTAATTGGGCTTTCAGAAAGCTTTTGATAAGGTCCCGCATAAGAGATTAGCATGCAAAGTTAAGGCAAATGGGATTGGGGGCAAGGTACTGACTTGGATAGAGAACTGGTTGGCAGACAGAAAGCAAAGAGTTGGAATAAACAGGTCTTTTTCCAAGTGGCAGGCAGTGACTAGTGGGGCACCGCAGGGATCGGTCCTTGGACCCCAGCTATTCACAATATATATTAATGATCTAGACAAGGGAACTAGATGTAATATCTCCACGTTTCCAGATGACACAAAGCTGGGTGGGCATGTGTGCTGTTAGGAGGATGCTGAGAAACTCCAGGATGATTTGGACAGGTTGGGTGATTGGGCAGAAGCATGGCAGATGCAATATAATGTGGATAAATGCGAGGTTATCCACTTTGGTGTGAAAAACAGGAAAGCAGATTATTATCTGAATGGCAATAGATTGGGAGAAGGGGAAGTGCAATGAGACCTGGGTGTCCTTGTGCAGCAGTTGCTGAAGGTAAGCATGAAGCTGCAGCTGGCGCTTAAGAAAGCAAATGGTATGTTGGCCTTCGTAGCGAGAGGGTTTGAGTACAGGAACAAGGATGTCTTGCTGCAGTTGTACAGGGGCTTGGTGAGACCACATCTTGAGTATTGTGTGCAGTTTTGGTTGCCTTATCTGAGGAAGGATGTTCTTGCCATGGAGGGAGTTCAGCGAAGATTCACCAGGCTGATACCTGGGATGGCAGGAATGATGTATGAGGAGAGATTGTGTCGATTGGGCTTATACTCACTGGAGTTTAGAAGAATGAGAGGGGATCTCATTGAAACTTATAAAATTCTGACAGGACTGGACAGACTAGATGCAGGAAGGATGTTCCCGATGGTCGGGGAGTCCAGAACCAGGGGTCACAGTCTAAGGATAAGAGGTAAGCCATTTAGGACAGAAATGAGGAGGGATTTCTTCACCCAGAGAGTGGTGAACCTGTGGAATTCTCTACCACAGAAGGCAGTAGAGGCCAATTCATTAAATATATTCAAGAAGGAGTTGGATATATTTCTTAAGGCTAAAGTGATCCAGGGATATGGGGAGAAAGCAGGGACCGGGTACTGAATTTGGATGATCAGCCATGATCGCATTGAATGGCGGAGCAGGCTCGAGGGGCTGAATGGCCTACTCCTGCTCCTATCTTCTATGTTTCTATGTGTATACTATATTTAGTAACAGCTAAGATTAAAAAGAAAGAAAGAATTCCATTTATATAGCGCCTTTCACAACCACCGGAAGTCTCAAAGCGCTTTACAGTCAATGAAGTACTTTTGAAGTGGAGTCACTGTTGTAATGTAGGAAATGCGGCAGCCAATTTGCGCACAGCAAGGTCCCACATAATGATAATGACCAGATAATCTGTTTGTTATGTTGATTGAGGGATAAGTATTGGCCAGGACACTGGGGGTAACCACCCTGCTCTTCTTCGAAATAGTGCCATGGGATCTTTTACGTCCACCTGAGACAGCAGATGGGGGCTCAGTTTAACAGCTCATCTGAAAGACGGCACCTCCGACTGTTCAGCACTGCACTGGAGTGTCAGCTTGGCTTTATGAGGGAAGAGGGAGAGAGAAAACGGGGAACTATAGACCTGCTAGCCTCACATCAGTAGTTGGGAAAATGCTGGAATCTATTATAAAGGATGCAATAACTGGGCACTTAGAAACTAATAATAAGATTGGGTAGAGTCAACGTGGATTTATGAAAGGGAAATCCTATTTGACAAGCGTGTTGGAGCTCTTTGAGGATATAACTAGTGGAGTAGACAAAGGGGAACCGGTAGATGTGGTGTATTTGGATTTTCAGAAGGCCTTCGATAAGGTCCCACATAAGAGGTCGGTGAACAAAATTAGGGCACATTGAATTGGGGGTAATATACTAGCATGGATTGAGAATTGGTTAACAGACAGAAAACAAAGAGTAGGGATAAACGGGTCTTTTCAGGATGGCAGGCTGTGACTAGTGGGGTACCACAAGGATCAGTGCTTGGGCCCCAGCTAATCACAATCTAGATCAATGATTTGGATGAGGGGACTAAATGTAACATTTCCAAATTTGCTGATGAGACAAAGCTAGGTGGCAGTGTCAGTTGCAAAGAGGATGTGAAGAGGCTTCAAGGGGATCTTGACAGGCTCAGTGAGTGGGCGAGAACATGGCAGATGGAATATATTGTGGATAAATGTGAAGTTATCCACTTTGGTAGAAAAAACAGAAAGGCAGAGTATTTCCTAAATGGTGAAAGATTGGGGAATGCAGATGCTCAAAGGGATCTTGGTGTCCTTGTATATGAGTCACTGAAAGTGAATGTGCAGGTGCAGTAAGCCATTAGGAAGGCAAATGGTATGCTGGCCTTCATTACAAGAGGATTTGAGTACAGGAGTAAAGAAGTCTTACTCCAATTATATAGGGCCTTGGTGAGACCACACCTGGAGTACTGTGTACAATTTTGGTCTCCTTACCTAAGGAAGGATATACTTGCCATTGAGGGAGTGCAACAAAGGTTCACGAGATTGATTCCTGGGATGGCGGGACTGTCATATGAGAAGAGATTGAGTAAACTAGACCTGTATTCTCTTGAATTCAGAAGAATGAGAGGGGATCTCATTGAAGCATACAAAATTCTTACAGGGCTTGATAGGGTGAATGCTGGGAGAATGTTTCCCTTGGCTGGGGAGTCTAGAATCAGGGGCCACAGCCTCAGGATAAAGGGTAGGCCATTCAGGACTGAGATGAGAAGACATTTCTTCACAGAGGGTGGTGAATCTTTGGAATTCTCTACCCCAGAGGGCTGTGGAGGCTCAGTCATTGGGTATATTCAAAACAGAAGTCGATAGGTTTCTGACTAGTAAGGGCATCAAGGGTTATGGCGATAAGGCCGGTGAATGGAAATTGAGGCAGAAGATCAGCCATGATCTCATTGAATGGTGGAGCAGACTAGAAGGGCCGAATGGCTCACTCCTGCTCCTAGTTCTTATGTTCTTATGTCCATACACACTGTGGGCCCCAGGTCCGTACCCGCTGTGGGCCTCATGGTCTATACATTATACAGCCCCCAATATTCCCATTCATTTTAAATTTTTTATTTTTCAATCATTCCTGGGATGTGGGTATTGCTGGGAAGGCCAGCGTTTGTTGCCCTCGAGAAGGTGGTGGTGTGCCGCCTTCTTGAACCGCTGCAGTCCGTGTGGTTAAGGTACTCCCACAGTGCTTTTAGGGAGGGAATTCCAGGATTTTGACCCAGCGACTATGAAGGATCGGCGATATACTTCCAAGTCAGGATGGTGTGTGACTGGGAGGGGAAGTTGGCGGTGGCGGTGTTCCCATGCGCCTGCTGCCCTTGTCCTTCTAGGTGGTAGAGGTTGCGGGTTTGGGAGGTGCTGCCGAAGAAGCCTTGGCGAGTTGCTGCAGTGCATCTTGTAGATGGTACACTGCAGCCACAGTCAATGTTCCATCTAATTGTTTTTGTACTGTGCGTGTGAGGGAATACGCCATATTTCAGAAAGATACACCATAATATGAACAGAATACAGATATTATTAATATATATGCTGGGTTTAAAAATCTAAAGCCTCGGAGACACAGGCTGCAAACAGAATACAGGCTCCTGAGATAAAGATCAGTTGATATTAAAGTTGGAAACAAGTTTTGAAATGGGAATAAGTTAAAAATACTAAAACAATGAAAGATTGAAGCAAACCATTGGTGCTTCCGAAAGGTCTACGGTTTGCAACCAACACAATGAAAATGCCCAGTTTAAGGTGTTATAAACTAACACGTTGGAACAGAAACACAAACATTAAGAAAACCATGTGCCTTTGAAAAGATGACATCTAGTAAAAGAAACACCTGCTTGTCAATTGGTTTTTATGTTAAACTTGGAAGACAGGAAACATGATTAAATATGCAACCAATTGAGTTAGCTAGAAATGCATGAACCACCCTAGTTGAAGTGTCTTTAATAATCTAGATATAGTAAATATGATACCAACAAGGACACTTTGAAGATATGACTTCAATAGATGACACCAAGCAATTACACGGTGTTTGTATTAAACTTGTAGCAGCACGGAGGCACAATGTCTGCTAAAAACCAGTAAAGCCAATATTAAGAATTGAATGAAAGCATTTTGTAAGAATGACATCAAATAAAGACTACTGTCATTTTGTTTTTATGATGGTTTTTGAAACACCTAAAGGTAGAGACATAATTATGCATGCAATAGTTGAATTGACAGTAAGATAGAAAGCATTCTAAAGAGAGAATCAATAAAGACAATTAGCTGACATCAGCAGAGAACTTCAAAGAATAAACCAATGCAGAGTATAAAACATAGACCTTTTCAAGCAGAAAGGCAGAACTCGCTGAACGGGCAAAGCATTTCTCAACTCTTCAGAGGCATCTCTGTGTCTTTAACTATGAGTCTCGGGAAATCAAAGTGATTGATTATGGTGGATATTCTGGATTTAGAAATAAGTAAGAAATGTAGAAATGTAACAAAGTAAAGATTTGAAAATAAGGATCTCTGAGAAATAAGAAATGTAAGCTATCTGTCTTTTGAATTGTTAATGTTGCGACTGAATTAACAGCTGTTAACTGAATGTCAGTTCTTAAATAAAACTATATATTTTTAGAATTGTCTCAAAGAGTAATTCTGTATAAACTCATGAACTCAATTTCTCTACACTCTTTTGTAAGGAGTTGCAGAATTCTGGGGGTATTCCGTGTAGTGATCAATAACATGTCATTCTGTGGTGGACACTAGAGCTGTATATAGCTGTATGTATAAGACTACATTACCCATGAGGCTAGGCTACCCACAAGGCAGTCAAGATGGAAGCCTCTACAAGATGCTGTACAAGTCCACAAGTGCTCAATAAAAGTAGCTAGCAAAAGCTAGCTGCGTCCATAATAAGAATGTCTATTTATTAATGAACATAACATGGTACCAGGGTGGTGAAGATCTGCTGAAAATTGTGAAAAGCGACATGGAGAATTTGAAGACACCAGAGCATTTGAAACTCACAGAAAAAATCGACTACAATTGGCAGACTTTTAAACAGCAATTCGAACTCTACATTGCAGCCATCGGATTCGGTACAAAGCCAGACACAAGGAAGATAGCGTTGCTGCTTACGGTTGCAGGCCCACAGGCAATAGAGGTATTTAATACATTTGTATTTAATCCAGAGGAGAACAGAGGAAAATTAGAAGATGTGCTAAAAAAAACTGATGCACATTGCTCTCCCAAAAGGAATGAGACGTATGAAAGATACATCTTCCGTTCTCGGACACAGCAACAAAATGAGACTTTTGATAGCTTTATAACTGATCTGAAACTGAAAGCACAGACATGTAATTTCTCTGAGCTCAAAGCATCCATGATTCATGACCAGATTGTGTTTGGTATTCATGATAAAAAAGTCAGGGAACATCTGTTGAGAGAAACCGAACTAAATTTGGAAAATGCGGTGAAAATATGCCAAGCCAGCGAGCTAGCTCGAAATCACGCGAAGACTTTCAGTGAAATCAATAATGATGCGAATGTAATGAGTGATAATGCTGCTGTCGGTGCTGTGTCCTACAAGGGGAAGAAACGTGGGCAGAACAGAAATGAAAAGCAATCGGAGGATGACATTTTTAATTGTAAACGCTATGGTTACAAACACCAGTTAAGACAATGCCCAGTGATGTAAGAAAAAGGAGACTTACCATCAAGTAACTTTAAAGTAAGCTTTAAGTAACTTATAAACACACTATACACAAGAGAGGTCTTTACCATGCCTCTGGTAGAAGCCTCTTACAATACTGAACAGACCAGTATTTATACCAGTCCAACAGGAAGTGACATTTACAGGAAGTGAGGTATGTACACAGTTCATAGTTCATAGTTCACAGGAAGTGATGACATAACTTCTCGGAAGTTAGCATTTTTATCACATTCTTCCCTCCTGCAGGATTAGGAGGCTGTGGTCTACCTTTTGGTCCGTAGCCGCCGAACAAGGAAGAGTCGCACCCGTTTGGATTCCCGTCGTAGAGGGTCGCTGGTCCGCTTACATGCGGTTGGCCATTGGTCAGAGTCTGTGTGGCCTGGATTGCCCTGTGAAGGGTCGGGGAGATCATGGCTTCGAGTACGAGCCCCAATAGGTTCAAAGTCGGACTGCCTCTGTTCAGAGGGAGGTGCAGAGCTGGTCTGTGGCAGATCAGTACTTTCATGCGCGGTACTGGGAGGGTCGCAACCTTGAGCACGGGGTTCTACCGGCACCAAGCTAGTTGGTGTCCGATCAGGATCCTGGAGAGGGGTACCCGATAGGTCCCAAGAGTTTCCTGGTGAAATGCCATCACCCGATGTCCCACTAGGTCCTGGTGGGCAGGGAGCCAGATCCCGTAATGATACGGTAGATTCTCGGCCGTCGGAATATCGTATGTTTGCATAGGTGGGGTTGGCATCGGTTAGTTCGACCTCGTCTACAAGAGGGTCATTTTTAGACGTCCGAACGTATCTTCGGAGTAATACAGGTCCAGGAGTAGTTAGCCATGACGGGAGTGATGTTCCATGAGATGAGCGACGCTGGAATCCAAAGAACCGCTCATGAGGTGTAGTATTTGTGGCTGTAGAAAGCAGGGACCGTATAGAGTGCAATGCATCCGGAAGCACTGTTTCCCATTGCTGGTCTGGTAGGCCCCGAGATCTTAAAGCGAGACGTACGGAATTCCAGATGATACCGTTATACCTCTCTACCTGCCCATTTCCGATGGGATGGTATGGTGTTGTTTTGCTTGTAGCAATTCCCCGTTCTGAGAGGTAGTCCTTGAGTTCCCTTGACATAAAGGATGGACCCCGATCTGAGTGAATATAAGCCGGCATGCCACAGAGAGAAAATACCTGCTCAAGGCAGCAGATTACTGTGGACGCCAGCATATTGGAGCAGGGGAAGGCAAACGGAAAACGTGAATATTCGTCGATCATGGTGAGCAAATATGTGTTCCGAGTTGAAGAGGGCACTGGGCCCTTAAAATCGATGCTAAGTCGTTGCATCGGTTGGGTTGCATGTATGAGTATACCATCTGAGGGGCGGAAGAACTGAGGTTTTAATTCCGCACAAAGCCGGCATTCTGAGCATATTTTTTTTACATCTCCAGTGGAAAAAGGGAGATTCCGTGATCGTACGAAATGTAGCATGCGCGTAACGCCAGGATGACACAAACCATTGTGGACATCCATGAGAGTGGAGGATGACATAGTGGAGCAGAATGCCCGTGTGAGGGTGTCCGGGGCCACATTCTCCTTGCCAGGCCGATAGAGAATGGTATAACCAAAAGAGGCCAGTTCCATCCTCCAAAGTTGTATTTTATTATTCTTAATTTTGGTTCGTTTTCGATTATCGAGCATGAAGGCGACTGATCGTTGGTCCGTGATCAATGTAAAGTGCTGGCGAGCTAGAAAATGGTTCCACTTCCGTACTGCCTCTATGATGGCTGTGGCTTCTTTCTCAACCGGAGGATAATGTAGCTCGGCACCTTGTAAGGTCCTGGACATAAATGCTACAGGACGACCTTCCTGATTCAGAGTAGCCGAGATCGCCACCTCCGAGGCATCACATTCAACCACGAAAGGGAGATTCTCATCGATGGAGTGAAGAGCCGCTTTCTCCAACTGTTTTTTGAGAAGGTTAAAGGCTGCAACAGCCGCTGTTCCCAGTGGAAATGATCTAGCATGCAGCAAGGGTTGGATTTTGTCCGAAAAATGAGGAATCCATTTAGCGTAGTATGCAAACAGACCGAGAGCCCGACGTAAAGAAGCCGGATTCTTAGGTGACGGGAGCTCTTGGAGCGGGCGAAGTCTTTCTGGGTCTGGCTTAATGATACCATTGCCTACGCAGTAGCCAAGGATGTTGATGGTCGGTTGCGACTCAACAGATTTGGATTCATTCAGGGTCAAATTACGGCGATGGAGGGCGTCCCGAAATTTTTGGAGGTTGGAGTCGTGTTCCTGTTGATCGTGACCTGCAATGGTAATGTTATCAAGATAGGGAAAAGTGTCCCTTAGGTTTTCCTGCTTAACCAGGCCATCCATTGCCCGTTGAAAGACAGCCACTCCATTAGTAACCCCGAATGGGAGGCGACGAAATTGGTACAGCCGTCCATTAGCCTCAAAGGCTGTGTACTGCTTATCTGAGACCTTCAAGGGTAACTGATGATAGGCACTTTTTAAATCGTAAGTTGAGAACACTTTGTATTCGGCCAGTTTATTAACCATATCATCAATGCGTGGCAATGGGTAGGCGTCCAAGTCGGTATATTGATTGATGGTTTGCGAATAATCGATGCATAGTCGCTGTTTGTGAGGTTTTAGAGGGTTCTTGACAATGACGACTTGAGCCCGCCAGGGCGACGAACATGGTTCAATGATATCCTCTGCTAGAAGTCGAGAGATTTCAGCCGCAATAAAAGATTGGTCTCCCTGATTAAAGCGCCGCGATTTCGTTATTATCGGTTGGCATTGAGGCGGAATACTGGCAAATAATGAGGGTTCATCAAGTGAAGCTGCTGATAATGCACAAAATGGTAATTTAGATGGTATATTAGAAATAGTAAGTCCGGGTTTGGATCCACCAAACTCAATGGTGAGTTTCTTATGCTGTTTTTGGAAGTCCAGCCCTAAGAGGAGATCACTACATAAGTCTTTGAGCACTGAAAGTCGGGTGGAGGGATACATACGACCATGAAGTGTCATATCAACAACACAAAAGCCGGAGATTCTGGTATTAAGTGATGACTGGGCCATCGCAATTGCCTGGTCCGATGGGAAGACATGTAGTTTCAATTTCGCAACAATCTGTTCCTTAATGAAACTATCAGTACTTCCTGAGTCAATTAAGGCATCTAAGGTATGCCCTTTAATTGAAATTTTTGTGGCTGCCTGAGACAGGTTCTGTGGGCAAGCAGCTGTAATTGGTGTCGTTGCACAGAGAGTGGCTAAAACTCTCGGTGTGCTTCTTCGGGAGAGAGCTCGAGAGGAAGCTTGATAGGTCCTAGCTGGAGCATCTTGATAGGCCCTAATTGGGGCAGTTCGGTAGGCCTTAGCTGGATTGGCCCTCGTAGAGGCCCTTGATAGGCAAACTTTAGCAAAGTGTCCTTTTTTCCCGCAATAACTGCAGATTGCATTGCGAGCAGGGCAGGTTTTCCTAGGGTGAAAAGCATCTCCACAAAAGAAGCATTCCTTCCTAGATTGCCAAGAGGCTGCTAAAGTGGGGTCGTCCTCCTCTTCTTCATCAGAATTATCAGAATTAGATTCCCCCATGATAGGGTTCACCTGAGACCGCTTGAATTGTCTGGTTGCAGCTACAGCAGCAGATCGAGATCTGGGCAGCTGATAGAGGTCTGCATTTCTCTTTGCCAAATCCAGTGAACAAGCTAGTTCAAAAGCTTTTTGTAGCTCAAGTGTTTTACTTTCTAGTAGACGCTGGCGTATAAATGGAGAGGCAATCCCGCAGATGAAAGCATCACGAATCATTTCTTGGCGGTACAGCTCAGCTGAGGCTGCCTGAAAGTTACAATCTACGCTGAGCCTGCGAAGTTCTTGCAGGAATTCGTCAATTGATTCCCCTGGCCCTTGTCGGGCTGTGGCCAGTAGATGTCTAGCATAGACCTCATTTGGGGTCTTCGCATACAGTTTCTTAAGTGCCCAAATCACCTCTTCGTAATTATCCCAGTCATCAACATATTCGAACACTTTTGGGGTCACATAATTGACAAGTATCTTCAATTTAGCAGGAGCATCCACTTTACATTCATCCAGAAAATTCTCAAAAGTACGATACCAATGCTTCCATACCCTGCCAGCTGCTGGTGTATTCGGGTCCAAGTCCAGACGAATAGGTCTAAGGATTTTCTCCATGATGGGTGGTTCCCTGGATCCTTAACTTCCGAGTTTGACTGAAGGTCTAGTATTTGTCAGTGTAAATACTAAGTTACTTAAATTGATGTAAGAAAAAGGAGACTTACCATCAAGTAACTTTAAAGTAAGCTTTAAGTAACTTATAAACACACTATACACAAGAGAGGTCTTTACCATGCCTCTGGTAGAAGCCTCTTACAATACTGAACAGACCAGTATTTATACCAGTCCAACAGGAAGTGACATTTACAGGAAGTGAGGTATGTACACAGTTCATAGTTCATAGTTCATAGTTCACAGGAAGTGATGACATAACTTCTCGGAAGTTAGCATTTTTATCACACCCAGCATTTGGAAAAATGTGCACAAAGTGTAATGGAAAGAATCACTTTGCCAAATAATGCTTTTCAAAAGTAAAAACGATGAAAGGGCAACGAGTTAATGTGATTGAGGACACTGATTTAAGTGAGACATTTTTTGTAGGAATGGTGTCATGTGACGATATCAAAAAAGATACAGAAAATGTGCAGCCCTCAGAAATAGACAATGCTGAACATAAAGTTAATGCAGTAAAAGAGGACAAATGGATGATCCCACTGCAGATAAATGGAGCATTAGTTACATTGAAACTGGACACTGGGGCAAAAGCAAACTTAATCAGTATGAGTGACATAAAAAATATGAAAGAAAAGCCCAAAATACAGAAAAAGTCAGTACTACTGAAGGACTATAATGGACAGAAAATAGATAGCTTAGGTGTATGCAGACTTAAAGTGACAGTCAAAGACAAAGTGCATCTCATGTTTTCTGTTGTGGCTGAAAGACTTGATTCGATACTAGGTGACAAAGCTTGTGAAGACTTAGAACTGGTCAAGAGAGTCTACCGTATAAACTGTGCCATAAGCAGACCAGATGACTCAGGTGATGAAGCAGAGAGCCCATCAAGGATGAAAAGGCCAAAGGGTATCCATGTCTTCAAAAAGCCTAGTTTCTCCAAGAAGAAAGAAAAAGACTTCAAGGTCAAAGAGAAGCCAAAGGAAGAAAAGCACAAAGAGGAAAAAGGCAAGGAGAAAAAGTCCAAAGATATAACCGCAGCAGATGTTGTTAAGCAGTGGAAAGAGAAAACGAAAAAGAAGAAGCCTGCACCAGAGCAGGAAGCAGTTCCGGTGGATACTCCTTCTTCCCTCAGGCCAATCTTTGGTGTTCCATTAGCCGAGGCTGCTGAGAGGACTATACTGTATGATGGGATCCAGCTGCCAGCAGTTTTTCGAGAGTGCATTGACTACATTGAGAGTTATGGCATGAAGAGTGAAGGAAACACTGAAACCCTCTCCAAGCAAAGATCGCAAGGAGACCTCGATCTATACAAGAGCAGATTGATGACAATGCCGCAACTGCATCTTGTCATTCACCACCAGAACAATCTCATGAAGACACATCAGACTTACCCGTGTTGAGAAGATCCACACGTGAAGTAAAAAAGCCTGACAGACTTAATCTTTGAGTACAATGTAAAGCTTTGAAAATGTGTTGACTGTTTTGAAAATGTTTATGTTTATAGAGCACTAACAAAAGTGTTACTGATATTATCTTTATTGTTTTCTTGAAAGTTGATTGATATTGATTTTGTTAAACCTCAAAGAAAGGAGGATGTAGTGATCAATAACATGTCATTCTATAGTGGACACTAGGTGGAGCAGTAGAGCTGTATATAGCTGTATGTATAAGACTACATTACCCATGAGGCTAGGCTACCCACAAGGCAGTCAAGATGGAAGCCTCTACAAGATGCTGTACAAGTCCACATGTGATCAATAAAAGTAGCTAGCAAAAGCTAGCTGTGTTCATAATAAGAATGCCTATTTATTAATGAACATAACATTCCGGACCCTCATAATATCCAGAAGGTTACAGTCTAGTTCAACTTATTAAAAGTACTATCTGGAGGACAGTAAAACCTTCAGCCTTTCCTTTAGGGAGAGATAGCCTGAACCTTTAGACCCATTTAAGCATCTTATGGAATTTGGCTATCTGTAACTTAAGTTGAAGGTGAACGTCTGATCTGGGATAGCCCAAAAGGGCTAGGACATGTAATTATTCCTTCAAATGGGCCACAAACTCCTTTGAGCGTGACCTTTTTGCCCATGGGCAAATTTTGTAAAAACGGGGGAGAAATTCAGTTGTTAGCGCCACCCGTTAGCGTCTTAAGAGGGCAATAAATGGGGCGCGATGCGGCTAGCGCCCGGGCGCGGTGAGACCTATGCCTCTGGCGAAATTGAGCGGACATTTAGCGGCGGCGCAAAACCGCAACGCCCGCTCAGCTGCGCTTGCAGATCCTTACGTCATTTCATGGTGCAACGCCCTTGGGGCACCCCGAACCGGAAGTTCAGTGGCGCCCCCCTCCTTTCCGCCTGGCGCTCCCAGCGACTGGTTGACTGGAACGGTTCCCAGTCACTGTGGGGCTGGGGGGGGGGGGCGCTATTTAAAGGGGGCTCTTCCTGGCTTCTTTGTGGTAGCCATTTTTGGACCACTCCTTCTGTGAGAGAGAGAGATTTGCAGAGAGACAAAGGGAGAGAGCTTTCTGCATTGAGTCCGCGCTCGCTGAGGTACTTCTGGCTTTGGGCCAGAACTTTGTAGTTGGTTTGATTTTTCACTGGCATAACTTTGAGTGGCCACATACTATGGGGGCTGCAATGGGTGGAAACATTGGGTTTCTCCATTGCATTGAGAGGGCTCAGAGACGGCGAGAGAGAGTGCCAATCATGGCCAGACGGAGGAGGGCCAACAGGCGTCGGCACAGGAGGCCTTACCCTACCAGAGTTTTCCACCAACAGTTCTCATACCTCAACATGTCTGAGGAGCAGTGTTTTCGGAGGCTTTGATTCAGCAGGGAGGTGGTCATTGAGCTCTGCCACCTGCTTGAGCCAGATCTGCAGCCTCAACTGAGGAGCAGGACGTCTCTGTCGGTGGCAGTGAAGGTGACAGTGGCTCTCAACTTCTATGCCACCGGCTCCTTCCAATCCGCTACTGGGGACATTGCCAATGTCTCCCAGTTCGCGGTGCATTGCTGCATCCGCCAAGTCATGAATGCCCTCTTTAAAAGGAGATGTCAGTACATTTCCTTCCCCATGACCCTGGACAAGCAGCAAGAGCACGCAATGGGATTTGCAAGAATAGCGGGCTTCCCCATGGTCCAGGGCACCATTGACTGCACGCATGTGGCTTTGTGGGTGCCGCAAGAAAATGCCAAGGATTACCGCAACCGGAAGGGGTTCAATTAATTGAACGTGCAGTTGGTGTGTGACCACAGACAGCTGATACTAGCTGTCAATGCCCACTTTCCAGGCAGCAGCCACGACGCCTTCATCCTGCGCCAGACTGTGGCAGGCTTTTTCAAAGCCCCGGCTCACTCAGGAGGCTGGCTTCTCGGGGACAAGTGCTATCCTCTGTGCACCTGGCTGATGACCCCGCTCTGTGCGCCCAGCACCCCTGCTGAAGAACGATACAATGAGAGCCATCAAGTGACCAGGAACATCATTGAGCACACAATCGGCATGCTAAAGCAATGGTTCCACTGTCTGGACCATTCCGGGGGAGCCCTTCAGTACTCACCTGAGCAAGTCTCCCATTTCGTTGTAGTGTGCTGCATGCTGCATAACCTGGCAATCCTCAGGACTCAGCCATTGCTACCAGACATTGGAACACCAGCAGAGGAGGAGGAGGAGGAGGAGCACCAAGACGGGAGGGAGGCACAAAGTGCAAGGGCCGTCTGTCAGCAGCTTATTGCAAGTCGGTTCTAGGCCCCCTCTGAGGGAATGGCTTGTGCCATTGAAAGAACATGAATGGAACCGTTCCGCAACCCCTGAGCCGGTCAAGGCAACAAATAGTTCAAAGAACAAACATTGCACAATCTGAATAAAGATACTTCTTTATTTAACAAACTGTGTGTCCTTCCCGCATGACAAAGTAATAGAGAGAAACCCCCCAAAAAGCAATCAGACACATAACTGGCTCTCACAACCTGGAGACAATGAACAAAAGAGTAAACAAAAAATGACCACGATCCTCGGCCTTCAGTAAAAAAATTTACAGCATTTTGCCACACCTCCTACTTTTTGCTCTTCGAGGGTGATCTGCTTCGCTTGCGAGATTGGCCCCTTCCCACCCTGCAGCTCCTCCGCACTGGGACCCCAGTGGCTGCAGCAAGGCTGGGGGAAGGCTGCTGAGTGTCAGAAACTGAGTCGGCAGATGCCCTTGAGGGACGGCCTGGACCAACTCTGGGCCTGGAGGGCCCGGCTGCTGACTGCTCCAACTCTGCATGGGCAGCAGCAGTCTGTCCTACAGGTGGTGGCAGCTGCAGTGGAGAAGTGACAGTGTTGGCAGCAGGAATGCTGCCATCCTGACAGAGGACAGGCACTCCCTGGTCGGATGACACACTGGCACTCCCACGGGGCAGCACTGCAGCATGCGGAGCAATCTGCTGAAGTACAGACTGCTGGCCTGCTGCAGCACGGCGAGGGCCCCGGCGATTCGTGCCCGATCCAGCGAGGGTGGCAGCAGTCAGTGCTCGTGTGGCCTCAATCTGCGTCTGCATCAGACCAGCCACTGACTGCATTGCACCACTAAGCACTTGCGTGGATGCTGCCTGTGCTGCACCGAAGTCCTGTAGACTCCTTGCCAGTGCTGCACTGAAGTCCTGCAGACTCCTTGCCTGTGCTGCACTGAAGTCCTGGACACTCCTTGCCAGTGACTCAACGGATTCGGGCATCATTGCCACTGCAGCCATGAGCTCAGTGTGCCTCTGCTCTGCCTGGGCGCCCATTTCAGCGAGGAGCCGCACCTCTTCTGCGCTCACTGTAGCAGGACTGGAGGCCAGACTCTCCCTCCGGCGAGAAGGCCGCCGAGCTTCCCTACCCGCCCCCCGCGTTGCTGCAGCCCGCTGGGCCTCGGAGCTTCACCCTCCTCAGGCCCTTCCCCCCCTGCTCCCCTCCAGGGAAGACATGTCCCCATTATGGCCATGGGCTGCCTCAGCTGAGGGTGGCACTGATGGTTCGGCTTCCTCTTCCTCCTCGCCTTCAGAATCACTCACAGTGGCAGCTTGAGGGCCCGCCTCCTCACCTGGCGAATCAGCATCTGAAAGCAGGGAGGTACAAGAGTTGCTTTAGTTTGAGGACAGGGAGGCAGCGAGGGAGGCATGAGTGCTGCAATGCACTGTATTGGTTCGATGGTGGCAAAGGATGCTGGTGTGAGGCACAAGTGGAAGGAGAGAGGTCAAAAAGGTGATGACCTTACCATTGCTGTCCAGAACGGGGTCGGCATCTCCAGTGGCGACGGGGCCAATCATCCGGCCTGCCATAATGCGCTGGACTCGCTGCTCCAGATCGCTGAGGTCTTGAAGGTGAGGCCGGCCTCCCCCGGTCCATTGCTTTTGCCTCCTGTTATGGGCAGCTTGCCCTGCAAGAGAAAGGATGGGCTCTGAGTACAGTGTGAAGCCCTGATCTTGGCTGCACTGCCTCCCATGGTGGAATAGCCCTTACAGTGTGAAGCCCTGATCTTGGCTGCACTGCCTCCCATGGTCGAATAATCCTTACAGTGTGAAGCCCTGATCTTGGCTGCACTGCCTCCTATGGTCGAATAGCCCTTACAGTGTGAATCCCTGATCGTGGCTGCACTGCCTCCCATGGTCGAATAGTCCTCACAGTGTGAAGCCCTGATCTTGGCTGCACTGCCTCCCATGGTCGAATAGCCCTTACAGTGTGAATCCCTGATCTTGGCTGCACTGCCTCCCATGGTCGAATAGTCCTTACAGTGTGAAGCCCTGATCTTGGCTGCACTGCCTCCCATGGTCGAATAGCCCTTACAGTGTGAATCCCTGATCTTGGCTGCACTGCCTCCCATGGTCGAATAGACCTTACAGTGTGTAAAGTGCTGAATGTGCGTGTGAGTTTAATGAAAGGCCCATAGGTGTTGGATGAGGGCTGGGCATTGGGGCTTTCAGGACCCTTTGGCCATAAAGTGAGGTGCACATGCAGGGATGAAGAGGATACTGAAAAGGGTACTCACCCTGATGACCCGAGTAAGGTCATTGAACTTCTTTCTGCATTGCACAGGGGTCCTAGGCACCATGCTGCTGGAGGTCACTCTGTGAGCCACCTCCCTCCAAGCTTTGCGATAGTCGGTGGGCAGCGGCCTTCTGCCACTGTTCGGAAACAGGATAGATCGCCTGCGCTCCACCGCGCCAACCAGAACCTGCAGGGCCCCCTCACTGAACTGCTGAGCTCGCTCCCTGGCCCTCTCCATGGTCCTAGGCGTTAGAATGTGGCAGCAGGTCTGTCCAGGCCGAGAATCAGGGCTCCGATGTGCAGGGTGTGGCTGCAATCCAAGATCGACCCTCCCCTTTAAGAGCTGACCGGCGCCAGCATGTCTGCATGCAATCGCTAACTGGCCGCACCTGCACTGCGCCCGCCCTCGGTGGTAGCGCCTCGCTTCTCCGGCTTAGCGCCTTAGGGCAGTCGTGCAGCGCCTGTTTTAGCACTCCAAGCACCTCCTGGGGCGAAGCAGGTCAATTTAGCAGTAGGTGGCGATAATTTGCGCCGGGCGCTAAATTTCGCGCCCTCTTGAGTATAACACCCCAAACGTGGCGAATATGAATTTCTCCCCCAACAACTTTTACAACAACCACATCTTTTCCAGTGACAACGACAGCAACAGCAACTATTTAAAAGCATATATACAGTAATGCCATTGCAACACCACTGTCTCAAATCATAAGACAATCAGACCAACTCTTAATCATGAAATCAGTTGCTCTTGCTTTACTAGCTGGAGTGCCCGGCCGTGCCGAGGGGTTTTTGAGGGCATGTTGTTATGAAAAGTAGAAATAATTTTTATACATATCTATCTATATCTATATCTATATATCTTATCTATCTTCTATCTTCTATCTATCTATCTATCTATTATTTTTATATATATAAACGGATACTTCTGTCTATCTGTCTGTCTGTCCTCACGTGTGCGTCTGTCCGGCTATGCGCTCGAAAGTTATAGAGCGTACCTACGCGCGCGTTACCTCCAAAGAAAGCTTACGCTTCTGGGACGGTCGTAAGCGTATTTACTTTTCGGTCAGACGAAAATTGTTCGCGCCTTATGCAAAAAACCTTCAAAATTAAACTCATTATCTGCTACTTAGCATTGATTGACTGACGTCAAGGTTTGACCAATCCTGTGCCGTCACGATTGACCAATCCTACAGTACAGTCCCCTGATGGTTGGCCAATCGGTGTGTGTGTGTGTCGGCAGGACTAATCATTTTCATCTCCGGGATGTGCCAGCCATTGTTTCACTGCTTCCAGCTCCAACTACTCTCCTTATCCAGCTTTGAAAAAGTTAGTATCTCTTTTAAAAATAACATAACATTTACCAAAAACGTTTTATAAGTACTTTCACTTTCATCTTTCAAGGTATTAAAAGGTAGAAATGTTGCCCAGCAGCAGATTCACAAAGGGACACAGACAGGGCCCAAAAGCCTGGGACTCAATTTAAAATGTTGCCCGGCACCAGATTCACAGAGGGACACAGAGAGGCCCCAAAGCCTGGCACTCGATTTAAACCGCCCGGCCCAAATCTGTCTGTCTGTCCTCCGGTGTGCGTCTGTCCGGCTATGCACTCGAAAGTTATAGAGCGTACCTACGCGTGCGTTACCTCCAAAGAAAGCTTACGGTTCCGGGACGGTCGTAAGCGTATTTACTTTACGGTCGGATGAAAATTGTTCGCGCCTTATGCAAAAAACCTTCCAAATTAAACTCATTATCTGCTAATTAGCATTGATTGACTGATGTCAAGGTTCGACCAGTCCTGTGCCGTCACGATTGACCAATCCTACAGTTCAGTCGCCTGATGGTTGGCCAATCGTTGCGTCTGTGGGCGGGACTAATCGTTTTCATCTCAGGGATCTGGCAGCCATTGCCTCAAGCTAAAAACCCCATTTACTTCCAGCTCAAAATCTACTCATCCGGCTTCGAAAAAGTTAGTATCTCTTTTAAAAATAACCTAAGATTTACCAAAAACGTTTTATAAGTACTTTCACTTTCATCTTTCAAGGTATTAAAAGGTAGAAATGTTGCCCAGCACCAGATTGAGAGAGGGACACAGAGAAAGGGCCCAAAATCTGGGACTCGATTTAAAATGTTGCCCGGCAGCAGATTCACAGAGGGACACAGAGAGGCCCCAAAGCCTGGGACTCGATTTAAACCGCCCAGCCCAAAACAGCCCTGGCAACGCCGGGCTCCCCCCAGCTGTCTGTCCGGCTATGCACTCGAAAGTTATAGAGCGTACCTACGCGTGCGTTACATCAAAAGAAAGCTTACCATTCCAAAACGGTCGTAAGCGTATTTACGTTTCGGCCGGACAAAAATTGTGCCCGCGGGTACCCAAAAAACGTTCAAAATTCCGCTCATTAGCATCTCATTATCGCTCATTAGCAACAGAGTGATCTCGAGGTCGACCAATCGTACGGCGGGTTCCTGGCGCGTGCGGGCAGGCCCTCCTACAGTCGAGTGACGGGACGATTGACCAATCCTACGCTTCGGTGACCTGACGGTCGCGTGTGTGGGCGAGCCTTATCGTTCTGAACCGAGGTGAGTCGCCGCCATCTTGATTCCAAACTTTTCCTTTCTTTTTCCCGCTTTCTGCGTGTTTCTTTTCAAATCGACATTTCCAGCAAAAAAAATGTTGCTTTTAAAAGACAAATTGTTTTTTAAAAAGTTAATTAATTTGTAAATCTTTTGTCTAACCCTCTGTAATTTTCCTACCTTTCACCGTTTTTCCAGGCCTCAAAGCCTGGGCGTCTGTTGACCAGCCACGCCCGAGCTAGGTGCCTCCCGTCGCGATCGACAAAAGGCCAGCGATCGCCACCATCTTTGTGAAGGCTGGAGGGGGCGGGCCTGAGCCGAGCGTCGACACCGCCGCCATCTTAGTAAAGGCGGGCAGGGGGGGCAGGAGTCAGCGTCCACGTCATCTTCTGCCCGGAGCGCGACTTGAGTCCGGCTGGGCCTCACGCGATAGGTTGCGCGGCGGCGTCTCTCTGGTCTTGAAGCCGGCTCGGGTGAGGGCGGGGCTCCGGAGAGCGGGAGGCCGGTGCTCGGGAGGGCGGGGCGCGGGACATTGGGAGATCGGGGGGGCGGGACATCGGGAGATCTGGGGGCGGGACATCGGGAGATCCGGGGGCGGGACATCGGGGGGGCGGGACATCGGGACATCGGGGGGCGGGACATCGGGAGATCGGGGCGGGACATCGGGAGATCGGGGGGCGGGACATCGGGAGATCAGGGGGTGGGACATCGGGAGATCGCGGGGCGGGAGATCGCGGGGCGGGAGATCGGGGGGTGGGACATCGGGAGATCGGGGGCGGGACATCGGGAGATCGGGGGGCGGGACATCGGGAGATCGGGAGATCAGGGGACGGGAGATCGGGGGACGGGAGATCGGGGGGCGGTGTTCGGGGACTCCCCCTCCCCCCCTCCACCCCCCTTCTCCCCCCGTCCTCTGCCCCCCCTTCCTCTGCCCTCCCCCTCCCCCCCTCCCCCTCCCCCCCTCCCCCCCTCCCCCCCTCCTCTCTCTCTCTCTTCCCCCCAGTTGCTCTCTCTCTCTCTCTCTCTTCCAATAACAACATGCCCTCGAAAAAGCCTCGGCACCGCCGGGCACTCCAGCTAGTATATCTTATATATATAAACGAATACTTCTGTCTGTCTGTCTGTCTATCTCTCTGTCTATCTGTCTGTCTGTCCTCACGTGTCTGGCTATGCGCTCGAAAGTTATAGAGCGTACCTACATGTGCGTTACGTCGAAAGAAAGCTTACCGTTCCGAAACGGTCGTAAGCGTATTTACGTTTCGGCCGGACAAAAATCGCGCCCGCGGTATCCGAAAAACGTTCAACGTTCTGCTCATTAGCATCTCATTATCTGCTCATTAGCGATAGAGTGACCTCGAGGTCGACCAATTGCACGCCGGGTTGCTGGCGCGTGCGGCCGGGCCCTCCTACGGTCGAGTGATGGGACGATTGACCAATCCTACGCTTTGGTGACCTGACGGTCGACCAATCGGTGCGTGTGTGGGCAGGCCTTATCGATCTGAACCGAGGTGAGTCACCGCCATCTTGATTCCAAACTTTTCCTTTCTTTTTCCCGCTTTCTGCGTCTTTAAAAAAAACGTTGCTTTTAAAACACATTGTTTTTTAAAAAAGTTAATTACTTTCTAAATCTTTTATCTAATCTCATTAATTTTCCTACCTTTCCCCATTTTTCCAGGTAGGCCTCGAAGCCTCGGCCTCTCCTCCGCACCCACGCCCGAGCTAGGCACCTCCCGGCCCCAGTCAACAAGCGGCCCCCGATCGCCGCCATCTTTGTGAAGGCTGGAGGGGTGGGCCTCAGCCGAGCGCCGCCACCGCCGCCATCTTAGTAAAGGCTGGTGCGGCGGTGGCGGCACGGAGCTCCGTGGAGCAGGTGCGCGGCGGCGTCTAACTCGCTCCCCCCCCCCAGTCTGTCTCTCTCTCTCTCTTCCCCGCACCTCCTGAATGCGCGGGGGAAGAGACCCGGCGCACCGTGGCCGCTTTCGGAGACATCAACTCCGTGACAGATGAGTATGGTCTTTGTTCGCGGTGGGCGGGTTCCTCGGGTGCTGATCCCTGGCGGTGTGGGGCCGGAGCCCAGCTCTTACCTTGCCCCAGGGAGCGGGCGGACGGCGGGGCCTGGAGTAGCAAATCGGGCACCACGGCAGAAGAAAAACTGAGAGCGACAGAGGGGAACAGACGTCAGAGAGATAGAGAAATAGGGAGGGAGGAGAGGGAGAGGGGCAGGGAGGGAGAGGGGCAAGGAGGGAGAGGGAAGAGAGAGAGGGTGGGGGGAAGAGAGAGAGGGTGGGGGGAGGGGAGAGAGAGAGAGGGTGGGGGGAGGGGAGAGAGAGAGGGTGGGGGGAGAGAGAGAGGGTGGGAGGGGAGAGAGAGAGGGTGGGGGGAGGGGGGGAGAGAGAGAGGGTGGGGGGAGGGGGAAGAGAGAGGGTGGGGGGAGAGAGAGAGGGTGGGGGGAGGGGGAGAGAGAGGGTGGGGGAGGGGGGGGAGAGAGAGAGGGTGGGGGGAGGGGGGGAGAGAGAGGGTGGGGGAGGGGGGTGGAGAGAGCGACTGGGGGGAAGAGAGAGCGCGACTGGGGGGAAGAGAGAGCGCGACTGGGGGGAAGAGAGAGCGCGACTGGGGGAAGAGAGAGCGCGACTGGGGGGAAGAGAGAGCGCGACTGGGGGAAGAGAGAGCGCGACTGGGGGGAAGAGAGAGAGCGACTGTGGGGAAGAGAGAGAGCGACTGGGGGGAAGAGAGAGAGCGACTGGGGGAAGAGAGAGAGCGACTGGGGGGAAGAGAGAGCGCGACTGGGGGGAAGAGAGAGCGCGACTGGGGGGAAGAGAGAGCGCGACTGGGGGAAGAGAGAGCGCGACTGGGGGAAGAGAGAGCGCGACTGGGGGGAAGAGAGAGCGCGACTGGGGGGAAGAGAGAGATCGACTGGGGGAAGAGAGAAAGCGACTGGGGGGAAGAGAGAGAGCGACTGGGGTAAGAGAGAGAGCGACTGGGGGAAGAGAGAGAGCGACTGGGGGGAAGGGGGGGAGGGGGAAGGAGGAGGCGGGGAGGAAGGAGGAGGCGGGGAGGAAGGGGGAGGCGGGAGGAAGGGGGAGGGGGGAAGAAGGGGTGGGGGGAAGCAGGGGGAGGGGGAAAGGGACGAAGGGTGAGGGGGGAAGGGACGAAGGGTGAGGGGGGGAAGGGTCGAAGGGGGAGGGGGGGAGGAGGGGGCGGGGGAAGGAGGGGGGAGGGAAGGAGGGGGGAAGGGGGGAGGGAAGGAGTGGGGGAAGAAGGGGGAGGGCGAGTGGGGGAAGGAGGGGGAGGGGGAAG